>NW_020449786.1:515066-826831 GCF_003343035.1 Apteryx rowi
GGGCGGCCCCGGCCCCGGCCCCGGCCCTGGCCCCAGCCCCGGCCCCGGCGAAGCGGGCGGTCCGCGAAGGGCGGGGGAGGGTCGGGGGGTCTGAGCGGCGCCGGGGCCGCCGGCCAGGAAGCGCGGCTGGGGCGGAGGGAGCGGGCGAGTGCGCTCCCCACCTGCCGTCGGAGACGTTATTTACAAGTAACGTTGCCCTCGAGGCGGGCAGCTCCGCGGCTTGCCCGGTACTCGTCGCCGAGCGCGCGTCAGGGCGGGGGCGCGGCGCCCCCCGGCCGGGCGCCGCCGGCAGAGCCCGGGCCCGCGGAGCCCCGGTACCCGGTACCCCGCCGCCGTCCGGGCGGGCGCTCCCGGTCCCTAACCAGGGCGTCGCACGTCTCAGCTCGTGTCGAAGTAAAGACGGGCGTGGGATACGGTTGCTGTTAGTGAACAAGGCAGCGCTTTTCAGACGGGAAGCTGTATCCATTTAATACGGTTTCTGCCTGTACTTCTTGGAGAGTCCTGTAGGCACATCAGCCAGGGCCGAGTAATTCCTAGCTAACAGGTGAGATAAAGCCTACTATCTATTTTTATAAAACCTACAGCAGTACAATTTTAATCAGGCTGTCATGTACCCCACAGGAGACTTTTGAAAGGTTTGTTCAAATCCTTACCCAGGAGAAACGGCCACCACCCCGAGAAGATCTCCCGTTCATTTCTTGGAAATACCACTCAGCTGTCAGGATACAGCCTAAAGCCTCTCACCACATAAGCACTCCATGGACCAAGATTTGTAGTCAGACTAGATCTTATAGAGACAGACTTGTTACCGCTCATTTTCTTGTTTGGATTGGATCTAGCAACGCTGTAGACATCAAGAAAGATAAATTTGTGTTTTCAGTATCACTTTGTGATTGTGAGATCTTTTATCAGTTCATGTTATGAACAATGAAAAACTTTCACTTCTCCAAAAATTTTTTTTATTTTGAAAAGTTGTCATGTTATTCTTCAAAAATCATTTCTAGGATTTTGCCCAAGTTGTTGTCTATGGCACAAGAGAACCATAATTTAAGCAAAAAAAATGTCATTTTATATGCTTTGATTTCCTTAAAATAGTTCAATAAAGACACTGAAGAATCTTCAAACTGTAAGGATACAATATCCTGGAATGCTTCCAAATGTTCTCTTAATGATTGTAACCAAAAAGGTACTTTCTCCTTACATGTTTGAGGGAAGAATGCATCCTTCACCCTCTAATTCAGGCCTTGAAGTAATTTTTTATATCTTTGTCACTTCCAGATTAGATTGTTTTAATAGAGTCACTTTTTGTGACCATCATAACAATTAAGGAAGTTTAATACATACGTGAAGTTTTACAACAGACCTTAACACAACATTCCTGTTTCTTTTAAGATTGCTAGGAGCGTGGGGGATGAGGGGTATTGAAAGAGGTTGGCTTGGACTTCTTAACACCTTAATAGCTGTGGAACCATTTATTCTTTTATTCTAAAACATTCTCCAGGAAAGATTTCCTGATCTTGGCATATTGTCTTCCACCATGATTCAGTATAGTCTTGATTTGGCAAGTTTTCAGGCATCCTTCAAAGGCTGCCTATACTCTCTCACACATTAGAAATTAGAAAAGACTGGTAGCTATTTATTCATGTAACAGTTGTCCTTCATATTGCCGTCTGAATTTTTCATTGTATAGAAAATATATAACTAACATTAGATTTTTTCTTTTTAAGTATTCCGTTCTTCCTTAAGAGCAGTAGAGATCATTTTGGAAGCATTACAGGCTCTAAAACCATAAATTGTGCGTCTGTGTTGAAAGGGTATTTCTACTCTCTCATAAATTAAGAGCTTGAATACATCAGATGAAATTCAGTTTTCCTTTGCTAAGTCCTATATCCATTATGATTGCTTTTTCTTCATTTCTCTCCTCTATAAAAAAAGTAATGATTTTGCTTCTTTATATACCCACATACAGGAGCTGTAGAAAGCAGGGAATCAGGAAAGAAGCTTTTAAGTCACAAATGAACAAAAGGAGGCTTACTGGCTGTAGAAAACCTTAGTTAAATATAGAGAACTGTGGCTTATAGTTTTCCCCTAAAAACCTAAAATCCCCCAAACACACAAATCACCTCCAGATTTCTAAGAAGTTTATTTTATTTTCTTTCCTGACCAAAAATATGCTATCTAACTATTCTTTAGTAGCAATTATTATTCATTGCTTTGATGTAATGAGTGGCTAGAACATCTAGGCAAATAATTTTAAGTATCTTACTCTGTTCTACCCTTTGGGTTTAGCAGTTGTGTAGAGTTCTAAAACCTTGAACTGTGCAGTGCAAAATCCTTCAGCTGAACACATATATATGCAGGCATCCCTCTGCATGCTGTTTTTGGCCACATCTACTCCAGGAGAAAGGTCAGTGTGTAAAAGCAATATGCACAGACTCCAAATTGCTGGTTCTTTCTCAAGGGGAAAACAACCTGCTATATCTAACCATTTCTCAGCAGAAAACCACTGTGCTGCATTTTTTACACTTTTATCTGCAATGGAGAAGTGTTGTGCACGCTTATTTGGACTTTTCCGGACATGTAAATATTAGAGGACTGACATAAAGAAAGATAAGCTGTTTTTTCAAACAAAAAATAAAAAACAAACAAAAACTGAAAAAAAACTGTAGGCTGACAGAGAAGATAAGCTGTTTGGGTTCCCAAATTGCTTTTTTGCTGCTTGAGAGATTAGATATTCTTCTGGAGCGAGGAGTGCTGTATTAGATTGCATGCTTGATTGTTTTACCACAAATACAGGAATGTCTATGTCCGGCCCGGTGTTCTAATGCACACACACACAGTCAGTGCAGGACTGATTTAGTCTATGACCATAACCTGAAAATAGGCCTGGGACACTGGGCTGATATTTGTGAAAATAAACCTAAAGATTAAACACTTATGCCCAGGGAGGTCATTAAACAGTTGCATTAATAGAAGCCTGCGAGCTTACGATTGCTGCAAAACTGTTAAAATGTTTGTAATTGAGCATATGCCTAAAGCCCTGATACAACAAATTCATTAAGAAGACCAGTTAAAAAGAAATGCTGGCCACCTAATCCTCTGTGCCACCTTCTGCTTAATATGCTTCATAGCTAATGCATTCAATATAATGAAAAACAAGAATACACTCAGTTACTTGGATTTCAGGTCTTAGAAAAGAGAGGATATAACTTCTTCTCCAGTGATTAATTGCAGGCTGGTTGATAGAGTGAAAGCTAAAGAGATTCCCCTTATTTTTGTATTTTATCTTTCACATGACAAGTCTGAACAAAAACACTCAGCTAATATCCAGACAAGCTCACTTAGGAATCTATTATCAGTCTGTATCAGACCTGAAAACAGCACAGGCTGGCTGGATTTAATGAACTGATCTGTCCTGTCAACTTGTGTTTATTATAGTATGCCTGCTTTATTCTGCAGGATGGAGGTGAGATGCAGCAAATCCTTGATTGATATTGTTATGATATATTTCATAGGAGGGGGGGGATTGGGAAGAGCAAGTTTTCTACATGATGGAATATATGCACCAGATACAAACACTGGCAAAAATGCTCTTAATGCACAGGAAGGCTCACAATGCTTGCAAAAGCCACAACACCTACTAAGCACATATTTTCAGCTCTTTTCAAAACGTGACCAAAAAAGGCACGCTCCTGCTTGCAAGCTGTTCACTTAGCAAAAGGCAATTTTCTTGTCGATGGGTTGTATTTGAAGTTTATGTTTGATTAAGCACTTCTTTAGAAGTTGCTTGTTTCGGCTAATACTTTCTTTCCTTTTTCTTTGCCCTCCTGTCATAACTGAGACCACAGATCTCCTTTTGTATCCTCAGTCCTTACCAACTATGGTGTTACTATTTATAGTGTTATTGCTCTCTTATTATTAAATACTTGAATCACAAGAGCACAAAAAGGCTTTATAGCACTCTGACCCACAAATACGTTCAGTCCATGTGAGTTACTGACATGAGAGACAACTTTTAATAGACAAGGCAGACTGTGTTTAAGGACAGCATCGGAGCTTCACAGCTCCTTAAGGTTGGCCTTTCCTCTACCCTCCATTAATCCCTGTGGTCAGCTTGGGCTTTTGTGCTTTAGGGAAGAAATTTTTTTTTTCCACCCAGCAACA
The DNA here is from genome assembly GCF_003343035.1 of Apteryx rowi. Taxonomy (NCBI): domain Eukaryota; kingdom Metazoa; phylum Chordata; class Aves; order Apterygiformes; family Apterygidae; genus Apteryx; species Apteryx rowi. Next base: position 519,231 of record NW_020449786.1, read on the forward strand.
CTTATTTGTGGCACCAGAGTCAAACTTCATTCACAATAAATGGTGTAAGAAAAGGCAATGACAACCTCTAATCTATATGAGGATTGCAAAACCATCAATGTGGTTGACAGTTAACTCCTCACTATCAAGGCTGTTGGCAGCATTAATATGCCCAAAAGCTTGCAGATTCTTTGCCAACTTAAATGTGCATAGATCTGAAGCACAGATCGTGGATGGCACGGGTCCATGTTACCACCAAGCTAATTTAACGGCTAACGATTGCCAGAAATCGTGTTTTGCTTCCTCCTCACCTTGGCTGCACTAACTTGATTCTCCCTTGCGCACCACTTGTGCTTCTCTGAACGCAAGGGACTTCATTCCAGAATTAAAAACAAAATTAACAGAAAATTAATTACCTTTTCATAGGGTTAATTCTCTGCTGCTTTATCTCCGTGAAGCATCTTACCATGCTGGATGAGCACAACTGCTGGGGTGAAAGGGGAAGGAGAGGACAGCAAGGATACATGCTTCGAGCTGGGTTGCAGGAATTCCTTTCTGGCAGCACACTAGCCTTTAGAGCAGCTTATCTGTAAACATCAAACTGCACCCAGGGACAGTTTTGAAAACATTTCTGCAGAATATCGGTTTGGCTTCTAGAAAGTAATTTTTGGTAAGCACTTTCAGTTTATTCAGTAAAAGGAGGAAGGACAAGTCTTCAAGCTTTTGTTTGTTGCTCCTTTTTCTCCCATACTGCAACCCCCTTTCACTCAAACCTTCCCCTCCCCCCCATTTTTTACCAAAATTAAGGTTTAGTTTTGTAAAAAAGCAATTTTCAATAAGCTTTACTATGTGCCTACAAGTAGCCAATGGCCTTCRAGCTTCAAAAGAGAAATGATTTTGGAGAGGAAGACATCGACAGTCACATTAATGCTACGCTGTAACGTCTGCATTAGCCACAGTCAATTACTTGCCACCAAAACCACCTTTACTTATGTGTTTCCAGTATGTGTGTGCATATAGATATGAATATATCTAAATTTTGAGAGAAACATTTGCCCACTGGAAACATGAAACAGTGCATAAGTGCCATCCTCCCCTCTGACTCTGTTGCCCTACTCTACTTAATGACAGGTAATTCAATGGTTCAGCATCCCATTGATTTAATATGAACAATGCTGAACCAGTTACACATTTTGATTAAGGTAACAGTTCTTGCAGTGTCCTTCGAAAACCTAAGAACCAAAGGGGGGGCTGAGGCAGCAGGTTTTCCTATGACATCACTCTGGCATCACGTGTGCCTTTCATAGCAAAAATTGCTAAAAGCCTAATAGCAACATTATGTTCCTAGCCATAAACAAAGAAAGAAAACTGTGGCAACCATCAATCAGATTTGCTTTACATTTTGTAGCTAAATATGCATTTGAATATTATTTTGAAACCATCTATTTTAAAATATACTTTCAAGTACTTTCTGTGACGTTTCTCAAATCTGAATGGTTTATTAATATCATTAGATGTTAGAAAAACAATTTTCCACTCAATTTTGTCCTTTTCCATTTTGTAGGAGAAATAGCTTGAAATAAATATTATACCAGTTTATTGCCTTATTGAATTACACTGATAAAAATAGTACACAAGGATCAACTTTTTAGATTACATATCTGTTAAGAGCCAACAGCTAATGTGGTGGTGTGCAAGCCTATGATACACAAGACATTAAAATCAAACAATACAGTACTACCCCTACTGGGTAACATAGGAACTGCTGCTCATGGTAAAAGTCATTAAATACATCAACATTATCTCTTTAATTAGTTTCCTGAATGGAATGGAATATTCCTGAAAAAGGAAGAAAAGAATAATGATCACGGCACGGTCTGTCATTCACAGCAGGAACATTAGGCCATCAATTTTCTCTCAAAGCATCCAATTAAAAAATGGAAGTATAATTTTACTAAAAATGTTCCCTTAATAGGGAGCCTATACAGGACTTGCTTTTATTTACATCCTTTTATGAAAGTCTGTTGTGCAAATAGTCACAGAAGACATGTGCTTCTGACAGAGTGAATAAACTTCGGTGTGAGATACAAAATTAAACCCAGGTGAGTTTAATAGACAGAAGGAGCTCCATGGCAACAAATACTAAAGAAGCAGGCTGTTAGTGAGAGCTCTAATTCTACAAAGATATGTGGAGCATTTTTTCTTTCATTTTAGCGCAACAGGAAGAAAAATAAATTCCAGGTTGTGATAATGGCAAAAGCCTTGAAAATTTTCCTTCAGAAGAATGCAAGTTGATTATGTTCTTTGGGAATTGATATTTTTTCTGTATATTAAATGATTTTTCTGAGAAGAACTGAAAATTCAGGATGAGTTGTTTTTTTTTCTGGGCAGCATTTCAATCAATTTCACTGATTTTTTTTTAATAGACTCAGGGTAACATATGTATATTCATACACAGTTCATTTAGTCCTGACTATAGGAGTTGCTATAAGAAAGACAGTATTGAAGCCACTTATTGCTAGACTAGTGCATGTGGACTGTTTCTGTATTTTTCACACAGAGTCGATGAGGAAAGAAGAATTATTTTTGAGTAACATTAATCAATGCCAATGTTAAAAAAGAATCTGTACAACAAGATACATCTTAACATTTTCAAGTTGACATGCCATTGCCCCACCACAAAAAGTACATGCCTTTAAATCAATTGTTGCAGCCTTGACCATAACATAGTTTAATCTGTTTCTCTGTGACAGAGTCACTGTAGATCCCACAAAGCAGAAAGCCTCCATCATCAATGTCTCTTATTTTATTCTATCTTGGTGTTAGTGAGGTGGATATTTTTAAGAAACCAAAAACAAACAGATAGAGACTATTTTAAAGCATACCTAGCTTGAGTGATGCTTGACATTGGCATTATGTTGAATTAACTTAGTTTTATGAGTTACATCAGAGGCATATTTGAAGATTGCTACAGTCATATGGTATTTTCCAAATAAATCTTTAATTTTGTTGGCTTCCTAGCTGACCTGTCTCTCAGCAGGGTCACCTGATCTTTTATTTGCTTGCATCCAGATTTGGCTAGAAAACTAGGGAAGAACCCCAAACTTACGTTCTAATAGCTAAGAAAAGGAATTCTGGATGCGCTCCTGAAGCCCAGCCCTTTCCAATAGTCCTACTGACTCCAGTGGGACTATTCAAGTCTGCGCGAAGAGAGAGGCATCAAAAGAAGAGAACAATTCATGCTGATCTAATACTTGGGCACTGGATATTTCTACAGTTTTAGTTTTCCTACATTTGTATATAAAATAGCATCAAAAGGGTCCTGCAAATTACTCAAGTAAGTAGCTTCATAGAAGCTTTCATGTGTTATGAGGTGCCACACGGTAGTTTTTAACTGGATGCCAGAATCCCAAACAATGATTTTTTTCTTCCACTGGATATACTACAATATGGCTTATAAACACTAACACAATTTTTACTTCATACAAGCATTCCAAAGAACCTAATACATAATAATTAAATAATTACTGCAGCGGATATTTTGATATCTTCAGAAGGCTCATCTACTATTCAACACACAGCAAAAAACATGTTTTCCTTTCTATGGGCTGACCCAAAACATTTAGAATAGATCAAAGACATATTAAAAAAAMCACAAAAACTGTGTATTATAGTAAGTACGCTAAGAATAGAAAAATAGTACATTGATGAACAGCTACTTACATAAGTAATATGGCCAATGTCATAAGAATTACTTATCAGTGTAAATCATATGCTTAATTGCTAAGAGATTTGCAGTTTGGTCCCCCATGAGGTTGTTTTCTTTGTGAAAAATCTCTACCATGTGCTTTTACCAAAAACAATACTTTTTTATTCAATTTTGCTATATATGTCTCCCAGCATAAAGAAATTGTCTTAAATAACTAGGAAACAATGACAGTAAACACAGTGAGATAGTCAGGATAGAAATTTTAGCTGTTTGTGGCCAAACTATTGTTCATGAATCAACTCCTGAACTCCTGCTGTTTCAAATCCAGTATGTTAATTTAAAACAAGATTAATTTTTGGTTCTCGCTCATATGCTGAGTATTTTAGTTCTCATACTAGTAAAATAGCCATTTGGCAAGCCCTTCTGCTGTGGCAGCAATTCCCAGAAGTGCAAAAGTGGGTGAGTAGCAAAGTGGGCAGCAGAGGATGGTCACCAGCTCAGCTGTTCCAGCTTAATTTGCTGTATAGTTCCTTCTGGAAAAAAGCAGTATTTTGACTGCAGTATTTGTTCAGCCACTAGTGTAAAGCAAATAGACTTCCTCAGGACTTTTGCCAGTGTAAATATACCAGATAACCTTGTTCATTAAAAAAAAAAAAAAGGTTGTGCACATCAAAATATCAGGGAGAACTTGAAGATTATGCAGGAAAAAAAAACCCTCTAATATACCTCTTGCTCAGAGACTTCAAAAGCACACAGAAAATTATGTGGTCATTAAGTGCTGCTATCAAAATGCATACTACTCTACACTGTATCCTCAGTTTACTACATATCTGAGTCTCTGCTCTGTTTTTCTTGGATTGCACATATGCTATTGTGCAATAAAAGTCTATAAATTAATTAAATAGAGTTCATGTTGCTGCCTGCAACTATAGTAAAAGTTTATTTACCACAATCCAGTATAGTGTTTGTGTATAATCTCTTCATTTTTATAGCTATGTTCTGTGTATTTTAAGAAAAATTCACGAGTCTTCTATGTTTGATATCATGCTTCAGCTAGAAAGAGGAAGGTAACTTGTATGTCTTACATGGACAATAAGTAGGTGTTCTGTTACCTTTAGTGCTTTCATTAATCTGGATGTCTTATGGAATTATTATTTTTTTCTGATAATCTTGCACTGTATCATTTAAATACAAGCTTTTAAAAATATTTTTATTTGTGGTTTCTTGAGCTTGCATACCACCTCCCATCCACAGATCTCAAGTACTTATTAGATATAATATTATAATAAACCAGTTTTAAATTATAATTTACAGATCAGGAAACAGAAGTGCAGAGCACTTAAATGTTTCCAAGGTATTTTAACCAAAATGGTCACTGGATAAATTCAAATGTCCTTGAGAACAGTAATTAAAACTCAGGATTGTCCCATTTTATTGGAATATCCAACCAGTGGAATAAAAAGTAATAATCACTCTTCTCCCCATTCCTAGTCCCAAGGAACCTTGTGTTCAGAATAGCCAATCCTTGATGGTTACCAAAACCTCCTTCCACATAACTAATGTGGATCTAAGCATCCTTACAGGTAGGTGTTCTTAGGGGAAAAAGTTACCCAGTCTGAGCTCACAGGTGTAACTCTAAAAAGAAATACAGAAATACAGTGTCTGTTGAGTTTAGGGCCTCTGAGATCATTTGGCACCCCAGCAGGGCTTTCAGGTTCACTGGTTAGTATCATGGAACCTTGGTTCAGTTCAGGTCATGTTTTATGTGCTAAATACTATTTTTAAATCAGACCTGATGTTTCAGAAGTAGCTTACTTTTCAGAGATACTGCACAGCATCTTTGATAGGAAATCTAACCTGATTGTCAAATCAAACAAAAAGCAACAATTCCAAGTAGAAAAATAAGAAGCAATGAACTGAAAACACCATGAGGAAACAATGCTGATATCTACAAAAGTCCTTTTTGTTTTTTTGGTAATGAAAACAGATATCAGATTAGAAACCAAAATATTCTTAAAAACAGAAATCAAAACTCTTTCAGCACGATTACTATATATACAGTTTGTCCATGCACATATATATTTTATATGATGAACAATATTGATATTAAAAAGATATCAAATTGATTCTAAATGTAACATATAAGTACAAACATTATAAATGCAAAATGTTTGAATAATTCTTTTTCCAAAAATAATTCTTAAAAAAAATTTTAAAAATCTTTGCCCAGGAAGTAAAATGATATATTGCAACCCATCAGTGCAAAGAAACATAAAGTATTCACTAGCATTTCCGCATCTTCCTTACTAAACATATTCTTTAGTCAGCAAAGTACTCAAGACTAAACCTATGTAACACATACACAATTATGAAAGAGTAATTTGATTAGATTTTCAAAGACTTAAAAAGTTAAAAGTACCAYTGCATTACATTCATAGTTAATGGTCAGATTAGGAGCCATATGTAACAAGTGTCTAGGATCAGTTTTTTATAAAACAAAAATACCATTTTTTTCAGATTTAGCATCATAAAATTATTTGCTGCCTAACCACTGTCATCACCCCAACAACTGGAATCAAACAGCTTTAGCATAATTATATGCAATTACTAGATAACTTTGTTTATCATTTGTACAAAAAAGGAGGACTAAAGTTGACTGGCCAATGTATTGGCAAAAGCATACGGTAAAACCCGCTTGTAATCCTTACCCAAGTTCAGCTGTCTGTGATCCAAGGCCAAGTTCAGAGGAAAAAATTTTAGTAAAGTAAAAGAAGCTAAAGGCCTGCAAGATAAAAGAAGGTAAAGGCCTGCAAAACGTGAAAAAGCACAGACAGAAGTGTAATTGATGATTCTGTAACAGCAGCTCAAGGATTCAAAATAAAAAATACCAACATGAAAAGATATAAAACCCTAAAAAAAATCCTCAGAGAATCAGAAGATGGCAACTTAGCAACATCAAGGCATTATTCCAAGGACTGATGGACTATGATTCTCCCCCAGCTGACTGATGAATATCTGGCCAGTAAAGACTCATCAGGTGTCTCACTGGGGGCACACATAAATGCTTAGCCTACTAGCTTGTTAGTCCTAGTTTCTATTTTGTGCATTAGCCAAAAAATAATTGCTTTGTACTCATAAGTAAGTCGTACATATCCTTCTCATGCACAGCAAAAGATGGCCAAAGAGGAATGACTCAGAAGACGGGTAACACTGCAATGTTCCTGACTGGCAAGTGGCTCTCACCTGGACAAGCTAAAACAAAGCCACGGACACCAGCACTCACATCTGGGAGGCAGAGTAAAGCTTCCAGGGAATCTCTCCAGCAGCACTCAAACATTACGATCAATAGTCTCAAACGCACCTTTGGTTATCAGTGGTGCAGAAAGACTTCCAGGACGCATTCTGTCTGTCACACTGCACTGGATATGGGCGATGGTTTACTTGAACGTCTAAACTTTACATCCATTTTTAGTTTTTAAAAATAATCAGGGTTGAATGAAAACTTTATGTTGGAGTTGGATTGTGATGGGAAAACTGGATTTTTAAATTTCTTTTAGCAGAATACTTTTTATTAAAAAAAAGCCTTGGATTTTCTTTATCTAATTCCATTTCTTTTCAGCTACAAGTTTTTAGTTATGTGATGAGAAGCTATTTTTTTTATAGAATATAAAATGTTTTACAGTCAGATTTAGTGTATACTAAGCCATCCAGGCTAACAATAGAAAAAAACAAAACAAAACAAAGTATTTTATTGTTAACGCCTGAACCAAGTTTGACAGACTGTGGAATCTAACGAGTTTTCTAATATCACTGGTATCTTAGCAGTACTATTAGGTTTCCAGAAAGCGTGAAGCCCTGACACTATACTGCCCCAGCAGTACGATCAACACCCTTCAATATTTGTTATGCATGTAGGGCAAGGACCACATGATCTTTGAAACTTCTTCATACCTTTGTCAATCAGAAATGACAATTCTCTATGGGACCCATAATAAAAATTATAGGTCTTGTCAAGAGGCATTTTCATAATCTCTRTATCAGTTTGCATTGCTCTCTGTAAAAATACTCCAAGATGTTATTAATAGTATGAATAAATGACATGTTCAGATAGAGTGTATCTTCACGTTTCTAGCAGAAAAAACCCATATGAATTGTTAAATATTTGTCAGTCATTGGCACTGCTAAGAGCAAATTGCTGCAAGTTAGACATCCAAATCATTTCATCACCTTCTCCCCTGTTCCAAACTATTTTGAAACACCACTGCTGATCCACAAAGATTTATGAAGCCAAGGATAAATGAAAGCCTGCTGCGGAACAATGATTGGTCTGTGACAATACAGTTTAGCTAAGTGAGTAAAGGTATACAGTCTACTCACCGTCCTTGGGTAGACAGAAGTTGATAGTGCAGATGGCCCTATGTGGGCTAGCTCAGATCACAGAAAGCAGTGGAGTTCAGCAAGGGCCGTAAATTCTGCCTGCGAAAGCTGGTCGTAGTCAGGTGGCATGTGCTGCGCTTCATCCTCTGGCAAGTATGCTACTTCTGTGCTGGCCAGCTATTTTAAAACTAGTTCTGATTTGTGATTGTAGCTTGTGTGATTGGCTGTAGAGGATACACAGGTTAGATAAACAGGGGTCTCAGAACACTTTTGGCATTTCTATTATTTATTTTCCTTATTGTTTTTGAGGGGAGATAGTTTAACTGAGTATTATTATTTAACTGAGTATTATTGCATGTGGCTATGACTACATACATGGAAAATATGAGGCTGAAACGCCCTAAGATAAACACAGCAGGATTTCATGAATGGGAAGCAATGCTTGTAAGAGTCTTATTCTCTGGATATTGTGAGGGAGTCTTGCAAGCAATTCTGTGAGCACTAATCCCCATCTTGCATGCAATTCTGTGAGCACTAATCCCCATGCATTTAGAGCAAAGGCAGATTAGACTCCTGTGGTGGTACTTTCCAGATTGCACTATAATCAAGAGAAACCATACAGAGTTCTCATATTTCCTGTAGCCTAAAAACGTGTGCAGTAAAATCAGTTCATGCAAAAAGCCATGTAACTGCAGCCCTAGAAGCCATCCAGGAAATAGCGTACAGTGCCAAAATCTACCACATATATCACACAAAGCAAGGACATCAGGATTGACTGGACTGATGATAAAGTTCCTGGAACATCTGGTAATTAATCTTAGTTTGGGGAGGATTTTTAAAATGTTGGCTTACATGACTAATTCCCTTTCACTCTAGTAAAATAGTATATTTACGCCAAGAGACCTTTGCTTCTACAGCTCCTCAGTTGCTTCTCATGAACTTTAAAAGAAAAACATGTTTAGAACTGTACATCCTACTTTGAAAAAGGGTAAAATGTCAGAAAGCCACACTGTGTTTGTAGGTACCACAGAGAAGCTTTAGATATAAGAGAAGCAAAACTGAAAACAAGGTTCATTGATAAAAATTATTTATGATTCTCCATTTCAGTGTTTGAAATCTATCTGTCTGCAGCTTGTACACACCCCTTTGCTCAGTATGTTCAATACCAATCGATCAAGTACCTGTCTTCTTGGAACAATATTTGATCCAATAGCCCTCATACACCGAAGCAGTCCCTAAAGAATGAAAAATACAATTATTTTCCTTAATATTTCTGATCACTGTCTTCAGGTTAACTTCTGCAATGCTCTATAGTGACTCACCTTTTCATCAAAGCAGTAGTTGCTCTGCTGGTCCATGTTGTTCCATGGCCATGTGCTCCAGTATCTATTCTGACTTAATTTGCGTTATCAATACACTTCTACCTGGGAGTTTTATGCACTAGAGCCTTATGAAGTTTGCATCATGGTTATTTTAAGTGTGTGTGGGTTGTAGCAGCCATAGAGGCTTCTCAGATTAACAATGGTGCTGTGAACACACTTCTAAGCACTATTCTCATGTGCGAGAATAATGTTATTAAAAGCACTACGCACAGCACCATTTCCGAAAATAACATTTCAGTAGTGCTACTTCTAAGCAACAAAGCTCTCCTGAGAGACTTGCAGACATCATACCCATGTTACCAGTAGGGACATTTCCAGAACCCAGTCAGCTGGTACTAACTGACAATCATGGCATGCTATACCAGATCTAGCCATATCATTTTGATAAGGCTGTTTTTTATTTCAGCTCTGTAAACTCAAATCAAGTCTAATAAAGGGTATCTGACCCTATACAAGCAGGCTAGCATAAAAATAATAATAAAAACCCCTTTCTTTGACATCAGCTATTCTGGAATGCCTACACCTTTACCAATAGGCCAGTTCAATAACACTCAGTTAGCATAACTTATTCATTATTTTGACTGATAAACTGCTATAGGAGAGCTCTGAATTGAACAGAGACCATGCAAGCTCTAACTATAACTATGTTATTCTTGACAAAGCTCTTCTTAACATGGATTAACTATTGTGTAATGATTATCATAAATCTTTTAAGAGAAAAGGAAAGCATTAACAATATAAACATGCACTCTTATTTATAAACAGTCATCTTCTTTATAGGCCATAGGGAATGCTTCAAGCTACTATAGAATGCATACTTTAAATCTACATTAGCCTTGTAATTGGGTTTTAAGTGATGAGTCACTTGAATTCTAGCTAAGACAGCTCAGCTTGTACAGTTGCCTGCTGGGGTAATGATACAGACACAAGCCACCTTTTCCCCCTGAGATTTTATCAGAAATAGTTTTTAAGTGCTCTTGTCACATTTCATATTAGCATGAGTGTGAGAAGGTGTGCTGAAATCAGGTCAGGCTCTCTGAGCATTGCCAGGTAAGTCCCTCTAAAGAGGAGATCAGATGCTTCTAGTTTGGTTGTTCCAATGCTCTGGGCTTCTATCAAGTGATTAGGCAGAAAAATCTGTATTAAAACTGCCGTAAGATAAAGCTGGTTTATTGCAGCTCTCTGAATTTGCTAGAACTGTTGTTCTTCAGAGAATTTGTAACACTGAATGCTATTAGATAGCCCTGTTTGCATAATAGCCTGAAAAACAGGTTGGAATATTGAGTATACATAGCTTACATATATGTGTKCAATAATGTCATATTGTAACACTAAAGAGCCAAAATTTGGTTCATAATCAACAAACCTGAGTGATACATTTATCTTATTTCCAGACTGATATAACTTCTCCTGCACAGTCCTCAACTAGTGGAAATTTGAAGTCTGGGGAGTAATGTAGCAGTACACCACCTGCCCCTGATCTGGGTACCCCAGTCAAATCTGTGCTTTAAATCTGATATTCTCTTGTACTACAGACTGATAAAAAGAGCAGGAAATGCTCTAGTTGCATTTACTTCCATCTTTTCCATTTCTCAGAAGTAACTGCATGTGAATGCAACCTAACTTACTTCGGTTGCAAACCCCCACAAAAAGAAAAAAACAACAGACCAGCTCCCCCTCCCCCCAAACTCCTTCCAATTAACAGGCTTGGTACAAGCCATTCTTTAAAATACCAAACCCTAAAATGAGCTCTAGTAAGATGGATCTGAAGAGACTTGAAAGAGCCACGTAAGATTCTGAACTTCTATAAAATCCTGGGTAGAAAACAAGTTCACAGGATAATAACCAATTTTCCACAGCAGCTTCCAGATTTTCTCTTCCATTATCTTAAAAGCCTCAGACAATTTGATCTTGCAAAGAATTCCCAAATGAGAAGCACAAGTATAGTTAAAAGAAAGGAATGTTTTAAAATGAGAAAAGTTAAATATTATTTCAGTATTTTTGAAGGTTTAAAGCCTTTTTCTCATTTGGTCTTGGCACAATGCTTTATTTAAAACAACAAATGTAAATATTTATTGCAAAGCATGGTTTTGTATATCCAAAAATTCTAAGGATGACAGCCAAATGTCTTGCTAATTCATTGGGAGATCCCAAATAGAAACAGGCCTTCTTTGTTGTGATATCCAGTGCATATAATAATGGCATAAACTCTTCTGCCAAAAAACAGCTATTAATTTTCTTTTCTACTATCTTGGATCTGGCCCATACCATTAAAAAAATGGTTAGTATGAAGTATACTGTATTCCTAAGAACACATTTACTATACACATACAATGTAATATACATCACATCCAGATTTTCTTAAGACTATAAGTGTGTTCTGAAGGCAAACATGCAATAGGTAGGTAGGGGTCACTTCACACAAAAATGTAAGTGTTCTCATATGATTTGTGATATCAATTGTTATTTGCTATGAATTTATGAGCAATATCTATCTGACCCAAAAGAAATTACAGCATTTAGAAAATAGAGGCTAGTTTCTCTAAAGAAGCTACATAGCATCAGCTTCTATTTTATACTGTTTATATTTTTTAAATGTCAAGAAACAATATCTGAAAAATTACACTGTGAAACCAGACTAGATTACAGACTAATGACATTACAATGAATTTTATGCTAATCTCACTAACCTCTGTCATGAAAGGGGGAGAAGTTATACTTCTTAAGGAAGCAGCATTTTAAAGAAATCACATTAAACAAATGCTTTCATATATTTCTTTGGGATTTAAATATTATTGAAACATAGCATTCCCTGGGTGAATTAGAATTGTTTGCAATTCTATAGCTGTTTACAGCATATGAGAGAGATCATTTTTACCACAGTAAAATATGATTGAGTCTTAAGACAAAAGAATGAATTTTTCCTGGAGTAGGTAAACATTGAACATTTTGGAAAAACTCAACAGGAGCAAATATTGCTGTACTAAACCCACCGAATATCCTCCACAATGTCTTATAGCACCTTTGTGAGGTGCTAACTAGTTGTAGTCACCTGAAAAACCTTTGAGAACACATATGATCTAAGTACTTGAGACAGCTTCCAAAGAAATCATTTCACTGTTAAAGAAATGATTTCATTTTGCTTTTCTACAGAGGAAATGTTGTGCAGATAACTAAATTTACTACCATAAATGCTGACAAATTGTTGATAGCAAGAAATAAACAATTGTATTTGGGTTATGGGTGGATAAATATGTGAACTAATAGCCATATCCAGAAAAAAGCAAAGATTTCCCTCTTTTTCTTTTAAAATCATCTTATGATTTCATTCCTCCATTTGTTTCCCAGAACAAAGCAAAACAACACATCTTCCTTCTCCTGCCTAAATAATTATGAGGTTAACTGAGAGATCCACTTTAGCTGAGAAGATAGAAGCCTAACAGCACTTCATATAACAAGAGCCATCTAAATCTACATTAGCATTTGCTTTTCACTCTATAAAATACAAACACTTACTAACAGCATCGACACACCACAAATCCTCACCATAGGTTGGTTCAGCAAAAACCTGATCTTGTTACCATGTTTCTAATAACATGACCCCTTTAGGCGCTAGCCAGCCCAGTTGCGCCCAATGTGAATTTTCACAGGAGCTTTTGTTTGGATACTGTGAAGTTTGAGGAGTGCTGTAGAAGCTTAACTTGCCTTTAAAGGAAATTTCCTGAATAGGAAGATGTTAGCTTAGAGTTGCTTGTTGAAACTCAAGTTGCTGTCAAAGCTTTGAATGCCAGGGTGAACTACGTCCTATTGTGATGTTTTTAGCCTACTTTTCAAASGGTGTAAAAGCTGTATGATCAAATCACCTATTAATCAGTCTCTCTCCTGCCTCCTCTCTCAACCAAATTTGCCAGACTTAGAGATAACTGAGTTTTAACAACCCTTATGAAAAGACTAGACTAGACAGAGGAGCAATATCCCAATTATTGCCTTCACAAAGAAAAACAGGTCAAATTCATCTGTAACATACACTGGCTGTAGCAGCCAGTGGGCGAAAAACACTTCTCTCTTTCAGACAGTGGAGACGAGGAAGTCAGGTGTAGTGAGGAGGTAAAGAAACTGCTGCTTGTGCAAGATCTGTTTTCATATATATTCCATAGTGTCTGCCTAGTTGACACCTTCTAGTTTCACAGTCCACATTTTGCCTGGCTACTGTTTATATTCTGTTCTGATGAAATATTAAGTAAGCCCAAGTAAGGCTCTGCTTTCGTTCTACCCACACGTGTCTATAGGTCTTCTGCAGATATCACAGTTGTACATATTATCTCATTATACTGTACCAATTCTCTTAACAGGGTACAGATTTTTCTTCTTGTATTTGGACCCTAGAGGACACCAGAGGAACCCTAAAGTCTGTCAACTAGTATTTCTGTTGCAATGACCTCCTTGAATTCCTGTTGGGGTGCAGAACTGCTCTTCTATTTTGTGTAGATAAATTTCAGTGACTTCACATAGGAGTCAGGCCTAAAACTGCTATAGAAATGTAGCAGGCACTCTGAAAACTATTCTAATCAAAAGGTCTGTGATTTTTAAAATGTATATTAAATTAAATAAAGTAATTAAAATGTATTGAGATCACCTTTGGGTTACATTTGGTTCATTATTGTAGTTCATTACTCTTGTTTAATTTCTTCCTGCTTTCTCTCAAGGCAGTCTGTGAAATGTAGGGGACTATAGCTTTAACTGGGGATGCATTCACTCAGATAAAGAGACATCTTAGTAACTTGGCATTTTTAAGCTTATGTTCCACTGTGAACAATTTTGGAAAGACAAGAAGTGCTATCCAAATAGAAAATTTTATCTGATGGGCACATTTTGGGATTAACAAAAGAGTGGAAAGCTCACGGTACAGTCAGAATTTTGCAGTGTAGGAAACTGGAGTTCATTGATAGCAATTAAACTGTTAACTTTTGAAAACAAGAAGTTATTCTTTGAATTTCAGACTTTCATATAAGCTTATTAATGAACTGATATCTGGTTACTTCACGTTTGCATAGCTTTGGCAGAAATGGAAATGGCATGAGATGATAGGTAGTATATAGAGTTCACAGGTTTTTTTTCAAAAATGCTTTCTTGTTTAAACTTTTAAACATCAAAATCTTCGTAGCTCTAACACTCTCTGTACAGCATATGCTGTACTAATTTGCAGGGGTGTGGACTGGCTGAGAGTAAAAAGGATGAAATAACTATACAGTCTGTCTCACTTCTCAATCTCCTCCCTTCTCTGGAGTTGGTAGCAGTAGTTTGAGAATGAATATTGTGCACTGTGGGGGCTCTGTAAGGCTGGATGGAAAGGACAGAGTCAGAGTAAACTCGCTGTATGTCATCTCCTCCAGCCAAAAGTTTGTGACACTTGCTTTCCCTCTGTGACTCTAGAACCCGTAAGCTATCAAGGTGGAGCAGGAGTTAAGCAGAACCCAGGTACCTAGGTTAAAAGTTGCCATCCTGGAACGTCTGCTCATCTGATGCATAATCTTTGGAGGTACAAAACGCAATGAGTAAATCCTATTTGACTAAAAGTTTTGTTTCCATCACAGTCGGAACAAATCAGAATGTATGTCTTTCTTAAGGATTCAGTATCTGGAAAATAAGCATTTTCTGTGGGTCCCAGTCTAACAGGCATCCTTCAGAAATGCCTAATRTATGAAACTGGCCTCTAAACAAACACAAATGTGGTCACTTTCTTTCAAGAGAAGTCTGGGAGAGAAACACAGCTCCCTACCCTCATACCAAGTGCCTAATGCCCAGAGAGCTTTAGTGGGGACACTGGCTTGTTACTTTCATCCTGAAGAGGTTGAAATCCCTATCTTCTAATCCCCAAAATTCTGTGCAGCATATGGGTCATTCTAAGAAGTGGCACCCCTTACCATTAGCACTCTGTAAGAGTTAGTTTAATGTACTAGGTTGGAGAGAGAGCAAAAAAGCAGTATGACTTGCAGACAATATAAAACTGTACCAAATAATACATGGAGCAGTGGCTTATACACCAGGTGATACACCTGCCATTCAGAGGGACCTTGACAGTATGGAGAAATGAGCAAACAGGAGTCTCATGAAGCCCGACAAAGGGAAATGCTGAGTCCTGTACCTGGGGCAGAATAACCCCCATGGGCCAGTATAGGCTGGGGTCTGGCTGGCTGGGAAACTACTTTGTAGGGAAGGCTCTTGGGATTCTGGTGGACAACAAGTCAGATATAAGCCAGCAATGTGCTCTTGCAGCAAATATCAACAGCATCCTGGGCTGCATTAGGCAAAGCTTCACCAGCAGACTGAGGGAGGTGATTCTTCCCCTCTACTCAGCCCTGGTGAGATCACATCTGGAGTGCTGTGTCCAGTTCTGGGCTCTCCAGTATGAGAGACATGGACATACTGGAGTGAGTCCAGCAAATGGCCACTAAGATGATTTAGGGATTGGAACACCTGCCCTTYGAGAAGTTCAGAGGGCTGGGATTGTTCAACCTGGAGAAGAAAAGGGGGGATCTTATTCATGTATATAAATACCTAATATATATAAATACCTAATGTATAAATACCTAGTGGGAGGGGAAGGGAGTAAAGAAGACAGAGCCAGATGCTTCTCAGTGGTGCCAGGTGTGTACCCATTGCCTCTTGTAGGTAATGGGCACGCTGAAATACAYGAAATTCCATTTAAACATAAGAAAAATCTTTTTTATTGTGAGGATGGTCAAGCATTGGAACAAGTTGCCCAGAGAGGCTGTGGAGTCTCCATCCTTGGAAATATTCAAAACTGGACTGGACCTGGTCTTGAGCAACCAGCTCTAGCTGACTATGCTTTGAGCAGGGGGGTTAGACTAGATGATTTCCAGAGATCCTTTCCAACCTCAGCAATTCTGTTATTCTGTAACTCTTTAGCCTGGTGAACAGGTTAATCACATGTAGGTTCTAGTCCTTGCTTCAACAACTGTTTCTGTATTTTGCATTTCACAGACCTTGGAGAAAATGCATAAGCATTTGGGAATTGGGACTAGGACCCCCTAACTCTTGAGTATCTGAGTTGCAATGCAACAACCTACTTCAGTCAGTCTCTAAAAAAAAAAGAGTGACTATGTTCAGATCTTCGAAAGGTAATGCGTATGTTCTCAGGAGAGGATCAGGTTCACCAGACCCAGACTGGATAAAGGATTATGTCTGCAACCACAAAAGCATCTAAGCAGTAGAGAGAAAGGCCGGCTTTAAGATATTTTGCTACCTTTCCTGTTAGCCATCTCTAGCTATGCCAGGCTTCTGTGGATATTTTGGGCTTTTCATTGAGGATTCCATTATGTTCTGTTCTCATGCACTGTTCCAAAGCCTACTGCGGAGATGAGACTGTGCACCTAAGAAAGTGTTACATTCGATCTACTGATAGATAAACTGACAGTGTTACCAAGGCCTAAGGGATACCTGAAGGCCACAAATGCTGCTTAAAACTGTTGGGAAATCCTCGGGTTTTGAATTTTCCACTGAACTCTAATAGAAGTCTCTCCATGCTCTTCCCCTTCTGTAGAGCTTAACTAATGGGACAGTGTGATAGACAAGTCATGGAAAATMTTATTTAGGGAGAAACTCTTCTTCATTAGTGCTTCCCTGAGAGAGATTGATCAATTCCTTTTTCATTTAAATACATAACATGAAACATTGGACAATCAGAATGTTAACAGTACATATGTAGCAAACAGACAGCTACAGAGAAGCCATGTAATGCTGAAACTGTTACGCTGTGATCAATGAATATATGAATATTATTTACGTTCACAGATGCTTCAAACACTTTTCTTCTCTTTCATTGTATGGGGTTTTGCTCTATCTTATTTGACCATTTCAGAGGTAAAGTTTAGATCACAAGGATCCATTTACACTGTAAGGTGCAGTATTTAGAAGTTTACTTTCAGTTCATTTTTTCCCCTTGGAGTAGATTAATTACAGTAGATGTATTTGAGCCAGCCTATCTGTCACCAGAAGACAATAACATAGTGGTAGACACATTGGAAGGGTATCGCATGATCAGGTTAGACAAAACAAATAGAGTTTGATTCTATTTTGCTAAAAATCAGTTGCACAATGGATTAGCTAACAAAATGTCATTGTGATGACTGAAGGATGTAAAGCAGATATAGATTTGTTGAGTATGTTTGTAGAAGAGATGTTTATATCTCACATTTTAAATAGACATAGGGGATAAATGAACACGCAATGTGCTTTTCATCAAACATGCTGCCTAAGAACTTTCAGTACTTGAGAAACTGCTGGTTGTCGGCTGTATTTCAGATGATGTCCTTATCATGCAGATCAGAGCAATAGAGGCACTGTACAGACCTTTTTTTTTGTTACCAAGCCATGAAAAAGTCTGGGTTTTCTTTTGTTTAAAAAGGCATAAGGCAGAAAYGATCACTTTTAATAAAGTTTCATCAGTAGAAAAATTAATATTAAAGTATCCTAGATTTCAGAAGTGGATTATGCATTTACATGCTAAGAAATAAGTTTAGATGATTATAAGAGGATTAGAAAGCTAAGTCTGAATCTGACATCTGATGCTGTTCCATAAACGTGAATATACTGAACATAAATGTCTCTTCTGCTATGACTGCTTGTTTCTCACCACAGGAAGGTGGTTCTTTGACACCGTTCATGAACTTTGGCTGCTGGAGAGCAAATCTGACACTTTTTTGTCAAATGTAGCCATTTCTGACATAAATAGGGCATAAATAAAGGCAGAAGAGGGGAAAGGGCCTTTTTACTATTCCAATAGCCATTTTGAACAAATAGAAAAGTGATTCTTGAGAAAGCTAGAGGCTTGTAACTTTGTTCTTACTGTCTTGAATCTCAGATACCTCTYGTGTGGTGAATTCCCAAGGAAGAAGAAAAGGTAGTATGACAGATGTGAGAGAATCAAAATAGACTCTTGTTAAGACTATAGTTTACATTCCTACCCAACTATAAACTGCAAGAGCAAATTGCAAGTTCATCTGTATCTGCTTCAGGTCCTTAGGAATTTTCAGTAAATGTTGCCTAAATCAAAGAATTATCGATTTATTAAAAACTGTTTTTCTTTGTGCCCTTATATAATACTATATGCTGTAAAAGTGAAAGTGCTTAGCAACTGTTTTRTTTAGAATTCTCAAAACATTAGGCACATGCATAGTGCCTGATAATATGTGTCAGCTGGGAAGCAGTAACTTCAGAAAAGACTGATTAAAGAAGTGCAGGAGATCCGATCACTTGCAATTTGGCTTAAACTGACTGGTGAATATCACTGTTGGTATTTGCACTAAGTCATTTAAACTTTTTTKTTTTTTAAGCTGGAGTGTGTTTTCTGTTACCAAGATAAAGAGTGTAGGACTGCTCTTGTTCTAGTTATGCTTCCTTAGAATGTAGAATATCCTTTCTGAGGTCCCTCTTGCCCTCTTGCTATGATTATGAAACCTCTGGAAAATGATCTTCTGACAAATTAGTTTCTCTCCACCAATACTGAAACTAACACATAGTAAAGCTTATGCTGAGGGGAAGGGATGGAGGGAGAGGAAGGAAAGAAACAAGAAGACCCACTTCACTGCAAGTGAAGTGCATTGTAATTACTTCTAAATACACAGCTCCTTGAGAAAGAATCAAGGTCGAGGATAGAGGGTTAATTATGTACAATCCAACACAAGAATTTTCATGGCATATTAAAAAATTACATGCTAGAAAAGAATTTACAACAAATAGTCATGTGCTTTCCTTAGGCCACCCTAATAATGCCAGGCAGCACTATGCCAGACAGTCAGCTACTCTGYTGTCTAGACAAACAGCATATTCTTGCTAATTGCAAGTATATAAAGCCAAATTAAAAAGCAGGTTTTCTGGTAAAAGGAAATGTTAGAAGAAGAACTACACTCTTATAATTTGAGATGGAATTGAAATCCTGCACATGGGATTATACTGATTTCATCAACTATGAATATGTATTTTCCAAAATATATGGCTATGAACATATGGATCGTATTTTCAATGCATGTCTCAAGTTTAAGAGTTATTAAAAGTCATCTGTTTTGTAATATTTAAACTATTTCCAGTGTTGAAACTCTACTTCTCAGACACGATATTTTCCAGCAACATTTGCAGAGAATTGTGTGGGTTTTGTGTTTGCCAATGAGAATGAGCCACAATGAGGAGGGGCTGGTTTGCTTTACATATTTGTCATTTTTTCTGGCATTTACACTATCACCTACAAGAGCTTTCTCCTTGGACACTTTCTTGTTCTGGCTTTCCTGGTATGTATCTGTTTTGCTGTATTTGTCTTGAAGTAGAAAGGGAGATTCTTTGCCTTGGTGCAGGATGATGAATCACTATGCAATTTAGAACGTTTTGCCACTTGCATTCACTTCTCTGTCAAATTACAGAAGCAGCCTTATTCTCCATTACATCTTTTCTTCTGAAGCCTTGTGCAGAATGCACAAAAAATTATGATCAGTGAGGTCCTGGAGTATAACAATGATTCTAATACTCATGGATCTGCTCAGGTGGATAGTACTTGRGGGAATGAGTTGTCTTCATGGCTCTGGCTCAGTTGGACATGTCATCTTTTCTGAATGCTGTTATGCTGTCCTGGACTTACTAGACCGCCAAATGTAGATTGCCCAGTTATGCCTTTCTGAATTTGATGATAATTACAGCTACTAGCTACTGCTGAACTGCTCTACCATGTATATAGATGACTTTCACGCATACACTTCACACAGTGCAGTACCCATCCACTTTTGGATTGGGATGGCAGCCAGAAAGTAGGCGTGCTCCTCCTCCAGAGCTAGTACCAAACCTTTGCGCAGATATATGAAGATGACCTTTCAGGTCCTGAAATTAGGACACACTCCCAGTTGCTTTCTCCACTAGCTGCTACTGATAAATCCACCCAACACCACCAAGACAACAGCAACACACATGGAATATAACAGAATGATTTACTTGTGCTTGTGTCTGATACTTGTAGCAGTGCCTTTCAGATGAAAAGAGCCAGAGTGCTGGTACCACAGTATGGATGATAGTCTCTCCTTCTGTGTGGTTCTCAGTGAAGTTTCCAAGTCTTTGTTGCCCTTTCTGAACTTCACAAGTCACAGACAGTTGCAAAAGATTGTTCCAAAGTGAAGGAGAACAACAGGTAAGGCCCCTCATGTAAGACTATTCTATGGGTCATGATATTTGCATAGTGCAGACTGGCAGGTGGCAGGAYAAATGCTAGAAAGGCCTTGCCATAAATGCCAAAAAGAGTTTGTGTGTGAGGTGACATGCCTGTGGATGCCATATCTTGCATGCGATGATACTGACACCTGGGATACTCTGAAAGAATTGTCAGGCCTGAGATATGGCTGCTGCTCACCTACAGTATACCCTGGTGAGGACAGCCCAGGAAGCTACCCTAGTGCCCTCACTGCAATATTAGAGTCTGTGGAGAGACAGCAGAATTTGGCATCATCTTAAATTAAGACTGGAATGTGTCATAATAATTGCCTGGTCTGTACCCTTACACCCATCTCTTGTGGTTTATCTGGGACAGGCTGGGCTAGTTTCTGCTGATCCCTGGGAAAGAGACGAAGGAGGGTGCCCAAGCCAGCTTCAGTGGGACAAAATGATGTCACATACAGATGTGTCTATAGTACTGAATGGTTATTTGTAGTTGGTCGGTGTTATCTAAGGCCAATATACAGGTAGTAGCTAGACAGATTTAGGTTGCCAGGTAATCCTGTGCTCTCTGGCACTATCAGAGCTGAGACCCTGGGGAAGAGGGACTGCCACATCTAGAAGCCAAGACTGAAAGGAATACAGTGCTCTGTTTGGGTGCCCTGTGGTTATAATCTGGAGGTGGAGGAAGGTCTCCAGGCTTTGTCCTTTTCTAATGAGACCTCCTATTAACATCATTAACATAGCAGACTTTCTATTATCATAGGAGGTTCCTCTGCAGAGAAGTGACATTCCCTTCAGTCAGCCAAACTGATGGGGTACTGTGGATTGCACTAGAGGAGCCTGCACTCACCTCCTTATCAACCAGATTGCTTTCATGAGATCCTTGATATGCAAAGCCAAGAAAACATAAACCATCTGACAGCCCTGAGGTGAGCTCCTTCAATACAATACAGAGACAGCCATAAAACCTTTGATCCTTTCCCTACAATTATTTAAGTGGTGCACTAAAGTACATGGGAGCTTCAGGAAGGTCTCTCAGTGAGAGCTCTGGAGTTACCCTGCCTTCTCTGTGTCCTGTCATCTCTGCAAAAGGAAGTAGCATCAGCCCTCTGGGATTCCTACACCCCCATCCACCAGGATGTTGCTCTGCACTGCCGTCGATGCGAGCTTGGCAGTGACTTCAATACAATCAGATTTCTTTGCAGCGTCTCCCATTGCTCTTGGCCCTAYTATCAGAGACAAAAAAGGAAGAAGGCATTTCTTACATTCTCCTACGTGACCCAGCACAACAGCTCTGCATGTGGATTTTTTGTTCTTTTGGGGAGAAGGGAATGAAGGTGGCTCCAGTAAAATAAATTACAGGACTTTTTGTTTTGATTAAAGCCATTGTGTAACTACTGCTTGTATTTTCTATAGTCACATTCCTAAGGCTACAATCACAATAGAAGGCAGGTTACTTTTAAGATGAGAGGTAGACTTGATGAAAGGTTACAGAAAAGCAAGGAAAACTAACAACATTGATAAAGTACATTCTACCCTTACAAAATTCTCATCTCTAATCCTCACTTTGATATAAACTTGTTGGTTTCTAGACAGCCTAAAAATTGTTACAATGACAGTATGCTTTCTCAAATGCAACTGCAAGGAGAAAGAAAACAAACACAAATACATTTATTAAGGACAGGTTGTAATATCAAAATTAACCATGTTTTCTTACATTAAAAAGGCATTTTTTGTTGCTGGAGAAATGTCACATTCATGTTTAAAGCATAAAATACAGTGCTGGAATAGATGGCAGTATTTAAAACATGTAGATGAGCTCCAGAAACTTTCTAAGGGCATTAGGATAGCTGGCTGAAAAGAAGGTAATATTTATTTTAGGAGTCACTGGGTAATGTGTAACATATACAAAAAAGAGAAGTACAAGGTCAGCCCTCTTATGCTTAGGAGCCCTTCTCGTTTGGAATTGGAAGTATTTTTTATGAAGCCCTTTGCCATTTAACTTCCAGGAAAAAAATATTGTAGCAAACAAATTCTTTCTCTCTTTCATTTTCTCTCATTTTCTGTGTATGTATGAAAGCGAGATATTTTCTGTTTTTCATCTTAAGAGCTTCTGAAAACTGAAAATAGATGAAAGAGAAATATTAACCCTCTTATCTCAGTAAAATTCATGTATCTATAGATTCACATATTTTAGGGTTTCAAAGGAACATTATGATTATCTAGTCAGAACAGTCTGACAGGCTGTAAAACCCCACCAAGTAATCTCTCCATCAAGCACATAACATCTGTTTGAGCAATTGCATACCTCTTGGAAAGATATCCAGTCATGATTTAAGGGCTGCAAGTGATGAAGTTCTGCAGCCCTTACTCAGGATTTGACTCAATGAAAACGTTGGCATATTCTGTTCTCTGTCTGTTAGGTTTAGAGGAACAGAAAGAACTATCTGACTTTAAATAGAGTCTCATTTGAAATCTGTATGAATAAACTCTACAGAATTTGAAACAAACAAAATGTGAGTGCATCATAAGAATACTTTTGCACCACTTTTTTGTTTCTTTTAAGGACATAAAACCGTATTCAGGCTTTTCAGAGATCATTGACATAAAGGTGCCTTGACAGGTGCTGCACAGGTGAGCGTGGGATTCCGAATGGTGCAGCCCCTAGAAGAGGGGTTTGCTCTGGGGTGCTCCCCAAGAGTTAACGAACCCCGGGTGCACCACAGCTGGAGCCACCACACTGTGGGGTTGCTGCAGCCTGGGGGCGCACCCTCCACCGACCCCATGATTGACCAGCCCCAGCAAAGGCAAAGTGACCCCGCAGACCCACACCATAGACATCTTGGTGCTGTGGAGCCATTCCCCGCAGAACAACCTGTTGATGGGCGCGTTGTTACCCACCGAGCAGGGCTGTGGGCTGAGCACCAGGTCACCTGCTGATGTGCACCCTGCCACTGACTAGAGCCAAGCGGCTTTTGTGTGACTGTGCGCTGGCACTGTTCTGACTGCGTATAAAAGGGAGTAAGCCACATACCTGGGTGTGGACTTGGACCAACCATCAGCTGGCCTGCAGACCTGAGGACCCATTCATCAGTGGATCATCCTGATGTCAACAGTGTGATGAAGAGAAACTGGGGAAACTATACCGGAGGGGTGGTTCATAAGGGGCGAGAGCGGTCGTTGTACTGTGCACCCGTGATTGAACTGTAGAGCTCTGATATGTATATATATTTTCAGTTCTGTTCTACTTCTAGTTTTGCTATACTTTTAGCTTTGTTATAACCTCTTAGCTCTAATAAACTCTCACACTTGACAAATGATGATCTCTTGAGTTCAGTGCAGCTAACCCCGAAATTTGAAAGCACCCCAGGCGCCCCTCTAGTGGCACGTCACAGTCCTGCAGATGGATCTCCTCAGGTTTAAAGTGCTTTGGTTTTCTATTTCAGTGACCTATAGGAATAGTTTCCAGCACTCTGCATGAGGCATTGCTCCTGAGATACAGTTTAGCCTTGTTTTACTCCTGGTAGAGCTCCATCTTCAGTATCTTTTTAAAGATACTAATGTCAAGAAAATTATAGCAGAGGCGCCAACTTCAAGTAGTGAGGTAAGTTCTCTCACAGGTACCGTAAGAATTCAAACTTTTGGATGCTTATGAGACTTYAGGTATTTAGACTTGACACTGATTCAAAATGGTGACTGAACTGCTCGCTTACTGACAGATATCACAAAACCATACAATCTCTGTGACGGAAATAAGGACTAACTGGCATTCTGATTTGTGCGTATGGTGGAGGCTGGATAAATATACTTGGTTGTTAAATGTTATCAGGAAACCTGACATAAATATATAGCCAAAAGATGGCATTTCTAAACAGATGCAGGTACAATATGTTCACAAATCATGCCAGGATGTGAACCTATGCTCCTGTGCAACATTAAACAACACACAATCAGAAATACACTTCCTCTGTGTCAGACATATTGACAATGGTAGAAAAATATTTCAAAATACAGTAATATTGCCAAACTGTGATCATATTGGTAACCTTATTTTCTCTGGTAGTGAACATTAAGCATACAAAAACATTCAAACTACAGTAGCTCTGCTCTTTGAAATAACAAATGTTTCCAGTATTCATTTGCACCCTCTGATACAAAAATAGATTTTGCTTACATCCAGTGGTGTCCTGCTCTAGCTGGAATTGACTGTCACAGCTGAAGGTCATGAAGTGACTCAGTGCCAATACAAAAAGATGAAATATGAAAAAGCCACTTTTTAAAAATCTTACCTTTCTAAAAGAAAACACTAACTCCTGAAAAATGTAAACTCAGCATAGAGGAGTATCAGCCATGGCTTCTCAGCTAACCAGGCATATTTCAAAGTTAAACCAACAGAAAAAAGCAGTCATAATATTTGTGCACTTAAATAAAACAGGCTAGGATTTTACTTTGGGACTTGAAACAACTCAGTTCATTTCTCTAGTCAGATAAAGACTTTCTGTGTGACCTTGGATAAATTTTTGGGGGCAAGGTTTTTGAAGGTATGTAAATGCCTAGATATACATTTAGATGCTTATTGGGATATTTGGTACAGACTCTCATAACTAACAGGCGTTGAAAATGGGTGTATATATACCTTTAAAATATCTTTCTTTAAATGTTTTTTCCAAGGATAGTCTGTGGACAACTAGGGGTCCAAAAGTGCACGAAACTGACCTACTGTAATCAATAAAATTCATAATTATTTTTATTTTAAATTGTGATAGTAAAGTAGTATGATGCCAGTGGAACCTTTGAGAACCGACAGTGCTCTAGTAGAGTAATCTCTGTTCTCCTCTGTAATATGAGAGTCATTTTACCTTCAATAGTAGCTGTTAAAACAAACACATGAAATGCTGTGAGACAGTCATAGTATGGTAATGTAGTCTTATTTCAGGCTTCATTTAGACAAAGAAGAAAAGTATACATTTGTCTGCATAAAGAATATATGTTTCTTCTGTAACTTGCTTTCCCTGTTTCAACAGCTCATCAGAGGAGGGAGATAAATATTTCTACATTGAAAGGACCCATCTCAATTCACATATAAAAAGATAAATTGGGTGGGGAAGAATTTCTTATGCCAAAAACTGTAGCATCTAAGTAATAGAAAATGAATAGCTGAGAGTTACTCAGTACCTCCTGGAAGTTGCTTAGCACCTCACAATCAGGACAGAATTGGTATATTTGTTTCAGGCTTGATTGTGCAATACTAAATTAAATGAGTCATCTTTAACTTAAGCAGAATTCTCCTGAAATCAGGAGGACTAATTATACAGAAATCACTCAAGTTAGAAGGAGTTACAGTGAGGCTGTAAGGGAACACAGCTATGTGCATTTTGGACAATTGAAACAGCTCTTTCCACGATGCATATGGTATTTGTATGAATAAGCTAACTGCTGACTGGAAGGCATTTTTAAGTGATTATTGGTATTTATTAAACATGATGGTTCAAAAGCAGTATTGGCTCAAGGAAGGCCTTGACTTGAGGAAGCTGGAAGGAGTCTTCGGGAAAAATTACTTCGAATTTATTTCTTATAATCTTTCATAAGCATTTACTATGAGCAACTGTCAGAGGTGGGCTAATGCATAATGAAAACTTTTGGATGATTAAGTATGACAGTTACTATGACACAATGCTGGACTGTCACAGATTCTGTCACATGTATAAGAAAAAATGATACAGTCAGAAAAGGACATTCTGATATTTCTAGACTATAAGATGTCTAAACCATCCCAACTTTGAAATCTATACTTGCTATTTTTTCCCTGCTGCAGTGGACCAGCATGATATGAGTACCATTATGTTGACAAAGTATATAGTGCAGATTATACTATAATTCAATTTGCAGTATGCAATTTAACAGTTTAGTTTTGCTGTACTTTTCAGTTTATATTTATTTACATTTACATTTATTCTTTGTATGATGAGGCAACAAACTTTTTCGCTTCAAATTATTCAACCATGGTCAGTCCAGTTTAATTATTGCATATAAAAGTGTTTTATTCTTTTCTTCAATCAGACTGGCAGAGATCACTTAGAGCATTCAACTAGAACAGTCTCAATAAAAACTAATCAAAAGCTCCTGTGAGTTTGAGCATGGGATTCGGTAAACTCAGTAACAAATAAAACATAATTCTAAATATTCATGTTTAAAAAAATCACAAAATCTGAACAATAAGTTAATAAAGTGAAATAATTACCTACTGTGTTTCAGATAAAAAAATCCTGACAACTTAATTTATATATCACTATAGCAGACATGACAAAATTGTGAATAATGCTATCCACTGTCATAAGTGGTACTTCAAGATTTCCAACAGAAAACTTATATTTTAATTTTCTGTTCATATATAGCCAAAAGTAAGAGGCAAAGCCAACCTAATAGTAATCCAAGGTTCTGTAGGAGAAACATCAACCAGGGTCGCTGTGTCTGAACATGAGTCATTTCAGGAAGCTAAAAAAAGAATAAGACACCAGAATGAGAGCCAGATATATTCATCTCTGGGAAAAAAGTCTTATGAGAAAACAGACAAACTTAATTAAAAAAAAGGCTTTCAAAATCCTGGGTTTCTGAATATAGCTATTAATCTGTAGCATGTTCTGTACATTATAACATCACAGATTTTGACAGTGAAATATTTAAATTAATCAAATTCTACCCATTTTGTCTCTTTTACCAGCACCAACAAGAATTATAAATGAGATTCTAAAACTTGTTAACTTCTCAGTAGTTTTTACTAATTTTATACAGTTGAATGTAAGGAAATGCTTATTTAGTAAAATTAGTGATTCCCTTTTGTGGGAATAAAGTAGTTTGAGTTATTTTCTTTCTGTACTATATATAGGGTCAATCCTGCTCTCACTGATATAATTGGCAACACTGCTATTTACTTGGGCTTTAATAAGCACATAAGTAGAAAACAGAATTTCTTAAATACACTTGAAAAAATTACCTTTAATGTTTTTCACCATAAGTTTTCAAACAGGAAAGGAACACCAACTGTTTATAATCATATTATAAGCTACTTACATATTGATCATCCACCCTACATGATCTTTTTATCAATGTTTTAAACAAAATGCATGTCTCAATAGAGCCTGTGAAAATAATGCTTCAGGCTCAGACTCTCTTAGTCTTTATGCTTGATGGATTATACACACCAGAGGAGATACCAGTGACTGCTAGTATAGTTGCATCAATTTTGAAAATAAATATAGAGTCATGGCCTTGCACTGAGTTTTATTTTTTTTAATCTACTTGCTGTGAACTTCAAAACATGATAAAATATTTAAAAGTTGTAGTGAGTGGTCCTGGCACTCTCCCATCATGTTGCCTTCCTGCTTCACTCACAGCCTGCACTTGAATGAATCCACTTCTTCCCTTTGCTCTTTGGAGCCTCCTCACACAAGCTGTAACAACATTAGCCACTGGGAGACAGTGGAGTGGTGTTGGGGAAGGAGGCTAATGGCATATGTTTACATCTATTTGCTATCGTTGTCCTTCCTTCTGTCAGAGTTGGGTCTCTGGGTCTGCTTCTTTCTCTGAAAGTTGATACAGGCCCAAATGAAAACTCTATAGTGAAAAATCTGTCTAAAGTTATGGGGGGGGGGGAACACGTAACCCCCCAAATCCTAGATCTTTGCAATAACTAAGCAGTGGTTTCAATTATGGTACAAATTTGCATCTTAGAAACTTGTGTAGCTAGATTGAATTTATATTTAAGGATCAACAGAAATGTTTAAATCTAAAGCAAATATAAACACCTCAAAATTCTGATGTAAATCAAAATTTGAACTGACAACATTACATGTTCTGAGCATGTGGTTTTTGTTTTGTATATAAGTAAAAACTGTTAATTAAGACCTAGGCCTGAATCCAGGATTCCAGTCTAGACCTTCAGTCTTTTTAATTTATCCTTGTAAGCAGTCTATTTTATCCTCTTCCCCAGGGCATGGTCAAACATGTTCACTAAAGAAGTACAATAGGAAACTTTTTTCCCCTCCCACTGCAAAAACTAGTATTTTCTCTTAGCCAGTGTCAATGCCTATTTATGATATATACGTATGCAAAACAGGTTGCTAAGAAAGTGCACATTTAAAAAAAGAAATTCCCAACAGGTAGTATCATTCCTATGTCTGATGCAGATCTCTGCTCCGTCCGCCTAACATATGTGCATATCATCAAGTGCACAGATCATTTTGATAGCTTTACCTGTTGTGGCACCCCTGCTTATCTCTGAAAATAAAAGCTGATTGCTGACACAGTATCAGCCATGAATCTCAAACTGTTGGTGAACCTGTCTGTACACAGATGTGTGTAGCACAGCAGAGAAATGCTGCCTGCTTGTGAAGTATAAGTATAATCACGTGGCAGATGCATAGCACTTCACAAAGGAAGGGAATATAGCACTATATCCAAGGTGCTTAACACCATCACACTTGCTAATGGTTGAAGTTTGTTGGAGGCAAAAAGCTACTGTTAATCGAGGGGCTACCATATACTTACTGCTGCTCATGAGCACATAAAAGATATAAAGAAAGAGCAATCACTATGTGGAAAGAAAATTAAGCATCAGAGGATGCTTAATTATGTGCTGGCTAAACAAGAATTCTGCTAGTCTGAGGCGTATATGGCATGGCTGCTGGGCTGAAACAGCACAATAAGCCATGTAAATAATACCCCTTTTTCTCCAAATTCAGAAGTATTTTTGAGGTTAGTCAGAGAAAAATTCAGTTAGGTGCCTCAGGGAGTGGTTGGTTAGTTTATATTTCTTGGATGACTCTATTCTTTTTCTCGCTAAATTAGACAGTAAGTCTTTTTGGTCAGGAACCATATAAACCATTTGTACAATCACTCAGAACCGATATCCCAGTCCTTAGGTTTTAATACAATGCATGTGATTTCATAAATATTCATCCATAATGATTACTACATAGATACTAATTTAAGAGGCAAATCAACGATTTGCAAGATTATTCCTGCTGGGAACTAAAAAAGATGATATGTTTTGTCAAAGAAACAACTCATTAGAGTGATTTGCTCTGTTCCCTTCCATATATTGGCTTCTTGGTTTTGATTCAGATTAATGAATGAATGTGTTCATATTGGAAATAATATTAAAGACAAGGTATATTATTAAAGAAAGGATCTTAGGAAATAGTCCAAATCATAATTGTATTTATAGCTAATAAAACTCTTCTCATTCTGAACAGAGAGCATGCCAAAAAAATCTCACTGTACTGCTCATGAAAAGCTGTTCTTCAGGGGACTTAATATCCGTTAAACAACAACTAAAGCCACAATGTTAGAGGTGCTTACTCGCATGCATCTCTTGAAACCACCAAACAATTTACATTGTAATATTACACATGTGCATACACATTTGCAAGACAATATACTCCTCCCTTCCACCTTCCCCAGTTAGTGGGAAGATGAAGATTTGCTGAATTTCTTGGTGAAAAATGGTAATGGCTATGAATTATTTTATCCTTTGTCCTTCTCCTTAGATCTTTAAAATGAATAGCCTACCCAGGTTGTTAATGGAG
Organism: Apteryx rowi; assembly: GCF_003343035.1. Lineage (NCBI taxonomy): Eukaryota > Metazoa > Chordata > Aves > Apterygiformes > Apterygidae > Apteryx > Apteryx rowi. The sequence continues at coordinate 549,479 of NW_020449786.1, forward strand.
CTAGAGTGTCATTTTTAGAAACTGAAGAACTATAATTAACCACAGAAGTAGTTCTGTGCAACTTTTTTGTAGACCATTGACAGGAACACTGATGATTGCTGTTTGTAGATGAAAATACAGCCAAGAATAGAAGTCATTTCTGTGCAGAAAGTTGAAAAATATACAAAACATAGCTGATTTAATTTTAGATGTACTACATAAGTGTATGAAACTTTTAAGATCTATAGGTTCCTACAGTGTTACACGAATACTTCTGAAATAATGTATGCCTGTGATATTTGACACTTGCATTTCTGACAAACATAGGTGAGCAACACAAGAGTAGTTCTTTTGACAAAATGCAGAGGAAGTGTGATTGCAATTCCCATTGTGAGTAAGAAGGAGATGAGAGCGAGAAACTCCTTCCCTATTTCTCCCCTCTTCTTTCCCCTTCTCATGTCAAGAGCAAGGCCACAGTGAGGTGCTGAGGACAAGGAAAAACATGTGTGTCCTGTCTCTGCCTAGCACTGTGTCTTCTCTTGGATTTTACAGATGGCACATTTCTTTGAAAAACTTGGGAGAAGCATGATGTTGTTCTGGGAGCCTGTGAATCCCTGATGGACCCTGATCCTACATGCAAGCAAAAGATAGGCCTAAATTCTTCTTAGCCAGCTCAATAAATCCATGCATATTGAGTAGGTACTCAGCCTCACTTCCATATTTCTCTGCTTCAGAACAAGATCAGGACTGTTGACACATTCAAAATCCTTAGGCAGTTCCTCATAAGCTCTGAGGAGTATTGTATGTTCACTTTACTTTTGTTACAGTAGTAAATACAGATTAAAATACACCCAAGGTCTAAGGTCCATGGCTACAAGTACATTTTTAAACAGGTTATAATACTGACATGGCATATCAGATTTCAAGCATTATGCTTGAACCTGGTAATGAAATTATAGGCACGAGATGGGGGGTGGTAGTGAACAAAACAGAGAGACAGCCAGGCTTGGGAAAAACATACTAATAATTTATGAAGAGACAGACCTCTTTTTTTCCCTTTTGGATCTAATGACTCAAAATAGTCTGTCTTTGTTCAGAAGCTTGCAAGCAACTTAACATTAGTACATGTTATAAAGTTAAAGAGCCATGTGACACTTGAAATTCTAATAAGCTGGCAAGGTAATTAACTTTTGCATTGGTAAGAGTGCAACATTTAGCCATCTCTTCAATAAATGATGTGGCCTGAAGTATCTGCATGAATTATGATTCAGTCACATTCTTCCTCAATCCTTAGACCTTTCTCTGAATATATACCTTTACATTTTATTTTTCTAAATGTTAGATCATTGCTATTGATCTGGGCATATGAAAAATGATGGGCAAATGTCAGCAAGATGAGATGATCTGGTGGGTTTTGAATTGCTTGTGAACTCATCCAAACCTCTCTGAGATAGAAAGACTGGCTAGAAAGAGCACAGGATAAGCATTTTCTATTTAGTTCAGAAAGAGCAAATTCTTCTTGAAACAATGGGTGAAAAATATATAAAGAATATAGAACATAAAGGAAAAAAATAACCAAGTCCTTCAAGATTTAAAAAACCTGCAGGTTCAAGATTTTCCTTTTCTTATCCTAAGTAACTCTTCCAGGACTAAAAATATATTGTTTACCTTTCCTCTTTTACAAGTAGTAAATAGTCCTTTATGCCTTTCTCATACATTAGCCTCTTTATAGCCTTTATTTCAGTAATTATACCTATTATGGCAGTGACACCAAACAGAACAGATTCCCATTGTTCATACTGCACTGTACAGACACAGAGAAGAAAACAGGTCCATCCCAAAAAGCCTAAAAACTCTTTTTCTCTCCAAGTTTATCCCCCTGTATTTGTCTGACACTCATTTGTGATGTTGCTAAGTTCAAAGGAAAATGAGGAAAATATAACAATAGATTGACGTTCTCACCATTTCTGCTAAAGACAAATACAAGAACATTCCAGCTGTAACAGTAAAAATCCAGTTTTGAATGCATGGGTCAGCTGATACAGAAAGGCCAATATAAAGCCCTAAGAAGGCTGTTAGTGCACTTATAAAATTCATCAAAACTGCAATCTTCGTGGGGAGCCCTGTACTTAGCAGCACAGCAAAATCTCCTGGATAGAGAAAAAGACGACAGAAGATTTATTATTTATCTGATAAACATATTTTCAAAATTCCTTGGTAATAAAACATGAAGAAAAGATATGCACAAAGAAGACACTGAATGTTGGAGGACTGCCCTTAGATTTCTGTAGAAGTTGTTATAAACGCATGCTGTGTGCAAAAAAAAAAAATACATATCCACTTGTATTTGTTTAGCTGTTCCTAAAGATAGCATACAGTATACAGGAGTAGCTTTCTGTTAGTTCTCGATGTTCTGTGACATTTCCAACTTGGATACACGCAAACGTGAAGTCACATGCTTTCCCAGAGTTTCTAAATCTTTCTTGATTGGGAACTTGCCAGTTAAAATCATGTGAGTATATTCGCAACATGGCCTTTGAGTGTTTTACAGGTGCTGCAAGGCAGAAAAACCTATGCTGATCTGATTCCAGTTTGAAAGTTTAATTCCACTGATTTCAGACATACTTACATTTGGTAAATAACAGATCAAAATCCTATCACAGAAGATTTTTCTTCTAAAATAAACCATTTCCTGACAGGCCCAGAGCAAAAGGTTTTTAAAACTCTTCTCTGTGACCATGGAAATTTATTGATTTGCTTCCTATGCCACTTGGACACAGAGGCACTACTGCACCAGAATTAAGTAGGTCTGTCTTTGGAGTTAGCTGTTCAGTATTCTGGTAATTTCTTTTCCACACAAACTTGAATTCTGCCAGTTTTGTAAGAATTCCCCATCCCACCTTTTTGGTTGGTGAAGTTATATATACAGACAGCACATAAATTAAACCAGTCATTTAAGAAAGGAAACCAGAATCCATATTTCTCATTTCAGACTTGCCAGCATATGTATGTTCATCAATACAATGTAAGGAGCAACTGCAGCCATACTGAAAGATTTACAACACGGAGATAATGGAGGAAAAAATGTTCGATAGAACTATCTTGCTGTCCCACCTGCTAGGACCATGATTCATTTATCTTCTTTTATTATCTTGTTGTTCCTGAATAGTAGCAGGAATGAGGGCATTATGAGGAATAAGTTGTTAAAACTCTTGGATAACCCATTGTGCCAGACATGCCCATTTGGCACACATGGCTCTTGTCCTCAGCTCACCTATTTTTTGTGTCTGTACACAAGGGAATAAGAGACCACTGTGACCTGACAGCATTTACACCTGAAGAAGGTAAGATGGGATGGCGACCAATAATTAGGGCAGGAATTTCCCTTTTTTTTGTGAAGAGGAAAGAGAATTTCCTGCCCTCTTCATATGATCCATCCTCATGCATTATGCTATAGTTGGTGATGCTAGAGTGTGAAGAAGTCCTACTAAGGTCATAAAGGAAAGAATTCTTTGTGAAATTTGGAATTACAAAGCCAGTCAGGAAAAATACACATATATATTTCTTACCCATTTCATGAGGAATTTCATGGCATAAAATAGCAACAGTCGTTGTCACACCTGTTTCTGTTGAGGATGAAAATGCTGCTCCTATTACCAAGCCATCAGCAAAATTGTGAAGACCGTCACCCACCAGAACCATTATTGCTAACAAGCTAATTCTCTTACCTATGAAACAAACAAACAAAAAAGCCCCAGGGTTATAACAGGAATGATTACTGCAATTTTTGCTTTTATAAATGACTTGTTTTTTTCAGTAAATTTACAGATAATACTATGAAAAGCTACAATAATCAGAGGACAATAGCATCTGACTGTTTTGTCCTAATTACACTGCTTTCAATACACTTGACAGCAAAAGACAAGTTGCAGAATAATTCAGAGATGCAAATACCAGGAAGTGACTTCCTTTGGGTCTTTTTTACTAGGTCAACTATTTAAACAATAAGTTAGAGTTTGGTTTGAGTCCAATCTCATGATATGCCCTAAGGGTTTCCCATTAATCCTTCTTTGGCTGCTGAAATTCACACAAGTTTTCCTGTGTCTCAGGGTTTTTTTTCCTTAAAAGGGGGGAATTTTTCCACCATCACTCACAGAATTGCACAGCTCTAATGAAGAGGAATATTTAGTTTCATGCAGCTGATCATCTTAATACTGTAAGGCATTTTAATACTGAGCAATATTTCAGGGTCTGTTCTTTATGCAGTTGTACTACATTGAAAAATAGAGATGAAAGGCAATAAACCTGAGTATCCCTATTAGTACAGTGTTGCAGCATGCTCATTTCCAGCTTTTGTTCCAATGAATTAATGGCCATTATGCTCATAGTATTCCTGTCTGCAGCATCACTCGTGGATGCAGGTGGCTGTTTTCTTTCCCATACTGTTCTGTGCCCTTGCTTCAGTGTGGAACAGCAGAGTGGATGTTCATGATCAGGCACTTGACATGACAGGAAAGGCAGTACTGGTGATACAGGTACTGGAACCAAGCTCAGGACTTAGGGACAGTCTCTTTATGTAGCCTGTAGCCCAGACGGTGGGGAGCGTGCTGGGTGGATTCATGGGGAAGGATTTTATCTCTTCAAGCTGCAATGAAGCTCAGTATTTAGGCTCAATGTCTAGGCTTGGCAACATATAACAGACTGACCTATCCTGTACTTTGGTCCATCAATTTTATCCACACTCATTATCATACAAGCAGGATCTCCTACATGCCACCCAGGAAACTCATCCAGTTCCTCTCTATCTAACAAGGAGAGAAAACATTGCAAAAGGCTAGTTTTATGCCTGAAGCAGCCGGGTCAAGATTTGAGCCCCAAGCAGCCTGATCTTGCTGAACCCACATGGACATAACATGACAGTCCAAGGAGCTAATGTGGAGCTGCACAGAACTGTCTGAATATTGTTATTACAAGGTTTTACTTCAGTAACATTTTTCCCAAGAAGACCATTTTATAGTGATGGGGGAGATGTTTTTCTTACATAAACTGGCTAGAACTGAAGCCTTCAGACTATTATAAAAAAAAACACACAGCCCATAAAAGCCTAACAACTGTATTCAGAAAATCCTCCCCAGTTGCCTGGGAGCTCTGCGGGTTCAGAAATATTGGCAGGCTTGTGAGATTTCCCTGCCAGCTTACAGAGTCAGACATGGATGTCCCCAGCTTGCCCAGCTCTTTCTAAACACTACGGGCAGTTTATAATCAATAGTGCAGGGCCTGAGTTACACAGAGATGATAGATTGCTCCACTACATTAAGTTTGTGATTTGTAATAAGCACTGGCGAGGATGAAATCACAGCCTGCCCTGAGATATTATTAGTGTGTTATATTCAAGTATCTGATTGTTGAAAAAGACATAGCATAATTACTGGAATTCATTCCAGTATGTTGTCTATAACGTAACATAGGGGTCAGGTCAACATTATGGAGCATTTTCAAATGTAAGCTTTGTGAACTTACTTGACTGAAAATTAAGAAGATGCATTCAGAAACAAATCTGAATGCTTTTCTTCATTTATTTTCAATCTATTTTAAAGTAAAGCTTCGTTACTAGCAATTGCATCATATTGCTGCAACCGTAACTATTAACTTACTGCCTTAAATATTTCTGCAAAGCCTCTGAAACTCCCATATTCATTTTGATAATTTTAGTGGATTCTCTGCTTAAATACAGGATTGGAACTCATAACAGATTCTATTCCATAATTTTTCATAAAGCTAATGGGAGCAGGATTCCCACCATAGATTACAATTGTTAAGCTCTGAATAACAGGGTTTAAGCAAACATTTACCCATAAATAGATCTTTTTTTTTCAATGTTTTCACTACTCATAGAGCAAAAATATTTCCGGTTAACATAATGTGTCACTGAGAATACCAAATATAAAATGCTACTCTTTGATCTTTTGAGATACTGATAGAAAGGCAAATGCAGATATACCAGAAAGAAAGGGCCAGTGGAGAGGTCTTTCTCTTCCAGTAGCTTCTTGCTTTCTGAGTTTTTCACTGGCTAAAGTGACTGACTGGTCTTCCAGTCCTACTCAACATGCATTTATAGAGAAGTCTGGCATTTCCAAGGTTGTCAGGCTTCCATTTTAGAGTTGCAGATCCATTCCATTGTAGGAACAACCACCTAAAAGTTTAGCTCAGTATCAAGGTACCCAAGAATGTTAATGCATTCAGTTCTTAGTAAAAACTGTAACAATAAAAAAACTTTTGAAAATGTGTATACTCAAAAAACAAAACAAAACAATACAAAACACCCTCCCTATAACAATTTCACTCAGAGCTCTAATATAGAGGTAGAACTGAGCTATTACCAAAAAAATGGAACCAAACAAAGAATATTACTAAGAAACTATCCCAAATTTAGTTATACTCCATTTGGAACAACTAACTTTGAGATCATTAGAAACATGTTTATGCTTAGTAGGTAGTGATGACTGGATGGAATAGAAACATGCAGAGATGGAGTAGACGGTCACACTATGCAACTGGCATAGGATTATGTACTGATGGAAAGGTGAGACTCAAGAAATGGAAATCTAGTTTTCAAAAAGTGAAGTTCATGCCTCAAAATGGAAATGAAATCCATTAGAACAGAGAAGAACAATAAAAAGCTGTAGAAAGATAGTGAAATTGTTAAATAACTTGAGCTCATGACCTGAGATCTGAGATCACAAAATAAAGGGGAGTATATAGTATATAAATTGATTTCAAATAAAATGCTATTCCCTCAGTTGAATAACTACAACTCTACTAAGTTCAACGAGGCCACATAGGTACAGTCAAAGGCAGAGTTTGGTTTATGCTCTATTTTCCTATTTCCTCAAGTAAACAGCAGCAAAACAGAGTAGATAAGAATTACTTCAAAACTCTCTGAAGAAAACAGTTTATCTTAAAACTGAGTGCCATCAAGAGCCCAGAATTCCATATATGTAATAAATCATTATGAGTTTAAAGAAGATATTGCTTTACCATGTAAGAGAAGAAAGAAGCAGAATTATATTAGTATAGTGAGCCAAAAAAAAGAAAAAAAAACAATGATTTCACTACCTTCAGAAATAAAGGCCCAAGCAAAGTTTACAACTATAAAAATCTGTTTTGTATTAAATTTTGGATGTTTCTCTTTAAGCAAAAGCTTTAGAAAAATAGTTTGCAACAGTGAGTAAACAAACACTGAAGCATGGACAGTATAAGATTAACAAACTTCACAATTACAGGGTTGGCAGCCGGAAAGGTCTTTAAGCAGAGATTTAATTATGTAGCCAAGCACCATCAGATGTGGTGACGTAGTACATAGCAAACACAGAGCTAAGCCAGCTTCACACTTTCTATTCCATCTTAGGTCTTAAGGCTTTTCCTGTTGCTTGTTTAGTTTTCTTTTTTATTGATACTAACTTTTTTTGCTGATCGTCTTATTGTCTGGAGGAACTTCAGCAGACTCAGAATCTTCTGGGCTTCTCTAATTAAAAGGAAAGATAATAGATCAGTGTTAAGGGGCTCTTCCAGCTGCTGCTATAATAGAGGAAAACATCAAAAAATTCATGCTTTTTAAAATAAAGTTAGTTGTGTCTATCTGCAAACATAGGATTAGGATTATTTATTGAGCACTGTCAGTGTGATTGGTACAGCAGAAACACATAAAAAAAAAGAAGCCTCCTTTGTCCAGAAGAGGTTACAGTCTAATTCAGGTAGGAAGAAAGACTTTCAAAAGTGTTGTTGTACCCCAGGAAAATCATATTTCTGCTTGAATGCACAAAAATCTGAGCCAAATGCAGGACTAAAAAGGACATGGTAACTCAGATTATCTCTCTGAATTTTGTCATGACAGGATGACTGTAGTTTCCTACTGGGTAGTCCACTGGATTTTCAAGGACAAATGGGTAGAGAGCAAAGTCTCCTTTGAGTTCATGTTCTTAGTTACTCTGTGAAAACACAAGACTAAATAAGATGAACCCAGGTAGGTTTCAGAATAGCTGCAAGCAGTGTGGCTAAGTCTTCCTTCTCTTCTCTCCTTCCCCTGCCACAGCTGCTGCCATAGAAAATGCTAGTAAGGCTGTTTGTTTAACAGAAAAAAAATGCAGCAGATGCAATTAATAAACCATTTTAAACAGGATTTGTTTAATTTACATTCAGAATGAAAACTGTTCTGTCAAAGACAATTCTTGTAACACCCTTTCGAAAAATAGGAAAAAAAAGTTACAAAAGTATATTTTTCCTTTAGGGTTGTGCAGTCTCCAGTGCCCTGTCTCTTAGTCTTTGGTTAGGGTTTTGTCTCAGCACCAGGCACCACTGGCCAGGCATAGTAGCATGTGAGTACACTCCACTGTGATTAGTAAAATTTACCTTTATTCCAAGTGAAGAAAGAGACAATAGGTTTTCCCTTATCCTTTAAGTCAATTTGATGCATCTACCCTAATGTTTAACTATCAAAAACTGCAACTGTGGGGAGAGAAGGGAGAATATGAGGAATCGCCTTCTCTCTCTAGCTTCCTAAGGCTTTTCTTCTTGCCTAGATGGGAAGAGAAATTATTAGAGATTTGTGCAAGAAGGAGATATGGCAAAAAACTTTTTTTGTTTGTTTTGAGACTAGAAAAGCTGAATTTCTAATCTCTATCTTTTGTTTTGCTGGCCAACAAACATACTAAAGCTGTTATGGCAGCCAGTGAAGAGTCAACAACAGCAGGAGAGAGTGCTTTGTTTGGGTCAGCAGCCACCACTCTAAAAAAACTATGGCAGCAATGTGTATTGGCTGCAAAACAGGATATGTTTCTTGGCTGGTATTAGCTTGGTTGTGATGTGGGATATGTGCTGTAGAGGCATGAGGAGGGAAGGGTAAGAATTTGGGTTTTAAATTCTACATTTTAAGGGGGAAAAAAGTCTTTAATTCCCATGATTGCAGCCAGTCATTTGAATTCCAGTAATTGTTCCACTTCTCTTATATTATTTATTCACATGCCACTTCTTTGAACTCTGAGTCAAAACTCAAACACTAATCACTGACCTGAAGGATTTATAAGCTTTTCTTAGTCAAGCAGTGTTTGTTTTAATATTACTCACGTGATTCTGAAAAATTGGCTGCTCTTACACAAACTAGCTAAGCCAGACTAGTTCATAGCATCTATACCTAATGTTAGGATGGTCTTGCAACTGAAAGGAATGACTAGATTGTTCATTAGCATAAACAGGAAGCTATGACATGGCTCACAAATTAGTAAACATTCTTCACTAGTCTGTTTATTCTACATTCAATTGATAGTTTCCCAACTGTGTTAGAGAGATTAGCAGCAGCTCATGAAGCTCTTACTGATCACAACTACTTTATTAAAATGTATTTCACATTCTGGAAATGGTGGAGAGCTCTGATTTAAATAAACAGTAAACTATGTATCTAGATATTATATATAAACTGGACAGATTGGTTGGAAAAAGAGAAAACAGGTTGAAAGGTACGAGTCAATTTAATTTGCAAAGACACGGCTGTCTGTATACTTTCCACAGACTAAGAGGAAATTATACAATTCCTTATAGGCAAGCACTACTCTCAGATATTCACCTTGCTTATGTTACTCTTCAAATTTGTGGAAAAAAGCCCAAGAACAGTCCAAAATTTCATCTGTCCACTAATTATACACTTAGCTCTTGTTGCAGAATATCCTGAAGTCTTTCCAGTGGGAGAGTCTGCCCTTACATGTGATATATTTTTTAAAAGAATGACGGAATATCTTCAAGAATTTTCTCATAAAAAGGTAGTATAGGAAAATGTATCATCATATCAATCTGATACACACTTAAGAAAAGTTATTGTAAAGATTTGTGCTTGTAATCTCTCTACAGATTCCTGAAAATCATGTCATGTAATAAAGGACAAATCAATAAAGACTGAAAAATAACATTGATTTATTATATTAATTGGGTTCATTTTTTCAGGAACAGAGAAAGAAGGAAATTAAATCAGTAAAGCATTTCATACTGGTAACCTACCAACTGTATGGCTGAAGTAGATTTGCCTCTGCCTGAATGTTCATTTATTTCAGACTCCACTGGAAGATCATGGGAATGTCTCCAGTGCCCATTAACTAAAGAAGGACCCTGCTGAATGAAGATGCTTTGCAGATTAGTTCTGAAGCCCAGTGAACACAGGTGCAAGCTTCTTCAGCCTTTTGTGAAAGTTTAGCATTTATAAGAATTATCATTTTGAAAACAAAAACTGTTGAAAAAGATTGCTGGTTGGCACCAACGTTTCCTAATGCTTATTTGATTAAAAAAACTAAAAAGTGAATCAGATAAATCAGTAACAACCATAATGCTTCATGGAAAATTATTTTGTTTTAAAACTGAAGATTGAAATGAGAAGCTGAGATGAATAAAAAAATTAATTTTTGGAATTCATCTAATCCTTAGCAGAATACGTTTAAACATTCGTGGAACAATGATAAAGCCCTTCTCTCTGAAGTAATTTACATGAGGAACTACTTACTTACTATGAAACCATCAAAATATCACCATCATCAAAATATTCTGATTCTATTAATTTTACATAATATTCTTATGGCTGACTCAAAGGTAGTAGGAATAGGGAGGGAATGCAACATATCTAAATCAGACCAGTCATTAAACACCACAAGCAAAGGCTTAGCCTTCTTAAGTGACATTAAGATAGCCTCCCATGCTGAGAAGCTTAATGAGCCACCACACTTTGCGTTACATTATATCCATGTGCATAATCACATTTTCAGGCACCAGCCACACTGAGATGAAATAATAGAATTACTAAAAACATGGCCGTGAGCAAGAAGACGTTATTAATATAAGATTGGGTTCTACTGAGCACAACATTTATATTAGATTTCTAAATCCACTGGGATAGGAATAAAAAACAATTTGGAAATTTTAAGATATTCTTTAATATATCTTCTATAGAGTTCACTTACAACTATGTCTTTCTGCTCTTCAAAGAGAGCCTAGAGTAAACACTGTCATTACTATTTCATATGGATACATACTCTTTACCTGCTCCACTGCTAGTCATGAGAGTCGGCTTATGGAACACTAATTCAGTTAACTGTTTCCTTTTTTGAGTTATAAATATATGAAGCACATTTATGGAGCATACAAAATCTATGGAGCAAAGCAAAATAGAAATTGAAGGTCAAGGAGCAACTGTTGCTTTGGAAAGCAACTTTTTTTGCTTCATTTCACACATAAAAATGATAATTATTTTTCCACAATCATTTAAATATTTTGTGCAGTGTAAAATCTCAAAATAAAAGAGATTTTTAAAAGGATAAAATGTCCAAAGCTTTACCTGGTCATGTGGTGTTACCAAAAGAAAGAAACACTTTTCTATCAGAAAAAATCCATGAATTCCTCCAACTATTCCCAAAAGCTTCCAAATATATTCTTTCCCTTCATAGAAATGTTCTACCTCTTGTGCTTCGTGTTTATGTAAACCAAGAGTCTAAAAAAAAAAGTAAAATATTAAAAATGACAATATTTTGACTTTTGCTTAGTGTAATCTATACTATGTAAACTGAATTTATTCTCAAAATTTTCTTTTGCTATCTCTTTCTGATTTAAATTGTATTTTGAGCTAATTAGCTGGATAATAGATGGATGAAATTAATTATTAGGGACCTCTGTTACACTTCTTCATTGCTCAATTTTGAAAGCAGTATTATTTTTAGAGAGAGTTTTATGAATTTGTCCCTTCTACATTTTCCTTTGTGTATATTTTGTTTGGAGTATATTGATCCTTACAGTTTAAAAAGTTACTTGGGTAATCTACAAATGTACAATTCATATTGAAAAATATTCATAAAGCTTTCTGCTGGTGAGCATGCTTCCAGTTTTTCCTTGGAGGCAGAGCATGGTAGCCCTCCTTTGCTCTTCATCTGAAAGCAGGCACTTTAAAAGATACATCATTTAAAGAATGGGGAGGGAGAAGACTTTCAAACTCAAAAGGTGTTTCTTAAAAGAATGTACTTGTGTGACATTCACTGAGAATTGCCTTCCTTAAACCACTCTCGCAGTTCTACTTCCAGAGATGATAATTGTTCTTTGTGGCATTTAGCATTTTAAATATGTAGAACATTTATGAAACATTTGACTTCCCTGAAACAGGAACGTGCATTTCAAGTAGTCCCTTTCGCGTTGAGTATGAAGAGCATTTTGACCAGAATCTCAAGAGAAGGCATGAAGCTCTCTTTAAATGACCAGCTGAACTCTTTTAACAGCTTTGTCATATCAGAGATCACTCTGGAACCTTTTTATATGGGGGATTGTGGATGCCTCATAGAAACTCTAACCAATTTCTTCTAAAATGTATTACATAATCTGCCTCTTGAAAGAGTCTCATACACATCTAGTGAACCTGGTTTTCACAGGACTTGTGGGTTTTCTGAAAAGTTTTTATGAAAATAAGAACCTTATTTTCTCAGAATTCATCATTCATTGGTTTCTGCTTCTTAGTACTTAACTCAGAAACTCTCTCTGAACTACAAAGTGCAAACATAATTAGAATGCTGGATACCTGGTTCTGAGATTTCATGGAAAGCTTTATTTTTTTAAATGGCTGAGCATTAGCCAGACTTAAATGAGACTGTGTGTGTGCATGTGTGAACATTTTAAAAACACAAATGGGCACATTACCTACCTGCGGAATAAGGTGTAGCAGTGCATCTCCAGAAAGGGTCCCAACAGCCAAACCCACAAACAGCTGTAAAATGAGTGTATAGATTTCTTGACAGGAGTTAAATAAAATGAGGGTTGTACCAAACATAGATCCAATAGTAATAAGTAAAACTGCAACAGTGCTGTAGCCATATTCTGTGGGGAAAAGGAAACAACAAAACCAAGGGCACCTTTAACCATCTGGTATCTAAGTATTGAGACTATGTTTTCCCACCTCTGTGTGCAAGCACATAGGCAAGAAATGATTCAATGTGCTACATCCATTTTCGTAGTCATGAGAGATACAAGTGACAGAGTTTGAAGCCTAAACAATGTTCATCGTTTGAAGTTTTACAGGTAATACAGTCTAATACCTCCAAATTTCAGGCCTTAAAGAGCTAAATACACTATGACTGTGCAGCTTAGAGAAACCCAGGGCAGCACAGTGAAGGCTGGTTTGTAGCTGTCTCCTATTTTAACAGATACGTGCTTGTTATTCTGTGTCCTCATATGGCCACACCTGTGCATCTTTACAATTAACACCGCATTGTTAGCCAAATCATATTCAGTAAACAAACCAAGGCCTAAACTCATATGTATGTAGGCATCTAACTTAGGATCTAAGCATAAACCTTTTGGTCCAAATTATGTTTATAAATGTGCTGTGAACATACATTCCTTCAGACATCAAATCAGGACCACAGAGCTATTTTTTCCCAGGTTACAGGGACATTTTGAAAGTTACGCTTAGAATTCTTATGAGTTGTATGCTGCTCACGTTTCCAACCTTCTGCACAACATGAATCCTGATTAATGTGCATGAAAGTCTTATGATGGAGGTAAAACATTGATGAGAAACAGACATAAAGGAACTAATGCCAAAATATTCAAAAGCTTCAGTTAATGTTTCACACTTTAATAGCACTGCAAGCGCTCAGCAGCTCATAAAATCAGACAGTAAATTTCACAGACTGCACATCCAAATACAAAGGTATAGTAGATACTTTTGGAAGGTTAGGCCATGGTGATTTACCTAAAACAGCATAACCTGTCAGTAAAATAACTGAGAATAAAGTTAATGAGCCTATGCTCATTTCATTAAGTCACACATAGGTCTAACATGGTCCTTTGTTTATCTGTCCCAAACCATCAGAAATATCCTTATGGTTATAGAAATCTTCTTTCACCTACAAGCATGTGCTGCAGAAAGGGCTTATAAACATTCCATTTTGTGTTTCAGTACTTTGACTCTTCTCATCCACACAGATCTTTCACCTTTATGAGATTACTACAATGCCAGTGGTTAGGGCAGATGGTCTTAGACTTGGGAGACACTCACTTAAACCTCAAATCTGCCATGAACTTTTTATGTGACCTGGATAAGTTACCGACTTTCTTTCTCCCTTCATTTCCCATCTGAAAAATGGGCACAAAAGAACTTTCCTGTATCATAGTAAGGATAAAAGCAGTAAAGACTGCAAGGTGCTCAGGAAATGAAGAGAGAGAGAACATGAAAAAGGAGGACTGCTACCTTCTGGAGAACTTTAGTGTTTCTTACTATTTTGTATGTTTCTTTCTCCTATAACTGTTCCTGGAACATCCATGAATCTCCTTCCATGCCCTTACCTAACATGTTATTTAATTCTTGGTCACAGTTCAATTCACCTGTACAATATGAAATTATAGATTAGTTCATTCCCAGAAGCAACCTAATGTATGCAGCTTAAAGAACAGATATAATTTAGATTTTGAAAGTACTGTTCTATAAGGATTGTTGGCCAGCAGGATGTTGGGAAACTTTACTAGCTCGAAATGGATCTAGGGCTAGCAAAGTAAATGTTAGGTTATAGGTACTGAAAACATTGATTTGTAGCCTGCAAAGCTCTTCTAAGTGAGCATCAAAAGTGGTAAACCACTTTCCAAAAAAGCTGCTGGTTTAAAAAAAAAAAAAAAGCCACCATTATGAAGCACTTAGGTCAGACCAGATTTTTTTTTTTTTTTTTTTAATAGGGTGGACTAGGGAGTGTTTACAGGAGAAATTATGCCAGCAGAACTGATGGGGCAGAAATCTCTGGAAGCAGGGCACGTGAGGGCTATAACTGCCTTCCTCTAATCCACTGCAGCTGGAAACAATCTGTTCAATTGTACTCTAACTCAATTCTTGTTCCAGCTCAATCATACAGCTCCTGCTGTTCATGTGATTGGTTTTGCTGGTTGTTTTTCTTTTCACAATAGGTATCCACAAAGCTTCTCTGCTGTGAAATATCACAACATGAAAAATCAGCAGTGTTCATACATCGCTCTCAGAACTTATCTATATTAAGCACTCATCACATCATCGTAAAAAATGCTAGCTAACCCATTGAGTCTTTACATAAAAATATGCAATGATTCCAATATAAACCTGTTACAGATTTCACAAGATAGGCCACTGCTGCCCAGCAACGCACTGGGCAAGGGCCTGTCATGGCTCACCTTCCACCATACCACAGTCCTCTAGGAAATAAAGAAAATGTAACTTAAAAGAGAATTCTGTCTAATACAAAAATGAAACCATTAAATCCCCTGACTATACTCAATATAGTAATATTTTCTAATATGTATGCTGTGAAATTATCTACTGCATAAATCTCATCTTGTTTTGGTTTAAGATTACTAATGAGTCTCCAGAAATTAATCCCTTGCACCCCTTCACCTGAATTTACTTGCAAAATACTATACTGATGGTAACAACATAACTCACTTTCCAAAGTTGTTGGTGGAAGCTTTGTCTGCTTGGATTCAGGAAGTTGACATGAACAACTTAACAGTTGCTGAATGATGGCTGGACTGATTTGCTTGAAGTGCTCCTTAGAAATGGATGAAGGACTAGCTTTTAAAAATATCTTCACGAGTTCATTGGCAGAAAAACAAGCCTATGTAGAAAAGTATACACAGTTA
Organism: Apteryx rowi; assembly: GCF_003343035.1. Taxonomy (NCBI): domain Eukaryota; kingdom Metazoa; phylum Chordata; class Aves; order Apterygiformes; family Apterygidae; genus Apteryx; species Apteryx rowi. Next base: position 565,133 of record NW_020449786.1, read on the forward strand.
CTAAATATGGACTACATGTATTTAATGCTGAGGTTAAACGTAGAGTCTTAGAAGGACATAGAATTATACAGGCTAGAAAAACTTGTTTTTCATATATATTGTTCTGGTTAAATTACTTAAAGATTCTAATTCTTTTATTTGACAATTAAAGTCAGATGCCACTATTTATTTCAGAAAAAAACAGAATCTATGGTACGAAGTAGCACAATTATCACTGAAGCCTGTTAACATCATTTGAGGATCTGACACAATAATATCTCTAAATATTTTACTAGTATATGTGCTAACAATAAATATTTTATTGCTAACATAGAAATGGTATTCTTTGCTGTTGATGTAAGATTACATGTCTTGCCCTGTATCAGTTCACAAAAGTTTAGAGGCAGTACTGAGGTGCAGTCTGTCCTTATGCTGCATCTTTGCATCTTCAGTAACATATGGAACTAAGTGGGTTTATGAATCCTCCTAACAATGGTCTGTCATTTTAAAGTCAGCACACTAGGAGTGTCATAGTCTAAATTGGGTTTAAAGATTACTTGATAATTGTATTGTTAGAGGGACTTAAGAATTTCAAGAACTTTCTGCTGTTATTAGAAGAAATGCCTCCTTGTCAAAAAAGGAACTTTTCTTGGGAACATTTACATTTTGACAAATTTCCATGAAGAAGTGATTTCTCACTTCCAGGAGGAAACCTCTCATTAAAACTTGACCAGCTATCATTAGCATCATTCTAGCGGCAGTTTTAAAAGTCAAGAACTTTTGAAAAGAAGTCCAGATCAAACTATGCTGTCTTACTTATAGGAATTATCTTCATTATTAGGCCCATCTAAATTGTTGTGATTCATTTCAAAGATAAATATTTGTTTCATTCTTCAAAATAGTCTGTCACAGAGAATCCAGTGATTCCTAAATATTATTTTTCGAATCATTGAAGCTTATTAAATGCTTAGGTTTCTTAGAAAAAAAATTACTGTTTAAATGAAAAAGTTGCAATTATCATCACTTTTAAACAGCCTAACAAAAAAACCCCAAACCTTCTTGCCTATGTTCATCCCATTAATCATTTATTAAAGTAAAATATGCCTGACACCTCACAAAGAAACTGAATGAATTGAGTACTTATACATTTATCTTGAATACCACATTCAGGTCTTCAGGATAACAGATGATCTTGCTACCTGGATCTACTCTGTTCTGCCTCCAAGAAGGACAGTGGGAAGAGAACTCAGGAACTAGAGTAGAAAAGATCTACAGACTGTCTATTCTAGCCAGGGTCTTGACTCTAAAAGTGGCCACCATCCACAGGCAGTATGGAATGACTGGAAGTCTGGTCATGAGTGGCATTCATCAGTGGTCAGTACTGGGGCTGATATTGTTTAATGACCTGAATGATGGAATGGAGTGCTCCCTTATCGCATTCATGGATGAAACCCGACTGGGACAAGTAGTTGGAGGGATCTTGACAAGCCAAAGAAATAGGCTGACAAAAACTTCATGAAGTTCAACAAAGACAGATGTATTGGACCTCAAACAAAATAACTCCATGCATCAATAAAGGCTGTGAAAAACTGACTGGAAGGTAGTTTTACAGTAAAGACTGTTGAAGTCCTGATGATCAGTTGAACATGAGTCATCAGTGTGCCCTTGTGGCAACTGAAGGCTAACCGCATGCTGGGCTGCATTAGCAAGAGTGTAGCCAACAGCTAATGGGAAATAATTATTGCTCTCCACTCAGCTCATATAAGTCCATATCTGGACTATGTCCAGTTTTATAACCAGCAGGACAAGAAAGACATTGGCAAACTAGGGGGAGTCCAGTGGAGGGCCACCAAGACGGCTAGGGACCTGCAGCACATGATGTACAAGGGGAAGCTGAGGGATTTAGATTTGTTCAGTTTGGTGAAGAGAAGGCTAAGTGGGGAAAGGGAAGATCTTACATCTTCAACTACCTAATAGTGGTTATAGGAAAGACAGAGTCAAAGTCTTCTCAGAGGTGTACAGCAAAAGGATCAGAGGCAATGGGCATTAGTTGCAGCAAGGGAAATTCCAATTTGTTATAATAAAACCCTACCAAAGTGAGCATTATAAAGCTATGGAGCAGGTTTCCCAGACAGACTGTGGAATCTCCATCCTTGGAGACAGTCAGAATTCAGTTGGACACAGCACTGAGAAACAAGGTCTGACTTTGATGTTGGCCCTGCTCTGAGCAGGAGGTTAGACAAGATGACATCCAGGGTCCCTATGAACCTAAATTTTTGTGTGATTTTATGATCAGTAGTTTCAAATGAAAAGGAAAAATACTCATCTGGAAAGTAAACTGTCCACACAAAAAAAAAATTAACACTCATTTAGTAGAATCTTCTCGTAAGTCTTGAGGCATGGGGACCTGTATCTTTTCCAGTTGCAAGCCACAGCTTTTTAAGTTTTTTAACATAGGGAGGGAGAGTACTAGGCCTTCATTAGTAAAGCAACTATACATGTAATCCTGGAGGATGATACTGAAAAAACAGGTAAATGGAAATTGCATTTCCTAATATGAAAAATTGGATAGATGCATGGATGCTTTTGCTTTCTGAAACACATATTTCTTTAATGAGAAATCATAAATGAACACAATGCTATTTAGTGATTTAGTTTAATGGGACTTAATATTATTACTCTTTTTAGATCATGTACTATTTACGTAAGTTTGTAGGCATTTTAAAAATCAGTAGAGGCAATGATGACTTAAAAAGAAAGCAATGACCCTTTTTTCTGTGATGGTTTTCAAAATATAATTCCTATCTAAAAATCAAATTACAGATCCTAATGTATCTAGCAAATGCAAGCCATAAACCAGTCAATGCCTCATACGTAGCAGCATCTGTTACTAATGGAGCACAAAGGCTATCATGGATATGTGCAGAAAGCAAGAGATAAAATTAGCAACAACACTGAAACACAAATCCTTCTAATGATATGTCAAAGAAAATAGACATAGGCAAAAAGAAGAGAAATGGAATAAAAAGTAGAAGCTAGGAATCAGAAAAGAAGAGAAAATCTCTTCTCTCCAGAAGTACCTTTGTAATTTTTCAGCATCTATACAGAATATTTTGCTCTCAGTTTGAATCCCAAGCCTCAGATAACTCCTCTGTACACTTATCTTTTGATTTATGGTCAGTCTCAGAAGTCGAAGTTCAAGAAATCAAAAATTGTTTCATAAATTCTCCGATTGCCTGAAAATGATTTTATTTCTTGTTCAGATAGTATCACTATTGATTTCTGACCTTCATAATTAAAAATTAATATTAAATAGTCTTAAAATGACATCCACTAAAATTATATTGAGGCCCCATTTGCTTTAAATGCCAAATGTCAGCTGATCAGCATGATTCTCTTTTGTGGTCAGCTGGAATGAAATAATGATACAGATAGGATATGTATTCCAAATACAGTAAAATTACACAGATAAACACCTAGCAGAAAGGCATTTAACCAGATGGCAGTCCTCAGTTCTACATCATAAAACGACCACTCAGCAAAAGTCAATCTCACGTCTCTTACTCTACTCAAGGGAGGAGAAACTTTGTCTTTGAGTTTATTTAAACTGTAAAAACCTGAAAACAATAGAAATACCTACTTTATTAGAAGTGTCCTTTTTTGTTTAAGGAATGTCTTTCAGTCTAAAGGATGGAAGTCAGTTACCATCTTAATCATTGTTACAAAGTTTATTTATTTTCTAATATTTAGGATAAGTATATGTTTAATGGACTTCAAGGTATAAAGTCACCTGAAATAAGCCACTGTTCTTTGAACTTCTCAAAGAGGATACTGGGTAGCAGCTAAACTTCTTTTCCACAGACTCTACACGTTTTCTAGATGGCTATAAAAAGTGTTTGGAAATACCTAGTCCTCTATTTACAAAAACCTTTTAGAAACAACTTCCCTAGAAACCTTAAATGGTTTATTTTTTTCTTAATATAGAACAACCTTTCTTTCTGCCAGGTCACACAAAGCAGCCCTAGAAGCTCTCAGACATAGGAGCACAAGAAACACATGCAAACATTGAAGCTATAATACCACAGTCCTCTATGTCTTGAAGGAACATCTGATTCTGCCTAATAGTAATCATTCTGTCAGCCTAGCGCAGGACTTCGTATCCTATTTTCATTAAATACAAAGCAGTCATAAAGCTCTTCTGACAATTAACATTTAAATAAATATAAATATATAAAAGTATAATTCTGTAACTACATGACTTTTTGAAATTCATAACTTTTACCTCAGAAATGATACAGTATTTGCAAACCAGCTTGAACTTTTATCATTGAAATTCTGTGACCGAGGCTATAATAATATAAAAATAAATTAACCTGATTCCAATCTCTGTTCCTTTCACGATCTTCAGGATAACCTTTCACATAGTCTCCATTTGTATGGTTTGCTTTGACTGGAATATTTATGGTTCCAATATCTTTGATTGTCATGCGATGACGTCTTCTTTTGTGACTGTGGAATTGTCCATTTACGGTGCAGGTCTTTCTGGCTGTAAGCATGCTTAGGAGTTGATCTAGTTCTAGTAATTTATTAGAAAATAGAAATGTTACCATATGGTAATATACATTTTAAAAGACAAAAACAAAAGTAATTGTTAAAATTTTGTTACTTTTAATAATTTGACTGCTCATTTTAATACTTTTTTCTCTTCTCATTTTGGTACTGTAGGTAATTTCAGCTTAACAGGTCACCTAGATACTCAGCAGTTACTTCTTTGCAGTGCTACACAGATATGTTTTATTTACAATTGTCTGAGAGAAAAAGAGACGTGAYTGAAAGGCATTTAATCTCCCATTTAATACTGGGTCTCTGCTTAGGTCACCTGCAAATTACTGCTAAATAGCTTCATCACCTTTCATCCTCTGTAAATGGAACACTATGCTAAAATACCGTAGCTAGGTATGGTATTTTACCAGTCCAGAAAGACATTGTATCCTGATAGCATCCTCCAGGATATTACTCTACCCTTTGTATTTCAGAACTGGAACACAGGGTGAAGGATTTTCTGTCTTTTGGTCAAGTTGCTACTCTGGAAACATGCCTGTTTGCAGCAGTAAAGTAGAAAGGTGGGAGCCAGGACCCGTAAGCCAAGCAGTTCTAATCTTCTAAGACAAGGCAGGGGATGTATCCCATGACATAACTTAGCACAATAGGTGTGCTGGTTATATGAGGGGCATCCCATCTTATTTTTCCCCTCATTTTTTTTCAGTCTAGTCACCTTCCTTCACCCCTGCATTTTCAAGATGAAGCCATATTGATAGTTTCTGAGAGCCTGAGTTTGTCCATTGAGAAGGTAGGCAGTCCACAAATTAATTTCAAAGGAATTTAGATCAAAGACATTAAGAATGTTTCCACATGATAATCCTTTATTTTTAACATGCTATTCAGAAAAAGTAAATGGTATAAATGTTAATCTTAAAAAAAGCTTATACTAAGATGTTTATCTACTTTCTTTGTCTTAAGGAAACAGTTCTGAACAGAGCTGAAGCTAGATTTGTTTTCAAAGCGTAGTCAGCTCTAATTTTCCTTTTACATGCTGCCAGTTTCTTGCTCTTTCTTCCAGATAATACTGAGAATTTAAATAAATTTAAAGGGGCAATCTAATTAGCTTAGGCTTAAAATATACTTACACTGTAACAAACTGGTTAAGAATATCTTCTAGATTCTCTGAATGACATCCTAATTCCACTGACCAAGAAAGTCTTGCTATTGTCTTCACTGGGGCCTGGATTTCACCATATATAGCTATTTAGTAGCACTGTGCCCAGCTGGCTCCATCCATTCTTGTGAGTTAATTATTTCATAAGATCTGCACTGGCATTTTTAAAGAAAGGGTTTTGCTGCAGAATCAGTTTATGCAAGTACAATCCAGGAGTCCATGTTTAGGGCTGAGGACTTTGTTCTTTTCTGTATGATTCACTTCTGTGATTCAATGTACTCTATGTAACCTAAGAATGGTAAAAATGTTTTTACCTATGCTTAATGCAACTTTTTAACCTGTTTTTACCTGTGCTCAATATAACTTTTTACAGCGCTTTGAAATTCTTGTAAAGTATTGCTATTAGCAATAACCACAAAGAAAGAAAAGTAGATGTCTTATATTAACCTTCTAAATCTACAGTAGGGCCTTGAATTGATGGCTTAGCTTCTAAAACTGCTAAGCATCTAGAATCTTTTACAGGACTTAATAGCAGCTGCTGAGTGCTCAACACTTCCATTTTCTAAATTCTTTAACTTTGGACTGCTTAGAACCCTCCTGTAGTTATTTATTTATAGTTAAGTAGCATCTCTAATAGGTCTAGTAAAACAGCAACGGAATTTCTTAAGAAAATGAACTTTGCATATTTCAGACTCACTGAATGGGTACTAACAACAGAAAGTGGGTAGGGAAACTCAAACTAAAACGATGTTTTTATTTGCAGCTGGCAGATATGAGAGCATTTGGTCAAAACAGAGTGGACTGTACCTATTTCATCTCTTCTGGGGTATGGGTACACTGCAGTGTGAGTGACAAGGGTATCTATCTAATCTGGCTATCCTGCACGAATTATTTCATCTACCCCTAAAGGAGTCTTGTAATGCAGCTACACTAGCATCTGCATTAAGAAGCAGTGTAAACTAGGCCCCAGTGAACTCTGTGCCCTCACAGCTAGATTGTTGCCCTCAGAGCTCTCTGGGGTAGTTCAGACTGTACTGAGCAAATAAATCATAAATTACAGTGACTGTACATATTAATAATCACAGTAACAATTTGTTTTATGTGTCCCAGAGAATTTTCAAAATTAAAGAGTTTATTTTCCATTCTTGTTTTTATGTTTAGAAGAGTCTACTTAACAACTCTAAAATGAAATGACATTTAAATCTAAAATAAAGTGCAAAAAGTGCTTCAGGCATTTAAAGATAATTTACACTGAATGCGTGTTGCAAAAGGCAACTAGAGATGAACAGATACCTTACCTGTCACTTGGAGCTCAGTGGTACTGTTTAGAGAATTGAAAATATATTTTATAAAGAATTCTGGGGAGGGTAAACTTGTTTTCCCCATACAGACTCCTTGGAGAGCCAGAGTAATGATTGAAGCAGCCAGGCGTGGAAGTGTGTTTTCATCAGCACCGTCTTTGTCCATTATATCAGCATTTTTCTTCAGAGTGCTCACATCAACACACTGAAATCAGGAGAGAACAGCATGAAGACAGCCTCGGTCACCTCCATTTAAATAAGCAGAGTGACAGGAGGAGAAGTGGGAGAGAACAGTTTCACAGACAGCCAGGGTGGAAAAAATCTGAAAGCTGTAATTGACAGCAGGACAGCAAATGAGAAACAGGGGACAGTGCCAGCAGAACAGGAATGGAATACAAAAGGCTGAAAGCTTAACAGGAAAAGATAGTAGGGTAGTACTTTCAGTCTCAGTTTCTGAGGGGAAAGAAGTACAGTAACTCATTCAATACTCAGTATTATTTTTGTTTAGTGGTTTTTTTTCATGCTGTTTTGTTATTTCTGCCCCCTCCTCAATTGCCTCTACTTCTACTTCCAGAAAGCGGCAAAAGAAGGTGGAATTTTTGTTAACACATAAAACATTGACTTAAATAATACAGACTTAACTCTTTATCTCAGATTTCAGGAAGAATTCTGTTAATGTTTTTAGTTCCCCATCTATTAAATAGACCCAATAATTTGTTATGGGGCAGTTATCTAGGGATAATATGGAAAGCCATGATTCTGCAGATATATGGTCACTTCCCTGCTGGGTGACCAACCAATAAACAGTTGTGTATGCCTATTTATGTGGATGTGTGCAGGTCTAAAGTGAGAGAGCAGGGCACAGCTCTCTTAGTTACCTGGTAAACTTACCCTTGTGTTTTCCATTTCTGCCTTTCTTGTATATTTTCACTGCAAACACTTGGGGTTTGAGAGAAAAAAAAATGTTTGTCATAGTACAGGTTGTCAGGGAAGCAAATGTATAAGATAAAACATGAGATAAATATGAAGAAAAGGGTGCCTTTGTCTATTGCTGAAAAACCAGCACTCATAGCTTTAGGAAAATACTTCTCAATGGTATTGGTACAGTCATTGCCTGTGTTGATGCAGCAAAAGATGAACATTTGCTCACAGAGCTGCAAAAGAGTCCATGTGTAGGCACACGAACTTCCCATTTCTAAATTTTCATGTCATTGCAGACTCAAAGTTTTAGTGATTTGATTGCTTTGCCTGTCTTACATTGACAATGGACATAGATAAATAATCTCATGACTCTGCTGTTGATAATAGTCTGTTGGCCAACTGTTTTTACAAACAAAAACAGCCAAAATTATTTTAGTTCATTTGTCTCTTCCCTTTTTATCTAAATTGAGTTTGAAAAGTCAACTAGATGAGCCAATACAGGAATCTTTTATTTCACCCATACTCATCTCTCTATATATATGCCATAAACACTGTAGAGAGGAGACTAGCTTTTTTTCCTGTCAAATCCATTACACATTTGCATTCCTACAACCCCAAATTTYGTCTCTCATTTCTAATAATATATTAGCTGCTATGACAGAGAAGAAGAAAGTTTAAAACAAAAATACAGAGAGAGTGGCCAAAAATGCTTTTCTTCCATTACTATCCTGCACTGTCAACCCTTTTCCATAACCCAAGTGTTGTGATTCTAAGCATTAGATAGATAGTCTACAATTTTTTGAGTACCTTTCATAGAAAAACCCTCTTTTCCCTCATGTCAGTGAGTGATGAAGTCTCAGATACTGAACAGGCCTGTCAATTGATCATACTGCCAGCATAAACAAACAGACCACACAGTAAAGCACTTTACGGATTGTTATTCTATCTTGACATGCCAAATACCCACCAATGCCTCTTTACAGTTGCTCAGATACCATTTGAGTTCCTGGAAATCAGCACGTTCACCAAGACTTAGAACCAAAAGTGCTAGTCAATGAATAATTTATGATGGGAAACAATTACACAAAAACACAGAAAGAGGAACCGGAGGCCTTTGGCATTCTGCTGCACAGCCAGAAACTCCTAGCCATCTTCTGTTTGTGTAGCAAACTCCTACCACAGTATCTAATCTAATGAAATGAAAAAGAAAAGGGCAATTTCAAAGTTTGCAATAGACTAAATTTAACTATATATTATGAACAGATCTAAGGAGCTTCTCACAGCGGGTCAATGTAACTTTAGGACTTATCTCATCTGGCAAAAGCTTCTTTTATTGTCCATTATACAGCAAATAGATTTTTTTAGATTGTGAGCTCTAGAATGCTATTCTATTATTTTATAGGGCCTACTTGAGATAAGAAATAATAATAAATAGTGGTRAGAAAACCCACTGCATGTTTCCTGACTTAAAAAGGATGTTTTCTGCTGAATATAATTAATATACTACTTTTGTTCCAAATCTAAGTTTAAGCTCATCTGTTGCAGTCTTACTAGAAGGGATGTTCCTGCTGGTAGGAAATTAGTTTCAAGTGTATTTGTCCCAATGGAAGAAAGCCACCATAACTTTGGACAGACTTCTCATTCCACCCTACTTTGGATGGACATGGAACTGCAGGACTGGCAAAGACTGGCATTCTCATCACAGCAGGATGATTCACCATTTTTGTTCTACAGCCAGGTCAGTTTTGGGGCTGCTCTTCTTTATACTAATCACTGGTAATATATTTACACTCACAAATACAAGAGGTGAGAAAGTATTTTCTGTCCTTGGGTCAAAAGCAAGATCTCCTGTCTACCCAGCTTAACTTTCTTCCTTCAGCCCTAAGCAGAGTAGCTGCATCTAAACTACCTCCTGGGAATGGTATGATATGTGCTATCTCCCCAGACGTGCCAACACTGTGCGTGGAAGTGCTAGGTAGCACAGTCCAAAAGCAAGTCAAGGAGAAGGCTGGTAATTAAACAGTATGTACAACAATTGAGCAATGCTCAGGCCTGTCTTCTCACGCTGTTTTATTTACAAGCTGCCTGAAGAACCACAATATTGACGTGACAGCTGAACTACCTTGCTTATAGACATTATATCAGTAATAAATATTAAGTTATTTTTAATTATTTATTTACCTGGATTTCAGAAGTTTTAAAATGTTGTCTTACTGCAGCCAAAATATCTTCAGTTTCATTCTGTGAAAAATAGTAACAATCTTCATCATGTCTTAAACTAAGCATGCTGTGTAGGTAAAATTTATAGTCCTTAGTACTCAAGTTGAGTTCTGAAGAACACATATCTCTTTGATGAAGAATATAGTAGAGAAGAATAAGAGAAATTCTCTCAAATACTTCTTCACTGAGGTGGTCTTCTAAATCTCCACCAGCTATTAGTAACAAAGCATCTGGTTCAAGGCACTGTGAATAAATTAAAATAAATAGAAATTCAACTCAAGTAAATTACTACTAGTCATCTGCAATCAGGATTAGAGAGAAGACTAGGAGAATTCAGTTCTTATATTTAAGGGACTGGACCTAAGTCCGCACAGATGCAGGCTGATGGAATGACAGGAGGAAGGCACAAGTAATTCGTTGCTGGCACTGTACTATGGCTGCAAGACCACACTGTCTCTTTTCCCAAAGCCCTTTCAGTTTGTAACAAATGTCAAGTATCCAAGGGATTTAAGTAATTCTGATCAAAACCTTTTTGTAGAGAGTTGAAACTCTTCCACTTGCTTCAACAGACTTTAATTCTGGTTATAAATACATTAGATTATGGCTTGTCCTTGATCATATTTTCACCTGCATATTCTCCATAAACTTATATTATAGGACAAAGGCCATATGTAGACTGTAGTTAATTCAGGGTATGCAAATGGAAGTTTATTTTTTAATGGAAGAATATTTGTAAGACTCCATTTCTCCTTATACAAAGATACCTTCTACAGTCACCTAAGGCAAAAGTTAGTCTTAAAAACTAGGCCAGAAGGCCAACAGTTTGTCAGGCTATGAGAAATAGATGAGTGAATTCCAGAATAAAGAATCTTTCTTAAAGAGATCCTGTAACTATTGTCATTCATTGTGTCAGTTTTTTTTCCCAACCAGCTCTTTCCAAGTATTTTATAGGCACATCAGCTAATCTGAAATATTATGGTAAAGCGAAAGGACTGTACATTTGTTGTAAGAAATTACAACACATGAAGGTACCACAGGAGGTTCAAAATACACTCTGATAACTTTTTTATTTACAAGTCCAACCAGAACCTAGTTTGCCAGATTACATTGTTTATGGCTACATACATGATGTGTCAGTCAGTCAGGTTACCTTGTATGTTACTTCATTTTCCTACACAAACCCACAGTAGAATCTAACATATATTGTGGTGCTCAGAAGCCAATGTTCCTTGGAGGAAGTGAGAGCGCTGCCACATTATAACAGAAATGATTTCAACAACAACAAAAAAATTCTCATAAATATTCAATCTAAAAAAAAAAGAACTGTGGATGGTAATTGCCAAATTAAATATTTACACTGGTAAGTTAACTAGATTAGAATCAGATCCACTGTACCCTGCCTAAATYGTCTATCAAGATCTAAAATTCTAACTGTTTCTAGTAAGTGTCTCTGAGTATTATTATTTGGGCTTGGAGGAGCATAGCTATTCCATTTTCTGTCCCTCAGAGGCCTCAAGTTAGTCAACCAGCCTTTTCAAATACACCCTAAGGAGTATAGTAAACATCAGCCATGTAGCAGAAGATTTTCAAAGACTTTTATAACATTTCAAGACCCAGTAAGGATGAATTGCAATCAGTAAAGCTGTTGTTTGCTCTAGCAAGGAAGATGACTGAAAAGCAAATTGCTAATTGGAAGGAAGCAAGCACATTGTAAAAGATGCAGTTATTTCACAGTATCTGGGTAGCCCATAAGAAGATATCAAGAGAATATAAATTGGTTCATCACTGGTTATTTTGTTGTTACTAGTATTTTAGAGGTACAATCATATGCATGGCCTATGTTTAGAAAAGCTTATTTGCTATAACAAAGAGCCTAGCTCTGAACCTGGGCACAGAACCCTGAGTTTCCTTTGTTTAAGCGACCAGGAGTTAGAAGAAAAATCTCTTGCCACTGCAAGAAATATATGCCTTTTGCCTGCTTGGGAGACAAAAGAGTGTCAGATGCTGTTCAAGAGATGCTAGCCCCTGCACAAAGACTCTAAGGGGCCAGTTCATAAAAACAAACCAAAAAAGGGTTTAAAAAAGGGTTAGAACATTGCCGCATTATTTTAAATCTCCACTGCAGACATCATTACAAATGAAAAAAAATCTGAAAACAAAGTGGTCCAGTGTTACTGGAATCCTGGATTAAAGGGGAAAGCTGAGACTGAAACCAATTAGTTATTCCCAACTACTGTGGGAAAGAAAATGCCAAGCTGAGGTGGGGCATTCTGTCCCAAATTTTGGACATCTTACAGGACAGTGCTCCTCACATAGTTTTTGTTATCTTGGCTTACCAAATCTTGTTAAATCATCTTGTAAGATTTCAGCACAGCAAGTATGGACTACATGTGGCTGAAGATGTCATATCTCTCTCACAGATTTTCTGTAGAGAACTGTGTTCACATGGCCCTGGCACTGCAGGATGTACGCAGTGTTACTGACACATCCAACTTTGAGAAACACTGGAAATGGTGAAAGTCCTCAAATTCTTCCCTAAGTAAATTTCCAAAATGAAATCTAAATTGTGTGGAAATCCTGACCAAAGTAAGACCCAGCAAAGTTTCACTTAGATTTCCTCCATCCAGGGACATAGTTATGCTCTCCACATACAGATCACAAATACAAGAAAAAAAAAGGCTATCCAGAGAAGTAAAACAAATAGGGAGAACAAGAAGGTCTGGACTGCTATTTTGCGAAGTTTAGAAATGCTCTATGCTCATTACTGTTTAATACATTCTCAGCTTTTGATCTGGTTCTATATCTATGTGCACTGAGAAAAACTCCTGCACAATCTCTTTCATAGCAACAACCCATTTAGGAAGACAGATCCCTACATTATTTATCTATGAAATTTCATATTGGGGCTCATACAAAATTTGGGGCACTTGCTAGAAGGGCCAATTTAGTGAGTAACCGTCCACTGCACAGGAAAAAAAAAAAAAAAATCTCCATTTCATTGGTTTGGCTGATTGCCAAGAGGAGTATAGTCTCAAAGCATGTATCCTTATCAGCCCCCTCATAATTCTGATACAAAGCGACAATCTGCTGTATGAAGGTCACTGAACCAAACCAGAGCTAGAGTAATGTTAATTAAAGCCAAGACTGACCAAACCCTTTGTAGTCCCTTTCATCTAACTTCCTCTCTTACCACTCCCTCTCTCCTACCGGAACCTGTGATCTCATTTCTCTTGCTCCTTTCCTGTCAAAYCAGGAGTCAGTTCTGAATGTAATCTCAATTCAGCTGAACAACTGAACCTGCTGTGAAGCTGTACCCTGCACTATTGCAAATCTGTATTTGCAGATTCATTGCTCTGCCTTTGATTTTCCTTGACCCGAACTGCTTAAAAAAATCCCCTAAATCTTGGATACTTCAGTGAAGTGGCACATGAATCTGAAACAATCCTGGCTGAGATTTATTTTTATGAACTAAAATCCAGAACAAAAAAATGACAGAACTGCTCCCCCATTTTTACTGATGTCTTTCTACAGTGGAAATCCTCTGTGTCCCAAATTCAGGCTCTAACTTTTAAACTTAGATTAGCAAAAAGTAGAAAAATCTTTCCTAGAAAATAAACTTATGAAAACTTTGAAAGGAAAATTGTTACTCTTATGTGAAAGGAACATGGAGTTTTTAAGGTATGTATACCTGTCATGTTTGGAATATCTCTATGAGATCAAACAAGAAATATTCATAACTTACAATAAAACAGTTAAAGCAGGGACTATCATTTTTGCTGTAAGAGAAGCCTTTTACATGTTTACTTTTGTATTCAGGAGGGTGTCAGTCTAAGAAATAATTTTAGAACTCACTGACTACCCTACAAAGGTATCCCTCATTAATTGAAGCACTAACCAGATTACAATCCTCTTGCATGCCATAAATCCGCTGTGGGCACTCAGCTCTCTCCAGTAATGTTTTGACCAGTTCTCGTGAGTGGTTCTTGTGGAGCTCAGTGTTGTCAGCTGAAAGAACGCGTAAAACTTCCATCAGATAGCCTCGGCTGGGAGCATAGCTGCCATCCTGCCCACGCTCTTCCCCAGACTGTCCTCCAGCAATGAGCACGCTGAATATGAAAGCAGAACATACCACCCCAAGAGCTGGATGCTTGGTCAGAAAACACATCGCCTCTTCCTGCCGTGTGTGATCTGTACTGAATGTTCGGTTGATGTTTGCACTTCACAGCTTAAACTTGAAACCTGAAGAATCTGAATAGTAAAGGGGAAAAAAACCCCAGCCCTTTAATTAGTGTGACTGCAATATGTTTGCAAGGATTTATTAATTGGTTGGCTAAGCTGATTTGCAGTGACAAGCTGTTTTTGAACAACAGGGAGCCTGTAGGGACTTTACAGCCCAGAACACCAGGAAACTAAGACGACCATGGCCTTAAAACTTCTGTAGAATTACCAGTAAGAGGTTCACTCAAACTACCTTTCCCTCTCGTAAACGTGAAGTGTATGGTTTTCATTTCAGTGTTATGTGACTGCATTCACTAATAATCCTCTTTGGTGGAACAGGAAAATATGATAGCTTTCACTTTCATGCCATTATGAAACAGGCTTTTAGTAGCAGTAATAGGTGTAAATAAAGATTATTAGAGTAATTTTGATATGAACGTGCGGTAATTATGTTACACAGCAATGATCTAGAGCAAGCTTTATTTTCAAAACACTTTACCAACATTGCTTAACTTTAGCTATACAACATCAAACAAGAATGAACATAATGTGCCTAAAAACTAGTGATACTTTATGGCCAGATGAAAGAGTTACAAGACTGAGGTAATAAGTTCATTCATACAACTCAGTGAATAAACAAGACAAATATACCAGAAGCAACCAGTTTAACTTTTTAAAATCCTAGATGCAAAAGACATTCTGTACTGTAAATCTGTCTTGACAATATCCTTCCTAAGATACTATCACTCTGCTTTAACAATATGTATCTCAGTATCAAAACACAAGAAGGATAGAAGACTTTAAGTTCTGTTTTCCACCAAGAGTTTTTCATTTTGTTGATGGGCAGATGCTGGCAGCTACATAAATTTGCTGATTATAATGCACACGTTAAACAGTCACACAGAAGTTCAGCTTCTCTTAACTGCCGTATAATACGTATGTAACATTTTAAAGAAAACTCTGCTAACAGACTATTTAAAATGAAAAAAATAACTGCTGAATTCACACTGGCATTCACTCAGAGAAAGATTAGTATGTTTTAAATGCTAGGAAAAGTTTTGGTGTTTAGATAAATTTTGCTGTTAGCAGTTAGGAATATATATCATAGTTATGGGGATGCATTTATTTCTAAACATTATTTTCTTACCTTTTGTAAGGAGAAAAGAATGGTTGTGTATCTCTAGCTTTGTGGCCTTTTGAATCCTCAGAAATATTTAGCTGCTGGAAGTCCAATGTTTTTAAAATTCCTTGATGGTTCTCTGGAAGCTGGAGAGGATTAGTTTATTGCTGCCTTGAAAAGTTTTCAGTTGCTATGGAGAGAGCTGCTCTTAAGGTAACAATGGAGGTGGATAGGAATTAGTACATGTTCTTCTTGGCAAGTTCTAAGCATCACATAATTGAATGTATTTAGCAAATTATTTTAGTAGTTATCATTTTATGTAAACAGTTCCCACTTTATTTCAGCAGATGTCAAGATGTATAACATCTACTGAAAAATCTATTTCACTATGATCGATAATACATGCAGGCACCCTAAGTGTTCTCTACTTTATTACATTATCTGAGCAATTCTATAAAAGACTTGAATTTCTTTTTAAATCAAAACATTACAATTTTTTTAATCAAAACATTACTTCTTTTTACAAATATGAAAACAGAATAAAAACCTTTTCAAGCAGCTCCATAGAAAAATGGYACTTAAGAAAACACTATCCATAGAGAACAGGCCCTTTCATCTCCACTCATTCTGTGCCACATCTGCAATGATTAAAAAAGCTGGGATCAGCTGGTTCAGGCTGTGGTGAAAAAAATATTTTCCACCCACTCAGATTTGCTGAGGGATTCTGCTGCAAAGCTGAGATTTATCTTGCCATGCCATTATAATATTCTCACATTGGAATTTAGTGAAAAATATCATGACTGATGGATTTCACAGCAACAGATACACTAGATGTATCATTCTCCCATCTCCCAAACTTTGAGTGTAGTAAAGAAGAATTATCATCTCAGCTGGCTCTTCAAATCTTGTGTAGCAGTAAGCCAGCTTACGTTAATAGCAATGGAAATGTTATAATTCTCTTTAAAACTAGATTGACAAAAAGCTGGTAGTAAAATGCAAGTAATGTCTCCTACAAGGTGGTAAGCTCAAAGGGAACCATCTCGGATTAAAGTCTGAGAACTGGCAAATGATACTGACTATAAACAAAAATGAAACTGAGCACAACAGCTTGAGTGAAATGCAAAATGCAAACAAATGTTCTCACAAATATAAGGTACCAGCACATGGAAGTATTTACGAACTCTTGTGTGATCAAAGCTGAGTGTTTTAAAAAACAATACTATTATTAGTTATTCAAGTGCAAAGAAACCCTGACAATTTTATCAAAACATGTTATTTTACCATCACAAATTACATAAGATTTTTATCACACTAAAATTGCTAAACCTTCATCTTTATGCAAACAGGAAGTATAGGAATTTTCATCTCAAAACCTTGCTTTATTTTTTCCATACGAAGACCAAAAAGGCAGAAACACATGACTATAAGCATCTCATCTAGCCTCCATATAATTCCCACTGTGAAACAAAGCTAACTACATCCACATTTGTTCCACTAATAAAAAATAATTAGTTAATGAGGGAATAGCTTCCAGCATTTAAGCCTGGGGATTGCTTAATCTATAAATAACATAGAATAGGTTTATCTGTATATGATTTGGTGTTTTGTATCCTACTACAAATTAAAACTAAGAATTTATTCTATCCAGCTAGCATGTGTACAAACAAAGAGTGAGTTGTTTCAACCTGCTGAGAGAAGCTAACATATAAATATACACATTTGATGACTTGTAACCATTGAAAGCTGTTGATTTACATAATAATCCTGGCAATATCTTACATTAACATTTATACTACACAGTGATGATAACAAAAGTAAATGTATAGTGTATTAAAAAGCAACAGATAATAATTGTTACAGGCTACTGTGGCTGATTTCAAAGCAGAATTGACTTCCCCTTGTAAGACTAACTGTTGCAAACTTCTTTCTCTGACTCGTAAATGAGTTTCTCGGTGGTGGCAATATCACCGATGGTGACTCAAGTTTAAATCTCTGCTTTTACCCCGACTTCAGAGCATCACCTCTATTTTCAGTCATCCAGTCATCATCATAGATTTTTTTTCTGTCTATACAGGTTTTTATTTGCTATTACTGCTTTTGAAGTAATCTGTAAAACCAATTATTAACTCTTTTTTCAAACATTTCTTTAATAGTGCTATTCCTATACCACCTACCCATGCTGACATTGTGCCAACTGATAAAATGGGATAGTGAAAATAACAGAGCCATGTAGTTAAAAACATATTAGAATTTTACTGAGATACATGGACAGAAAAAGATCCACTGACACAGTTTAATACCTCAAAACCTCAAGAAGCAGCTATCACTATTATTCCCTCATTTATTACAATGATTTCTGACATTTTGGCTTAAATTTGATTGCAGGTCTCTCTGTGGTTTTTAGTAAAGGGAAACAAGGTCTGCATAGAAACTCTGTACAATGCTCATAATCCAGTGATTACTTACTACAGAATTACAATATGTGTGCCAGAAAAAGCCCTCAGAGGTATTAGAGAACCGGGATATCTCAAATCAAAGCAGCTTATCATTCTAACACGACTGATGGTATACATCAAAATTAGAGGTATGATGATCTTCCTGATTAAATAAACAAACAAAACTTTTTTTTAATTCCATTCTACACCATAAATAACTTGGTACACTGGAGGAAGGATTTGAGGTCAAGGATTTGTAGATACAATCATTTTAGATCAGTTTGAACAGATACACCATGGAGGAATACTTGCAAGACAGTAACTGGTTGCTGGCAGACACAGGTACACGTCCCAGGAAAAATGAATAACAGAACTGCTAAGATGAAAAAAAAGAGTGATAAAAATGGGAACTTCTCAAAACTCTTAGGTAATTGCATGATTGGGGTCATGACAGCAGACAGTGCATATTCAATTTTCCTCACACACAAATTGAATTTCAATATGATCGCAAGTTAGGATAATACCCTAACTTTCATTTGCAGTGAGTAGGAGTGAAGGCAATTTACACATGGCATAACCAGACACAGAACATGATAAACACAGGCAGGAAACCCTCTTTGGTTACAAGATTTTTTTTTTTTTTTTTGGTTTTAGTTTTAAGTGAACCAATAAGACTTTACTGCAGTTTATCTTGTTGTTTCTCCCACCCACGCACCTGATGGGAGAACAAAAGCAAGTTGCTCATTCACAAATGTCATGACTGCACTCTTCAACTTACTGTCTTTCAAAGGATCAGTGAATAAATGGTGTAGGAATAGGAAAACTCTTTATACAACTACCTCTGTGATGACAAGGACATTCCTATGACCTCCACCAACCTGGCAAAGAGCTTAATTTTATTTGTACAGCAGAATGGGAGAGGCTATAGGCATCATTTTAGCAAGACCCCTGCTGAACTTCACAGCTTACTGAGAAATGCAGCTATGTATAACTCTCATTTCTTAAATACTGTATAACTTATTTTGACGGACTAAGCGAATGTGTTTTCTGCCCTTTTACTAATCGCAGCAATTATGGCAAATAGAAGAGAATCCTGTGGCACTGCAGATTTCCTCCATGTTATTAACGTGATGGGTGCACATTGCTATAATTACAGCCATAGGCAGCATACTGACATATGAAAGGACTTCATTTTGCATGCAATTTGTGTAGAATTTGAATATATAAAGCACCTTTGCCAATGAATGAATGCTGGAGTGCTACAATACAAAATGTCAGTGCTTTAAAATCACCACAGTCTATTCAGCTTCAGGCCTCACATGTCAATCCTAACAATATCATTTATTTTAAGATTTCCAATGAACTAAAATAAAGGAATGCTAATTAAATTATTATCTAAGTTATATATATTAATATATATCTCTGGAGCAAGCCCTGTATTAGGCCAGGATTGCTAAATTCACCTGTTAGTCAGCAGAAAGTTTCCTAGGAAAGATTTTAAAATCTAGGTATATTAAAATAGAAAAGAAAGAACTCATGGATTACTTCCTCTCCAGCCCAGCAAAGCCTCACACAATCTCTCCATTGCTGAATATCTGGCTGTGTTCATTAAAAAAAAAAGAGTGCAGAGCCAACTGTCAAGATATTCAACAATAACATAATTATTGACAAGAACTCAGTCTCAGCAGGAGTATCTTTGGGGTAAGAAAAAGAGGAGGGTTCAGAAAGATGTATACTATATTGTTCATTTGAAAGTTCAAAAATATATGGGAAAAACATGCTCTTGTGTTCATCTTTAGGAACTTCAGTAGCCTACTAATTTTATTGAAGTGATCAAAACATTCAAGTACAGCTACAAGGCCATCATATCAGCTTCACCCATCTCACCTGCTTTTAAATGAATTAGATGCAGAAAGCGAGTTATTGAACTTTTCACCAGCTATTGTTGGGTTATGTCCTATAGTCTTATCAGAATCTATTATGTAGTACTGTTTGTTTCTATCCCTTTAGGTTTCTACAGATACTAGGCTCAAAAAACATGAGTTGATTTTACTGACTGTCTCTTCTAGTCCAAAGCATTTATGCCCCAATTATACATTTTTGAATATAAGAAACTTAAATATCCCGGATGAAGAATTATATCACACAGTATTACAGTATAGAACAGCAAGTAATAGTCTAATGAAACAACTAAACATTTTTAAATTGAAAATCCTACAATGGAAGGACAATGAAGATCTAGTATTGATAGAAAACAATTACATTTAACCAAATACAAACTTCATTGCATTACAGTGAGCTTAGTTTCCACTTTTCTTTCTTGACCTACAAGTACCTCCCCATGTAACCCAGCATTATATCCACTATTTGAAGGTTTGGTAAAAGGAAAAGAGAGGAGTTTGTTATCTTAAAAATTGGTCACACATTATGAAAAAAAGTTTTTGACTTTTAAAAGTTGTTTATCAGTACACCCATAAACAACCTACATATCAGTATTCACAAGGAATGCACCTACATAACCCTTAAATTATAAAGTAAATGCTTGGGTTTTGCTAGCCTACAAGAATACATACCCAAAATACAAAATCAACTACTATTTTAACTTTGCAAATACAGTTTGAGTTAACACATCATATATTGTTGTAGCATTGTTCTATCCAATTTAGGAACAATTCTTATTTTCTCATCAAGAGGACACACCGTTCATTCCTCTCAGTTTTGGCCACAGAATTCTTTGTATCACTAGTTCCTGGAACAGAATTGCTGCAGTTTAATAACACGTCAATGAATCTAGCATCTGTTTGTCATTGGCTGTGTGGTTTGGATTTTTGTCCTTGTGGAAGAAATAGATTGTGAGTTCAGTGTTTATTATAGCAAGAATCACCAGAATAAGTAACCGTACTGAGGTGAGGTATTTGCGCATCTTCATTGTTTTCCTCTCCTGTAAATGAATATTCAAAGCAGTTACTAAAACATATGGAAGATCTTCTCATGGTGGGCAATAATACTTCTTCTCTGAAATACATAAGCAGTTTACTATGTGTGTATGTTCTCAGTACATGAAGGTATACAAGGAACATGAAACACATCCAAAGAATATGAAGCAGCATAAATAAAACCAGGGCTAATTCACTAGGAAATCTACTTTATTCTGTTTCTTATATCATCACTACAGGTTTTTTCTCCACATACTTGAATTCATCTGCTGAGTATGTGTGATTATAACCGTATTTGTTATGCCTGATGAAGTATCCTTAATGACTTACCATAATTTTAGGATTTTCACAGCTCTCCTGAAAATCCTTGGTCAAATGCATGCACAGATTGCATTTGCCTCTTTCATGGTTGCACAGTCTACATGCCTCACAGGTCCTGCGGGTGAGTGGTGCATCCAGGTCTTAATTTCCCTCCACTATTCCCCATCTTAAGGAGAAATTCTTATTACCACCCTTAAATATGCACCCGTTCATTATGTGCTATTTATGTTTCATCCCATGTCTACAATTCCAGGCCTCTAATTGTTTCGCATGAAATCCTAATTATCATCTGTAGCCTCCTGACCCAATGCCATCAGCAAACTATATGCCAAAGACATTTAAGAAAGTATTAGATAAGAGTGGTCCCAAGACTCAAATCTTGGAAGATCCCCCTCGTAATTTTCCTCTAGATCAGTAAATCCCTTTGCAAAACAACTCAAAATCCTCTAGATTTTTACTCACCTTCAATTTTTCCATCTTTTTCAGTTTAAAAAGTAATTTCCAACTTGGTACAACACAAACGTTATAACGAAGTCCTGAGAGATCCAATCTACTGTGTCTCCTTTATCCAGAATATCAATCATTAAAAAATGTCCAATCTTTCCTTCCCAGTAGTTTCTTAATTAGTTCCTCTTCAGTAACCTTCAAAAGGAAAACGATGAGAGACTTATTTTCAGTTATAAACATTTATTTTACATAAATTTAGAAATTAACAAAAATACAGAATAAATCCTTTCTAGTAGTGAAGGTGTATTGAAAAAACAAAACTAATGGAGATGTAAATTATAAGAAAGCCTTTAACTTAATATGCAATGACACTGGATCAAAACACTTGGGAGAAGAAAAACTTTCTCACTTTTTTCAACTTCTTTTATTGTATTCAGACAGTGTCCAGGTACATATTTTTACTTGTTCTGGCAAATTTAGATGGAAGTTACTAAAAATATATACATAATCAGCCAAGTCTGAAGAAGTTAACTCCAATCCAAAACAAAGGCACAGGTTAGATACATTACTTATTTGGAAAGCTTTAATTCTCTTTAGACTGCTCTTTCTTTAAGAAATACAAATTTGTTAATTTCATGTCCTTGAAGTTTAGAAGTTAACAACACTGGCATAACCAGGGCTCCATTCTCAAATGCTTTTTCCAGTTTCTACTTGTTTTATCTAACTTATTTACAATGGTCATTGACCATACTTATGAACTAAACAGATGGTATCAGTTAATGCAGATACTAGCTGGACTTGGAATGCAAACTTCAAGCATGGACCTTTGATTCCTCCTTTGTTGTTCACCTTAAAAAAACTCAGCTCATTGCCTGAACACTCTCTGCCAAACCCAGAARATGAACCAAGGTATGGTATACATTTTTTTGCAACTGATGCCATTCTTGTATCATGAAGAATAATGGGGAGCTCACTTGAAGGATCCTGATGCTTCTGATGCCAAAACAGCAGACCCTTTGCACTGTTTCTGGTGACATTTTATGTCATGAGGATGTTCAGTGAAATCTTTTGAATTCTAATTCTCTAGAATCTGATTCAACAATATCTGGTCCTGTCTAACTGGGATATTGGCTATCAGGTCTTAGAGGATTTCCAGAACTCTTCCTGTACTTATTGAATTAGAAGTATCAAAACTGCTCGCAATATTATGATATTTCTGTTTTCTTCAAGCATCAGAGTGTGCTAAGATACACAGAAATATAAAATAAAGCATGTTAGACAACTATTTTCAATTCCCAACACTCTCTTTCCCCTCCCATGCTTGTCTCTCCCACACATTCTGAAATGGTTCATCATTCTCTGAAAGATAGACATCCATCAGGTTTTTCATGGAAGACAAAAACCACACAAATAAAAATGTGTAGCTCATCCCACTATTTCAGTAATCAAGAGTCAGCACAATTACACAATACCCCTCCTCCTCGTCGGTGATGTCAAATGGCAGGGATGCAAATTTCAATCTGAACAGAACTCCATTTCTATCACAAAGAGAAGGTCATATTTTCTTTTCATCAGCCACAGAACAATTTACGAAACACCCATATTTCTCATTTGGTGAACTGAAACTGTGTCACGAGGAAGCTAGCTTTATACATAAAACCATATGTCATTATTACAACCATAATGTTGGCATTTTTATGATATCAGAATGCTGTTTTATGAAACTGTTCACTACTACTGTCATCTTGGTGTTACTGATGTGCATGTGAAGATATCCTTGCTAAATTTACTAGGTAAGATGTATCTAGGAATCTTAGCCAGAACATAATGGTAATGAGTAGGAATAAATGAATAAACAATAGCGAGGCAGATACATTTTGCAACTAATATAGAATGTTGGGTTTCAAGATTGAAGCCAGGTACATTGTCAGGTACCAGAGGAGAACTTTCTCTACATCACCTGGTAGTGGGACAGGTATCACACTGGTGGGCCATGAATTTTATTAAGCATGGAAAGCCTTATAATCCTTAGCTGTAAGTGATGAAGTAAAAGTATTTGTAACAACATCCCTCACTGGAGTTTGGTTGATATTTTAAGCTTTAATTACTGACTTAGAACTTTTACCATCCAGACAATCTAGTACTAATCAGTAGTACCTGTAATTTCTCCCACATACTGTTCTAAGAACTGCTTGCCTGAATTTTTCAGTTAGTTCTAATTATAACCTCTTATGTAGGAAACTGCAACATGTCTATATCAAACTTGTATTTTCATCAAGACAGCAATTGAAGATTGAAAGTAAATGGGACCTTTCCAATTTTTGAACATTAATGCCCAAAAGCCACTTGTTTATCTTGAAGATACTCCATACTGTAAGGCTTCCACTCTTATTGAAGCCTAAGTCATACCTGAAAAACATTCAATCTGAAAACATTCATCACTGAAAACAACATGCCATTCAGAAAACTCAAAAGCTAGAAGCTTCCCTTATACAGTTGCAATAAGAAATTTCTCAGTGTTGCACATATAACTTCTATTCAGTTATGAGGAAAGATTTCAGCCTATGTCTTCCAGTTCACAGCTTTTAAGGGCAGAAGGGATCATTTACAATCATACAATCATTGTGTTAAAGCATGACAAAAAACTGTACCCAGGAATTTCAGAAATTAGCTCATAGCTTGTTTATATACTAAAATAACTTTAAATATGAAATTCAGTCCTCATCAAAAACTTAATTTGAGGATATACCTTATCACTAGGTAAGCTGTTTCAGAGCTTTGTTATCCTCACCTTTAGTAAGTATATGTCTTATTTCCAGTGTCAATTTGTTTAGCTTTAGGTACTATGTTTTTTACTTTATCTTCAGCATGACTAAGCATCCAATACAGTAAAAAAATCTCTTACAAACATAAACACATATTATCATTATATGTTAACCCTTTCTTGGATGAAGTAAGAAGATTAATTTTTAATATCATAATGAGACATGTTTCCAAGATGCTAAATGACTATTATAGCTCTTTCTGAATATACTCCACACATCTTATTGGATCTTAGAATTTTTACACATTATTTCACTGATAGTCTTCACTAAGATCACACATAAAGAAAACACCATTTCCTACTTACTGCTCTTCTGTCTTTGTATCAAAAACTCTGTTCAACATCTCAAATACAGCACTATACTGAGAACTCATTTTCAGCCAGTTATCTATTATGTCAGCAGGAGAGCATTCCAGGATACTGTTCTTCATCTTGTCAGTGTGATCCTTACTTTTTTTTGTTGAATTTGAGTGCCTTCCTTTGATTGCTAAAATTCTGACTGCTCAATGAATGCCTTATACAGAGTACAATGTTTCCACCATTSTTTCCAGCCCTATCAATTTCTGCCTTATCTACAGATTTTGTTACTGATTTTACATATACTTTTTAGTGCTGAGAAAAATACTGAATGGCATTGCGTCAAAAACACCTTCCTGAAAGCCTGTTCTCTTCATTTTACTCCTTGCAAGCACTACAGGTTTAATTCAGTCAATGTTGTTTTATGGAATCCCATAAAGTGATTTTTGCTTAACCACAGTGTTATTCAGGAGTCAGGTGAAAGACTCACAGAAGCCTAAGCTTCTGCATTGTTACCTTTATCAGCCAAATTTATAGTCTTACTAAGAAATGATTAAAGTTTGTTTGTCCAGATCTATTTTCCATAAAATCATCTTGATTAGTATTAATTACACTACCTCCTTTAATCTCTTTACTGACAACATTCTATAGTGGCCTTTCCCTGCTCTTGGCTAGGATTAATGTCTAATGAAATGGCCTATGATTACCCAGTCATCCTGTTTAGCTTATCTTCCATTCCATGGAATTTCCCAGTGTTCCAAGCTGTGTTTTTAAAAAATCAAAATTAATGGTTCATGGTGCTCTGTAGCCAATTCTTCTAGTATTCTTAAGTATAAGCTACCCTGTCTGGCAGATGTAAAAACCTTTAACTTAAATAATTGCTTAGTTTTGACAAAGTAGAGGGTATATCAAGATACCTTAGTATTACACACACTACTTACACTAGGGCTAGAATTTACTTTGGTTTTGATACACTTAAGTAATTATCTGGGTTAGTCACCCTTAGACTCCCTATATAGTCAATGGGGAAGTCAAACAGGCATATAGTCAATGCCAAGTCAAAAAGGCATTTTAAGAGGTGATTTATCTGTCCTGTTCTAGAAGACTACTTTTGGATGAGAGGAACTGCACTCTAGTCTCTCTGATTATATTTATGCTAACTCCTTTGACTGTTAAGAGAGCCTGGAGAGACTGTCTCTGTTGCAGACATCTATAACATGGATTACATTTTGTCAGCTGAGTCCCTCCCTGTCTCTGTACACATAACCCCACCCATTCTGCTCCAGTAAGACTTGAACAATTTTGCCAGTTTCGAATATATTTGACAGAGGAGCACAAATCTCAAAGATATTTAATGCCTACAAGTTTTGGGCTAGAGGGGACACTCTACTAGTATCCACTTGCAGGAAAGCAGCAGACCTAAGATTTAGCTATAGACATGAAAGAAACCTTAACAGAAATGTTATGAATGCCACAACCATCTTATTCAAAACAAAGCATACAAAGAAAAGGTGCAAAGCCATTGGACACAACCAGTCTTCATTAGATCTGCTACTTGTTCAATTTATAATGACTTTCCAAACTTTTTTTAGACTTATGAAAAAGAATTCACTAACTGAGAGGCAATATAATACAATATTGCCCACTAGAATGTAATGAAGCAATCCATAATAAAATGCATCTGTGGAACAAGCAATTTACAATCTCAGGAAAAAATTCCTTATTCGGTCATTCAGAACCAGGTTTTATTTCATTTGTTCAAAGAAAGAACAAAGTTAATAGGGTAGAAGATTCAGTGACCTTTCTATAAAGTTGAAATACCAGTACTTCTGGCCCTGAATTTGGAAACCAGGTATGAGAATTTCTCTTATTAATGAAAATAAATGCTGACATGAATATCAGCATGAAAACTGAGATAAAAGATTTCAACCTGGGTTTATTTAACAGTTTTTATTTTTACCATTTTAAAACTATATTATATTAAAGATGATAAAAGCAGACATACAGTAATCATCTACTTAATATGCCATTTTTACCACTGCTGCCCCCTGCTGGATAGAACAATTTCCAAGTGTATGTATTTTTTCATACTTAGCTAGTGAACAATTAGTTTTAGGGACATATTTAGAGACATTTCAGTACATATGACAAGATTGATTTTGCTTATTCAAATAATTTCCCTTTAACTTGAAATGATGTTTATCTAACAATAAAGAGCTATGTGTATATTTTAACGAGTTAAAACTATTACCAAAGTATCAGTTCTGATATAGAGGAGAAATGTATTCTCAAATTTCTTTTGTAAAGTAGAATGACTTACTTCAAGAGATATTTTGACTCAGTTAAACATGCTGCAATACCCATGACATTAATGCTAATGTCTTGTTAAATGTCATCTTTCAGTGAACAYTATAAATGAGGAGGCATAAAAACAGAATAAAATCTAACAAAACTTCTTGGTAGAGCTTGTCTCCAATATTTCTCTTTCTCTCTTTTTTTTTTTCCATTCATCCATCCATTTGTCCATCTATCCATCTCAGGAGAAAGTGCTTTCATTATATGCCATACTCCCAACAATAATAAAAATATTTTCTGGGAAGATTTAACTCTTACTGCAGGGTAAGCCCAATTATATTGTCATGAATAAGTCATTCCTTTGCAAGTATATCTTCAGATGCATATAAATCAAAACATCCTTGCATTTAGCTAATGACAAGCTTAACAACCATGCAATGCTTGTTACAGAATCTTACATTCCCCCAAAACTTTTATCTTTTTCGATTTTCCAGCACAAAGCCTGGCTTAGGCTGATCAGTAATTTAGTCATAACTGACTCTAATTCTCTCATAATTCTCTCTCTTTCCAAGTATTTTGTTTGAAACCCTGAAAAGTTCTATGGCTTACTTTTTGGCTGGATTGAGTATCAAACTGCATGGTGAATCTTGTGAAGAGAAGGATGGGAAGTAAAATCAAAGGAATACTCAAAAAGACATCCAGAGCAGAAGACCATAAGGACTAAGAAATGCCCTACTCACTCTGAGCAATGCTTTATCTAGCTCAGCATTTTGTCACAACAACAGGAGAGGCTATTTCAAGTCTGGCGCTATCTGTGGTCTGTTCCCCTCACTTCCCCAGAATACACCATCATTAGAATTAACAATGTTAGAGGGTACAACCGTAACTGTTCCTTTTAGTATATACTTATAAACCTGTTTTCCACAAATTTACATAACCCCTTTTTGAATCTACTGACACTGTCTGTCTCCACAAGATCCTGAGGTAAAAAAAAATCCAGAAATTCATTATCCACTGTGTAAAAGAGTACTCTTTTTCATCTGTTTTAAACCAATCTCCTGCAGTTTCAATAAGTGTACTGTAGGATTTGATCAATAACAGTTGTGTACTTTTTAGTATCTCTCCCATAAAGCAGATTCTCTCTCTCTTAACCATTTTACTTGTTTTTATACTTTTTCTAACTACATGTCCTTTTTAAGACGCGGAGACCACAACTGCACACAATACTCAAGATGTGGGTAGTACACTACAGTCTTATATAACTGAAACTGAATGCACTTGCATATTTTTTAGCAGAACTAGCAGAATCCTTTCACCTCCTCATGTATGTCTTAGAGAATACTGGTAGCAGGCATTTGATTTAGTTAGCTACATTAACATAACATAGCTCCTGGGATCACTATACTGTTCTGTAGATCATCTTAACATTGGTACTGATGAGTGAAGACAATAATCTGTAAGAGTGTTTTCTCCCTTCTCCCACATGTTGTGTAAGTTGCTTTTTCCATAAATCAACACAAGGAAAATGTGTGTTGAGGTGGTGGTGGTGGTAGATAAGTATCTTATTACATTCAGTAAAGCTGATGACTAGTGAAGCTGAGGGCTGAGAAAACCATATCCCTTGGCAAGTTCATTCCAATGGAAAGCTAAAAGGAGTTGCCTCTTATTGCTAACATGAGAATATGCTCTAAATATGGTTTCATCAGCTGACTATTTAAGCTTTTTAAAGTAATTTACTCAAATGACAAATTCCATCCCAGATCTCAATTACAAATACGTGTTGGTTGGATTCACCGCAGTTGCAGATGAGCAGTCTCCTGCTTTCATGCAGAAAATCTTGCTTCTTACCTTTTCTTGTGTCTCAGGGAACACTATTAATTCCCAGTGATCATGACCACATGCAGCATCCGTTTAGCTCAGAAAAGTCAGAGTTGGTATCGCTTTGCGTTGAGT
The DNA here is from genome assembly GCF_003343035.1 of Apteryx rowi. Lineage (NCBI taxonomy): Eukaryota > Metazoa > Chordata > Aves > Apterygiformes > Apterygidae > Apteryx > Apteryx rowi. Next base: position 594,116 of record NW_020449786.1, read on the forward strand.
AGACCTTAGGAAAATTAGCAGAATGCTTTGTAAAAATAACGATTTATAGTCCAGAAGTTCTCTACAGAACTTCATGGTTTTTAAAAAGGAAATGAAATGTGATCTTAGACTGAGTGCAAACTGATTTGATTCTACAGGATAAAGTTTAGAGTTGAAAACTGACACATTGAACTTGACAGTATTCTCTCCASTTTTCCTAAGGAACTGATGCTTGCTCTCCAAAGAGCTAAATCACTTAATTYTCCCCCTCTCTTGAAGTTTGTATTTTTCCAAAGGTTCCTTGTTAATATGTATCTAACCTGCTATATGCATTCTTTGGTGTGCTTAAGAAAATGTCGTGTCCCCAAGCTGGAACTGTTAAATTCAATTGCTTACTTTCAAGCTGTTTATAAAGAAGTAATTTTCACTGTAAGTTGCTGTCTTCCAGGTTACAGCAAGCTCCACACAAGCTACTATCTGCTTTTGTTTCCTTCTGGCTCTTTTAGCAATATAGCTCATTTTTTACATACAAGTCACTCGGGAACACCATTAGCCTAAAAGCAAAAGATATTAAAGCAGTATATGTGGTGACTCATGGGAAACACGAGTGTATTGCTTTTAGACTGCAGCCACCACTTCCAGGTTGTTGTTAACACACCAGTAATAACACAGGAATAATGTACTGAGGGTTTTTTTACATCTAGAACAGTGATACAGTGCTGACAAAGGGTTGAGAAATGCTCCACAAATAAAGGAGTCACTGTCCAATAGAGTTTACAGCTGTTACTCATTGCTTCAAGAATACATTAAAGCTGATTTAGATATGGCAGGTCTTACACTCTTCATGATCTTTGTGTTTGTACCTAAATAGGAACTACCTAAACTAGGAAATACTGAACATATGTATAGGCACATCCTATCTTAGCAGGGTAGCAGGGTAATGCATACAATACCTTACTTATACTATTAGTACAGTTCAGGAACAGCTGCTTTAGTGAGTCAAGACGAGTGGAGACTAAATAAATACATTAACTTCCTTGGTAGACTTGAGTTATATTTTCTCACTTGTCAACATGAATTCCAGCTTTTGTTTACCAGGTATGGGATAGCTAAACTGACAGGCACCAAGACATTCACAATTCATGGACACAATGAGTGCTGTAAGCCTTTGAAGCACTGCCGTGCAGTTATGGGCACATGCCTTGTCATGGGGATTCGCAGAAGTGTAAAAGTAAACATAACACTACATGCCACAATAGGAGGAAATTATAGCAAAATTAGTTAACATCTACCTGCTTGAGGGTGGTAAATTTGAATGTATAGCCCACATAGCCAACCTTTTTTCTGTCAGCCAGCCTTAAATGTAATCTCTACCTGTATGAAGACATGGGCTGATGGTTTCCCTTGCAGTACTCATGATCCTCATCATCTGGAAGATAAAATACTCTGTTGTTTGACAGGGACGGACTGCAGTCATCACTGATGATTTTTAAGGTTCCTTTCTTCAAAAAAGGGCCATTCACGCTTTTAATTCTGATGGATCTGTTCTGGTGGCTATTACCTAGACAGATGTTTAATAGCACATYATCCTAGCAGCTCAAAGAGGAATCCTGACCTCATCTCTAGTCAGGAACCTGGAGGGAAGAGTGGCACACCTGGACAATTCTCCCATGACATTTTTTCACATGTTCACATGAAGTAAGTATCTTTGAAATTCCAATTCTAGCCTTGGTTATAACACAAATGGTAACTGATCCAGGATAATATTACCCCAGGGTAAGAATCTTAAACTGAAACTTAAAACATTTTCACAAGTAGTCAGTTTAATAAAGAATGAGTTTAATTTTATAAGAATGAAGCTTTTTCATGAAGTTCCACAGAGGACCATACATGAAAAATTAAGGATGACAACAGCATAACGAAATTTTATCATCAAGAATTCATTTAGAGTTTGATTACATACTGTTGTACAAAAAAGGAAGACAGCTGCAACACCATCACTAAAACCTACTAAGCTTCCATTTTTAATTTGCTAATTGAGCCAATGAATATTCRTGATCTTAAACCTGCAGCCATTCTTCAGTTCATTTCTCTGCTCTGTGCTTTCCAACACTGCCATAAAAATCCAGACTAGTAGAAAATGTCAAAAAAAAAACATAATAGAGTGTGTAAATCTCCCTTCTTTGCATACTGCCTTATAATCCCCATGCAAAAATATAACACTATGCTGAAGACACCACTCAGACTTAAATTGATGTCTTTTTGAACAGGGAAAGCAAGTGACCACAAAAGAGATTTATCATTTAGAGGGCTATATTAATTAAATCTCTCTCTGGTGTATCACAGTTGAGAGAACTAGCTTTGTATTTTCTGCTTAAATAAATGGCACTTGTAGTTGCTCACTATTTTTCTACTGCAAGCATAAAACAAAGATAAAATAGAAAAATTACTGAACATATCAAATACTGCAATGACTACTTCTGTGTAATGATTGCTTCTGGCTGGCAATAATTCTAGATTAGTTTCTTAATGGATTTAGCATAAAGCAGTGGATTAATGCTTATTATCAAAACAACTCATAATAAAAATGCACAACTAAATAATGAGTGCTTTAAATTATGTAATTTGAAAAGATTTCCTTGTCCGTAAGTTACTCATCTGTCAAACATAACATTATAGATATTTGTTACCATAGCTTTGTAACCACAAGTTGGTTTTGTTTAATCATACATTGTGGGACACGTCCAAAAGATAGAATAACTGAAACCTCTACTGAATTTATAAAACTGTGGCAAATTTCACCGATAAAAGCACTGGTATAACTGCAATGTATGTCATTCCAAAACCTGAGAGCAATTTAAATATCAAGAATCACTGGCTGGGGCTGACATTTGACATGCAAAATCCATCACAACAGATGTCTCAATTCCTGAGACATTTTCTCAGGGAAAAATAGCTAGAGTATATCAACCTGATAGTCACAAATTATTGTACTTGAATTCATTCAATACACCTCATCTATCAGATTTATGTAAAGCTCTAATCCTGCCAGTCATTGCATGATGTGCAGCACAGAGCACTTGACTAGAGTGAGCAGAACCTAATAGGAGCACAAATAAACCTATAAACCTCCATTTCTGCAGTAGTGAATTTCAAATAAACTTCTTAGGGAACAGCTGTACACAGTTACAGACTTGTTTACATTTAGGTTTCTGATTTCAGTTTTGAATGGGACTTTTAAACTGTTTTTGCTAAACTGGAGAAAAAGAGGTTGGAATATTATTTATTGTGATGTAAAGAAACCTTGTATTATTCATTTTAAACTGACTGAAAGTCAAGCTACATTTCAATGAATATGAGGGTGTCTACGCAGCAGACTGAACCAATGTAATAATTGATTCAACTGAGCAGACAAGGATAAAATCTGAAATTAATTATGATGGGCTACAGTCAGCATTCTTGGACTTTTTCAGTTCCCAGGCAGGAAAAATATAGCAGGTGAGAGCAAGGGAGGATACCATTAGAGGAGTTTTTGTTTGTTTCAAAGACACCCTTTCTTTGACATTTACAGACACAATAGAAATGTTGACAGCTACAAAACACTTATCAATATAAGAAAATATAAACCCACAAAAATATATTTATGCTGAATAGAATCTTAAAATCTTGCTCTGTGGGTTACTAGTATACTYGTACAAGCATCATTTTCTTCAGCAATTTAAAAACTGGACTCAGCTGCCTTTTAAATTGCATCATGACTTGTGTTTCATAGCCATGCAGTTAAAAGCACATCAGGAAAACGGCAGTCATGGAGGGGGGAGGCTATGAAGTAAGTGGCGACTGAGGGTCCAGTATTGTTCCCATAATCAGCACCCCTCTCCTCCAACCTTCCAGTTTATGCTTCTTTACAGAGAGATTTCAGCTGCCCTACAGTTTTCTCCAACACTCCTCTTACTCCAAACCTTCTTTCCCTTCCTGCAAAAGCCTTTCTCTATTAATTTTCTCCACAAGTCCAACTGCAAATTCCTTCTCCTTCAATTTATCTAGTTATTGCCTATCTAAACACCTTCACAAATAAACATATCAAACAGATCAAGCTATAACTTTAGTTTTAAGTTCTGCCTACCTTAAACACCTACAAACTTTGGGATAATGCCTAGATGACAATTTTAGGCCCTGATCATGTCAGCAAAAAGACGCTCAATCTTAGACGTGATTCAACATGAGATGAGTTTTATAACTGAGTTCCTGTTTTCCTGAAATAGAAGGATTAGAAGACCTGTAAAAAGGAAATAAAATTACCTTTTGAAATCTGGTTCTTCCTTCTGAAGATTTTTACCTGTTACTGTTAGAATGGAGGGGATTGTCTACTGAAGATCTGTTGCAGTGATACTGGGAGACGACTCAAACCAGGACATTCTACATTCTTAGGATACAAGCAAAATTTGAAATCATTATTCTCTCCTTTTGTGAATTTGAAGCAACTTTAAGTGTTGTAAACTTCCTATTTGTACCTCATATTTTTCTTTTATAACAAAATTTTCAATTTATAAGCATTGAATACAAAAGGGAAGAGATATTCTTTAGAAAATGCAAAATATCATGTAATATTGCAAAAATTGCCACAGGTATGTAGGAAAGCTTGATTCTGATTCTAAACATATCATTTAGCTATAGCATAAGATAGCAAATTCTCCCTGAAAGCAAATGCTAGAGCTTCTATTAAACAATTGAAAACATGCAGGTTGTTTCTTTACATAAACTTTTGTTTACTCAAAATGAAACCAATGTGATATGATACTTTTTTGCAATTTGGAAGAAATAACATGAAACTAAGAGTGTAAGTTAGCAGACTCACTAAAAAAGTTCCTATTATTCTAATAAAATTGTCCTCGATTCAATAAGAATATATTATTTTCAAATTACTTGAATTGAATAACAGATATCTGGTATCTAAAGTGAAAAATAACTTGCAAAGTACTAGTGAGACAAAGGAGAGGAAAATGTCCTTTACATCTAAAGGAATACAACTGATTTGCTTCAAAATGTCTATTTTTGTCTTGGCTGTTTTGGCTGTGACAAAATCAGTTATGTTAATATTTATTCAAACCTGTTCAATAAACACGATYCAGCCAAATGAAAGGATATCACCTTAAGCAGAATTCGTTTAAATATCCTTTCTTAGTTTTTCAGGGAAAACAATCATTTCAATAAGACTCAGGAATACCCAGTAATTGAACAACTTCAGTTTAAGGGAATAAGTGAAGATTCTCTAAGAGATTCTACCTATGTTAGTCACAATGCCGTTTCACATGTTAGGAAGGGAATAGACACACTAGCATTTCTGAGCCTGAGTTTGCTTAGAATAGTTAAAATTCTGGATGACTGATTATACTGAACTCCAGGAACCTTTTTTAAATGGTGATCACTGGCAAGGTAGAACCAGACTCTTTGGAAAGCCTTCTTGATAGTCCACTATGCTCCCAGTGAAATAAGCTTATAGTTCTGTAAGTAACTATTAAATGTGCTTCCCAATATATGTTTTAGAGGCTAAAGCCCACAAATATTTTTGGGAGGAATGTGAGGGAAAATATTGTGAACTGGTTTGTTCCAATTCCACTAGCAGCTTTAGATGAAATATTATACTTTCCGCTTTATATTGTTCTGTAAGAGCAGGAAACTTTCTTCAGCTGCTCTCTGCCCTGTAACTACAGTTGTGGGGAAAGAAAAACAGAAGTGCTGAGCTAACAGTCAATGTTTCTGATGACACAGCCATCATTTAGATATCTCTCATTTCTACAATAAATGACAATAATAGAAGGAGAGCATTTGTAGTCACGTAGCTAGATACAGAGTACATTGTTTATTTCAGGAAGTTGTAGGTTTATCTGTTAAAAGAAAGCTGAGGTTGATTTCCTTTTGAAAGGACTGTTGATTTAACAAGACAGCTGGCTTCCTCCTGCAAACACTGAGAAATGACAGAGATGACAGAACAGCAGAAAACTGTAAAGAAAAAAAAATCAGCAGATAACTAACCAGAAGACGCATGTCTCTGAATAAGTGATAAGATGGTTGAATGTACAGTGATTAGAAGGCTGCGATGCTGAAAAGCATTACTGGTTGCCCTGTGATAGGTCTTCATAGGTGAAGCAATGGGTATTCTAAGTCTCCTTCTCAATAAATTTAAAGGAGAAATTAAGCTGCTCTGTATTGCCAGCATGGTTCAGAGATTAAGATGGTGCTGGAGGTTCACTTCTTAGTTGCAAGAGCAAAGATTAAAGGATGTTTTTTAAGTGAGAAGCAATAAAAGCACCAGAAAAAAAATCCTGCAGGATATAAGAAAGCATATTTCTGAAACAAAGCCAAAGCTACAAAAATAAGATAGGAAGCTGTTTGATGTTTCTTTCTACTGTTGATGGTGGTTGGAATGTAAGTACACTCTTTTATAAAATAATCAGAAGATATGATAAAGGAACAGCTTAACAAGAATTGATTCAGAAAAGTCTTACAGTCTCTGGTGTCTGATTAAAGTAGGTAATCAGAATGTTTTTTTCTGGTCTTCTAATCTATGAATCACCTGTGCTATATAAATAATTCCTTTTAATGCAATTAATTTGTCATAGCCCTAGATACTTGCCAATCACCTGAATCAATGGAAAATCAGTATCTTAAAGTATGAGAAAGACAGACATCCAACATTTTTCAGAACACCCATCTGTATGGATTCCTCATGTTCTGAGCTCCTATTAGAGCACTGGTACAGAATTCCTCAAGATCAGCTCTTAGTAAATGAAGATAGATTTAAGTGCTGATAAAGTATATTGTTGGCTCTTAGTGTTACTTAAAGTGTTTTCTGGTTAGTTAGTGAGGTCTGTCTCCAAGAACCATTCCATACAAATAATATTGTATGGAACTATTCCATGCAAATCATAATTCAGGTTTGTCCCTGAAATATTGGAAAAACACTGAGTAAGCAAGCATTGAATTTTGAGGGCATATTTTCTTCAGTAGAATCCACATGGCAACGTCTTATGAAAAGTTACATTTTCTTTTCCAGGACAGAATTAAACACTAGCATCAACTGTCAGAATTCCTCAATGGCTGACAAAGAAAAGTTAGCTGACTATTTTAGGAGAGTAGAGGAAAAGCTTTGGAGGAATTGTATCTGTGGACACATGCAAAAGAGGGAAGCAAATTTTATAGCCCTCTAAGATACTCAGTGTTAGGCATTTAGTTTCTTTGTGTATCTCAAAAGCTGGTGACACTACACCCGCTTTTTTGAAAACACTGATGCAGAAAACAGTCTGTTGCTCAAACACTACAGTTTCCAAAAATAGGGCACAAAAGCAATAGCTGAGAGAGTCATGAACCTTTTAGAAATATTTCACACATCCAACATTTATTTAAAAGGTATGTCACAGAGCCATGCTCAAGATAATGTTTTAGAAATCACAAGCTCAGTTCTCTTCAACTTTATGTCACAAGTAACAACGGAAGTAGAAGAACATAATTACTACAGTGGCTCAGACCAAAAGTCCATCTAATAAATTGTCTTATCGCTTACAGAGGCTAATAATGGATGCTTAGGAGAGAAGTATACAACCACGCATATCCTGAATAATCCTTCGATTATACAACCAATGTTGTATTTATCACCTTCTACTCCTTCGGCATTGAAGTGTTTTTGAACAACAGGTTATGCATAACAGCAAACAGCAATTTCAAATTCTTTTAGAACCATTGGTTGAACAACATCTAGTACGCGTATTGTACTGCTATCAGGGTATCAATCTGTTATAAACACTGACTGTCCTCATCTATTTTGTACCGGCACTTCATTTTAAGGCAGTTCCCCAGATTTATTCTGTAGAGAGAGAGTCTCCAAGGTACAAGTCTCCTTCACTTTAAATAAATTGAACACCATGGAAATAATTCATTTAGGCTTCTTTTTTTTTGCTGAGATTTCTTGAGTGACATTCTCTTCTTAACTCCTTGATAATTTGCTACTCCAATGACTTGTTTTTAAGCTTCTACTGTTGTTCCTCCTTTTCTTGATCTGCCTTCTTATGGATTTACATTCAATCACCAGGCTACTGCTATTCTCAATTTTCCTCATTTGAACATAGCTTCCAATTTTGGAAGGGTATTTTTTTAACATCTAAAAGTCTCCTCCACTCTGATCTTTAACTTTCCTGGGTATCTTTCCCTGTCTTGCCCTCCTTCCTGTGTTATTCTCAGAGGATTGCTTCTTAATTCAGTGTACGTAACTGTTTGATTGTGTTTCTAAATGAGCTCCTTGTTACCTATAAGCATGTTACCATTTTAGCTGATCTTTCTGATTTAATTTTAACTAATTTCCTCTTCATGTTGCTCCTTTTTTTCTAGGAGATTTTTTTCCTTTATTTTTCTCTTCAGGGATGTCAAATTTGAGGAGAATATGGTCAGTATTACAGTGACTGTCATCCTGAATATACTGAAAAAAGTCTTATGATTTTGAGATTAACCTTTTGTTGTGGGTTTTCTTAAAAAGTGCTCCAAAACATAGTTAGGTATGAAATATGTAAGTGTGCAGTCTGCATGATACCCCATATGATAAGTACAAGTCAATTTGCAGGTAACTGAAATCTTCCATTGCTATTTTGTTTTCTCTGTTTGAACGCTTTCAATCTGTTGTGGTCACTACCATCTTAGTGAACAGTGGAAAAGACAACAAAAAACAGCAAAAAAGGAGAGATGAAGCACTGATAGCTATTACACTGATGCTGTCTGATGTGTCAATGACATTGCTTCTAAGTGCAATTTCATTTCACCTTTTTGAAAGATCTGCAAAGAAAAAAATGAACCCAATGAAAGTGTGGAAAAATGTGAAAACAACAGAATAGTCATTTACTGAAAGCCAGTAAATGGACATTTACTGAAAGACTTGTGATGCAATGAAATATCTTCATCCTGACAGTATGAAAAAAATGTTGGAAATGAAAGTGGCCATTAAATAACCCCAACAGGGACAAGTCTGGTGTGTAAACAGGTTTCTGAAATCGAGCCAGGAGAATTCCTGTCAGTTCTGTGCCATTAATGATAATAAGCTAATGGTAATACTTGACATTTTTGTAGACTTTTCAATTTTAAGATATAAAAGTAATTAACAGATCCCCAGAATGCTTCTGTGAGATAAACACACATTATTATCTCTTTATTGGCGAGGGAGAAGCTGAGGCACAGTTTTTGATTTGTCACGTAATGAACTGATTGAATGTTCCAGAATGAACAGAATGAACCAGTGAATCACACACACTTCTTCTGTTGCTAATATTTTGCATACTAATCCTAATAGCATTTATGATGGACAAATGTCTATCTGCAACATTGAAGTGATGGCTCCACATGGCTTGAGAGACCAATAATGAAACGAAAGAGAAACAGAAGACAATGATTTGCATCTTACTACATTTGGTTCATTTCTAAGTCAAGCATATGAGCTATGAGAAAAAAATCCTACACTTGACTATAAAAAGAGACTATTCTAACTGGAAACAGAAGACTAGGACATTATCTCATTCATCATCTAAAAAATTAATTATGAAATCTGAATCATTTCCCTCTTATCTCCACTGTAATTCACTTATTTGCCTTAAGGTTCTGCCTCTGAGTGATGTGCAGGGTCTGACCTATTTTGTTTTGAGTAAGTCCAGCTGGACTGGACAGATTTTTTTGCCTGGTTACCATTCCCCCATACCAAAGAAAGCAGCCTACCTTTCTTTGGAGCGAAATCCTTGACAGCTCCAGCTGAGGTAATTCACATGTCGCCTCATCGCACTGCAGAGAATAAATTCTTCGGCCATGCCACAAATTCGTCTTTGGCTCCAGAGCTTCTGCCAGTGTTTACTATATCTAAAATAAACAAAACAACAACAAAACAAAAACAAAGACCCAACTTGGAGCTCGCTCTGCGGCCGCAGTCTGCTCCTCGCTCGCTAGGTGTCACTGCCGCCCTCCGCGCCACATTGGGCTCCGCGCCCCGGCCGCCATCTCGCGGGGGAAGCGGCCGCCGGCGGTTCTGCGCCGAGAGCCGTGCAGGAGCTCGGCAGCTCCGTGGTAAACCGCGTATTTCTGCCTACAGTTGTACTGTTCTCATCGCTGTGATCTGTCCCCCTCTGATCTGCGCGGCAAGAAAAAATCCCCCCAGCCCAGTGAGTCTGACTTGCTCCACAGAGGCCAGGCGCCCTGGAGGGCGCCCGCGGAGGCAGTGGAGGAGGCTTCCCCTCCTGTGGCGGGAGCCGCAGGCCAAGTTGCTGGCGGGGCTGCGCCTGCCCTGCGAGTGTGGGGGCAAACTGTGCGAGGGGAGTTTGTGTCATGTAATCCCCCAGAACGGGGCTGCCAGGCGGTGCTCCTCCCGAGAGCGTGGCAGTGGAAGAATGGATGGGGTGGGAAGGGCGGCTTGCCTCCCCCCGCACTCGACGCCATTCCGGGAGCGGTCGCGTGGCCGCTGGCCGGTGTGCGGGAGGGAAGGCAGGGCGCGGCGGGCACCCAGTGAGGGCCGCCCCGGCGCCCCAGCGCGCGCTCCAGCCCCTGCCGCATTGCGCGCACYTGGCCTGGCCAGCGGCCCCTCAGACTGGGCAGCAGCTCCTCGCAGCGTTGCTGCTCTGCGAAATAGCAAGGCGGAGGGCAACAGGCTGCTGTCCCTTATGTGTATGGGTTGTGCCTGCCAGGGAGGAGTGGAGAGCAGGAGAGGGATTTTTGGAAGCTGCCCTTCACTTTTGAGCACTGCTGTCTTTGCGAGGCTTGACCTACCTTGTCAAGCATGCCTGTGTGCCCTTCCTCCCCCTCGCAGTAAAGGGGGTGGCCAAATCGCAGAATCACAGACTGGCTGAGGTTGGATGGGACTGTCCAGTCTGACCCCCTGCTCAGGCAGGGTCAGCCACAGGAGCTTGCCCACAACTGTGTCCCCTTGGGTGTCCCCAAGGATGGAGACTCCACAACTTGCTTGGGCAACCTCTTCCAGGGTTGAAGGCACTCGCCAAGTCTGAGCTTTTTCACCGTGCTGAAGGTACACTCTCTGATGGATGGCACTTGTAAAGCCACAGGCAAGAGAGATGGGGACATGTAGCAAATGGGCTGGGTGGGAGAGAGTCCCTTCCCCCAGGCCTTTGGTGGTTCTGGTGTTCCCTGGGGCAGAAATAATAACTTTTCAGCCGTGGCTGGTCTGCAGGGAACCGCTGTCTTCAGTCCCCGACTCATGGAGTACTGGGATGCCAGCACAGACTTGTCATCTCAAAGTCTTCATGATCTCATAGGAAAAATGTTTCTCCATTTTGTAGTTTCTGGGGAAAAAAAAAAAACAACAGAACTCGACTCAGCCAAAATTCAGAATAACTGAAAGCATGCAAGTTCTGTTTCTGTTAAAGAGGGGGTCAAATTAGGAAGTTGAACAATTAGCAAGCTTATAAAAAAAGAATTGTGAAGTTAGGAGCAGCTGGGAACTGTTGAAACCCTCTAGAGAAATCTGATGCTCAGTTAGGAAAAAATCTTGTTTGCTTGTATTTGTACACTAACAAACATAAAACTGTAATGTTTGTTTTCAGTTCAAATAATCTTTCTCAACTATAAAACTTTGCAAAAGTTTAAATATTTTAGAAAAGTGATTTGTACATCAGGATCTTAAATTTAAATGACTTTTTCATATGTCTTTTTCAAACTTGTATATAGTAATAAGGTAATCTTGGGAAATAAACTGAGTTTCCTCTAGAGAATATTACAAATATATGACCAGTTAGGTAACTGTAATAACCAGTCCATTCCCTTTAACATAAACTCTTGATATGGTATTCATTGATAAATTGTGATTTAATACATTGATCTCATTCTAAGGTTTGAATTTGGAACTTAATATTAAGCTCACAGAGACAGAAAACGAGGGGATGAAGAGAGAGTGCTTCTTAAAGAGACAGCAAATAACCAACACATTAGTGGTTCTCACTAGTGACCAGTAAATGGAAGTAGTTATCTGCTAAAAGCTAAATTGGACAGTTTTTGGAAGCTGAGAAACAAACAGGCAGTGTTGCTCTGAAAGTCTTTGAGAAAATAATTGTTGAGGCAAAGTTTATAAAAATGGCACTGGCTTTCCTTAAGTTGGGAAAATAAATGGATTCTCCGGTTTACTTGATTCTGCTGAAGATTTGGTCTTTTGTCTCACTCTCCTTATTCAGCTGGATTGATGTGGATAGTGTCTCCCTGGACTACAACTGAGTGGCTTCCACGAGAGACTTTTTATGAGTATCTAGAAGAGGAGAGAGAGAAGACAATTTCCGCGTTGGGAAGACTGCCACTGCACTGTGCAAGCGTCCGTGAGCCGAGTTATTAGAGTTTCTGGAATCTCTGAATAGCCAGTGCCCATTGCACAGCAAGAAGCGAGCTTGCTCAGGGAGTAGTCTGTAGAGACCTTGTGGTGCTCGAGACACATTCATGAGGCAACAAGATGCAAAATAAGTTCTTTTGAAAGTGGTTTATTAATCCAGTTCAAGTAATTAGTAATTTCTGATCACTTTTTACCAGTGGAATATGGCATTGTTTGAAACCTCTAGGAAAATAATACCACACAATTCAGGAATATTTCATAAGGTATATCAGGACAGTGTTGGGTGAAATGGCTAAAAGATATAAGATCTTCATTTGTAGTGATGACTAAGTGATATTCATGCTTTATTTGTGGCTAAAGCTCTGATACTGAAAACAGAAGAAGGGGTTATGTAAATTAAAGTCAGTCCAGACTTAGCTGAACTAAAATTTGAAAAATCTGTAGTAAATATGGATTATCAGCTTGATAATCAAAAATATCAGGTTCCTATTGTAGCCAAGCATTAAGTCCATGAAGATGGAAATGAATAGGATAAATATTAGCAGTGTGTTCCCAGAGTGGCTGCAGTTGTTTAATGGCATAAACCTTACCTGGTTCTTCTATGTTGTCAGTCTGCACAAAAGAGAAGAGGGAACTTTTAGCATGCAGTGCTTGATTATTAGACTGGACTTTGTATTATATGTGGGTTGTTGTCCTCAGCTGTATGCATCAGTGATGGAGATAGAAGCAGCAGAGCCCTCATTTATGATGCCGGGCAAAACTTTATCAAGGTTTCACTGGTATGCTTTACACATCAGCTACTGCTTAGGGAAACACAGTCGTGCAAATCTTAAATACAGAGATTGTATCAGCAGTGTAACCCAACGCACCTAACTGATTTCTCACTCATGAAGGCCCTGGGCTGGGAAGTGCTAATGAGAGTACACAGGCAGATGGTTCCTTGAAAATTTATTTTAGATGCAGTTTCTTGGCGGTTAGGGCCAAGGAGCTCCTGGCAATGCTAATATTCTGTTAATAAACACTACTTGCTCAGTTTCCATTCTGTATTAGTATGGAAAATCAAGCCAAAAGAAATTTTTGAATTTAGAATTAGAAGTTCTGTTTCCAAAAGTAATGCTTTTCAAGGAAAAACAAGATCTTTTAGAACTGCTTTTGGTGGTTGTTTTATGAAATAGCCTTCAGCTATTTCATGAATTGGCATTAAATGTAATCAACAAAAAACTGTTCAGGTGTGCTGTGTCAGATTACAAAATATATCAATTAAGAATTGGATTCTGAGGGACTCAGAGTTTATCTCATGTCATGTCTAGATGTGCAGATTCTCCATCTCATTCCTGCAATCATTTTCAAAGCAGCCACAGTCTTTTAAAAAATGCTTCCTTAAAACTCTTACAGAACAACTAGTCACTGTATTTGGCACTACTCACTCAATTTTCATTTATTTATTTTTTCCTCTGAAGTCCTAAGCTGTTACTGAGCTTCAGGAGAGTAATAAATAATAAAACAAAAAATAACAATAATAAAAATAGTTCTTCATTCACACCCTTTTAATCACAGTCTCCTTGGATATTGTTTGTCCAGATCTATTCTTCACATAGTCATTTGATATGTCATAGGGCTCAGATCTGATTGTCCAGATCTGATCCAGGCTGTTACATACAGCAGTATATTAAGGTCAGCAAAGGTAAAAGTAGGTCTTCTGATACCATCTAAAGGCTATTATGAAGCACAGGTAGCAAAATGGAGATTTCTTAATCAAAGTTAGTTGCATATGTAATGGACAAAATAACAAGAAAATGAATTGTTTCATCACTCCTTTTAGGATCTGTTGTTTTTACAGATACCAGAAGGGTGGAGAGAGAGAGAGAAATAAGCTTTACCATCCTGGGTATTGTATTTACCATCTCCAAAGTCTATTGATTCACTGTAACACTGCTGTGTCTCTTTCTCTTGTGAGGTGTCCTGACCTGAACGTGATTGAGAGAGAGCCTGAAATGATATCAGCCTCCATTGGCCTCAGTTAAGTGCAGTCCAGAAAGTGAAATTATTGCCCTTAAGGTCATCTCCTTACTTATGTTTGTTTTTTTCTTCTCCATTATATTTCTTCCCTTTCCTAGCTTTGAAACGAGGCATTTTTTAGAAAGAATCCACTTCAGTAAATGAAGACAGCATCTCTTTGCGATATTGTTGTTAGGTAAGTAAAAGCAATGGTTTAAACTGGTAGGACAGATTTGTCAGCTCCTGAAGTATCTATTACAGATTATATGCAGTACCTCTTTCTGTATCTGGTCTTCTTTGCTTTTACTTTGTGGGCATGTTTATGTCTTGTCTTAAAGCAATCAGGAATGTAGTTGAATAGCAGCAGCTGCAGCCCATGTAGGATAACTTCCCTTTTTCCCCAGAAAGGACACCTATGATCATCTTTAATACAATATAAAAAGTCTGACAAGCTAAGTTTTTTCTTCCCTATAAAGATTTGTTTTAAGCAGAGGAGTAGAGAACAAGGGGGGCTTTATTTAAAATATGTAATAATGATTGTTTGTCAAGGCATACCAGTCCTCAAAAACTCTAAACACTTTGACTGTTGTACAGTGACAAAACTATGTGTAATTTCTTGAACTCTTATTTATTCCACAAGCATTAACGCATTGAGTGAGATTATTTCTGTCAGCTGTGACTAGTTTTACTGGTGACACTATGACAGTTGTATGATCTTTCATTTGATCACAACTTCGAAACTTAAAAGCAATGTAATGCCCTAATGCTCTAAAAGGCACAGACATACTGAGTCTACATGTTGCTGTTGCAGAGTACATCCATTCCTTCTTGTGTATTTATAGTAGCATAGCATGCCTTTCATCATCAGTGTTCACTATTTGACTGCACTATTTCCTGTGTGTTGTTTCACAGATAACCAGTGCCAGCAGGGCCAGTCCTAATGTCTGTGCTAAAATCTTTCATTCTGTCAGCAGTTTAGTAACAGTAGTATCAGATAGAAGAAGTTGTAACAAATGCAAAAAGAAATGAGCACAGAAAACTGAAAAGATTAATTCTCAGAATGCTACCTTTGTAATACTGAGGCACCAAATTAGTTGTAATACCATGCATCCTTCTTTTTTACTCTGGCATTTCAGACACCGTAACATTTCAACTCCTCTGCTGCCACAGTTAAAAAGTAAAATTTCTCCTTTGGCTGCAAGAAAACTAAGGATTCTGTATTCCCACTGGTGAATTACATTTTCCTGTCACAAAATGATCACAACCTAGTTACATAGGAGGTGCTGTATCCTTCAGAAACTGGTGAGGTAAATCGGGTGTGATTTCTTTATGAAAATGAGTAATAATACACAAACACACACACAGGTGTAAACACTTATATTTAACAATAGTGCTAGGAAATTTCCAAGAAAAATTAAACGACTGTGTCTTCTGTTCTCCACTCTGAAACTAATTTAAAGTGATTAATGTTCATTCATGATGAGCAGTATTTTTCTTATCCCAAGCATTGAACTGACAGTGGTTTTAAGTAGATAGGACTTTTTGAAAATAAAAGGGAAATGCCAAAAACTAACTTGGACAGAAACACTGGGATAAAGCATTGAAAGTGGTACAGTTCTCTGCTGCCCTGTGCACTCAAACTGAATGCAACCCAGTCCTCTTCTGCGTCTGAGTGATTAACAAGGCCAAAATCTTTCCTTAGTCGTATCCAATATCCACTTCACAGGACAAATACAGAGGAGTCAGACTGTTCGGACACTTTAGTCTCTTTTCTCCCGGTGGATGTTGAGCTGGTTGAGACTCACTAGGCCGCATCCCCTGTCCTTGCTGTGGCAGTGCTGTCCCTCACCACAGGTAGGTAACTGTGACGGTGCCCTCCTAACACAGGCATGTATGGTCCAGGCTAGGCCTTCCTTTCGGTCCTGTACACAGGTGTTGGTTCCACTACATTTACTGCACACCTGCTCTGCCCTCACCTGTTACCACTACTGTTCTTACCACCACGCTCTTTGTCTTTGCTATTTCCATAACAATCAAGGCCTTTGGATCAACCTTGCCAGTGTTTCAGACTCTTACAGGGGGATAGCAACAAACCTTATGCCTAGCCTATGATTCTGTCCATTTCTTTTTCAGACATTATGTTGAATTGACTCTGACTACAAAATATCTGTACATACAAATGCATCTACATCAAAAGATTTCCATATAATAACACAGATCCTATGGCCTGTTGTATAAATGGCATGCGAAGAAGCCTGACTGTTCAGCTAACCTTGCTAACTGCATGGTGGTAATATGGGGCTCCTCCTCTGGGCTTCTTAGGCTGTGCTGGATTTGGTCACCAGAGCACCTCTGTTATAAGCTTCCCATTTTTACAGTTGCAGGCCATGACACTTATAAATAACTTWAAAAAAATTATTAAGTCTTTACTGAAAACACGTTTTTTTCTTTTGGGAAAAGGTTATTTTATCAGGTTCACTGAGATGGGTATATATACTGAAAGATCCAGTATCCTGTATTGTTTGGGAAGTACAGAACAGGAAAAACACCTCCACTATTTACTCATCCAAAGAGCAAGCATAACTATGTATTCCCAGATTTCTGTTGCACATAGCAGGAAACAGTTATATCTGTATTCATCTCCATGGGAAGCAGGTGGTGTTTTTCTCATTCCAGTTTTGTCCGAAGTTCTCTGAGCCATTTCCTATTTCCTCCTGAAAATAGCAGTGACTGTTTTTTTATCACAGGAGTTGGGATTATGGATTTATGAGAGTAATATAAGAAATTTCTTTTTATCTGAGGGTTTTGCCTCTGGGTTTTACAAAGTGTTCAAAGGACATGCTGTAAAACTGATTTTGTTTTACTTCAGTTCTCTCTCTATTTTAATTAAACCTGTTTTGTTTGTTTTTTTAAACAGGTCTCGTGGTTAAGTAATGTCATACACGCTTACCAGAAAGCAGAAAGCTGTACAATCTGCAGTGCCTTTAGAAGTCCTGCAATCTATGGTTGGAGCCTGACTTCCTTACAAACTCAGCCAGAAGTGTATAAAGTGTCCATCAAGCAAAGGAGTGCAAGGAAAAAAATGACAGCTCAACTGGAAAGGTATGTTAGCATTAGTGCACCATGTTTTAAGGCAACCCCTGATAAAACTATTGAAGCACTCCTAAAGGAAAGAGTTACTTCCGTTCTAAGCTACCATCATTAACATTTTTACTTAGGGGCCTTTATTGTTTACTGGGTATCTAGACAAAGGCAAATACTAGAGGTAGGATAAGTGTATTGTRTGGGTGTCTCAAACTGATCAGACGTAGGCATGGAAAATCTATTCCAGACATAGAACCTATCCCAGATATTCTCTTCTCTTTAGAAGAGAGCTTTAGTATTCTGTCATCTTTTTTTCATTCAGAGACCTTAAGCATTGGGACAGCGTAAGAAGTTCTGACTGCAATTCTACAAAATGGCCTATGAGAGAATCTATTTCCCATTGCAGATATTTTGTAGAAGCTTCTGTTCTCCAGCCCTACTCCTCTGCATGCTTCTCTGTTGGGGCCAGTTAGTACCAGGCGTCCTCCTATAGCTTAGAGAAAGGTTTGCATATCTCAACAGAGATGGTACATTTCTTAAAATAGACAGAATGATAAACTGTCCTTTAAGGCAAACACTGCTATTGTGTACACTTGAAGAAAATCTGAAATTCTAAAATCTGAAAGGAATCTAATGAAGTACATTGTCAAATGAAATTAAAACAAAAATGGAAAAACTTAATTTAAAAAAATGAGTTAGTGATTACATTTCTCTAAACTGGAGAGTTATATAATGCAGTGTGTAGATAGTCATTGTTATACATGCTGATATCTAAAAAATATCATCTCTGCATACTGAAAGCATCATTATTGAAGTAATACCCAATGCTCATTTACTGTCATATTTTTCTTACTAATTTGAACCTGGTAGAAAAATGTTAATATTTACAGAACAACACAATAGTACAAGGCTGTAGAAAATGGCATAATTATTCCCAAAATTCAGACTAGAAGTAGGAATAAAGAAAAGTCTTTTCAATTATTTTTTCATCTATCCATCTATATCTTAGTAAGGAAAATATATTTAATTCACAGATCTGGGTATTATAGTAGGTTTTACATGAATGAAAAGATTATATCATAAACTGAATCTGAAAATCTGAAATCATCAGTGTTTCCCATCATAGTCTAGATAACACTGAAGCAATACGGTAGGAAAAATTAATGTAAAGGTGTAGCTAATTATTTCCTCTCCATGTAAATGGAAGAATCCCTACATTAAATTAAATAAAACAATTGCACATAGTAAAAAACTCTAAGAGTTTTGCTCTGATACCTCTAGAGCCAGCATTTCAGTCATGCTCGTTTATGTGAAACATGTATATGTAGTTCCCAAATAAACAAACAACAGAAAGTCTGTAGCTCTTTGGGAGGAATTTTTGAAGGGAATATGTACTTGTGTGTGTTTATATAAATCTATGAACTTTATATCTGTGCATGGAGAAGACTATTATTTGCATAGAAAAAAGCAAAGCTGGCCTAAGATTTCACTGATTCTAGTTGCATAGATTGATTTCTGTTATCTAGAACATACAGGTATTTTGTCAAATTACATGCCAGTATGTGCATCTTGTTCTTGGCTATCCACAGATGCTTCTGGTCCTCTCATTCTGGTTGAAATATCTAGTTGGTTTTGTTTTTTCTTGAACTTCAGGTAGAAATAAACTGTACTTCCAGCTCCAACAATAGAAAGAACTAGAACAACAAACAGCCAAATGATGCTGGTGGAAAATACTTTCTCCTTTTTCTCTCCTGTAAGTGGTTAAAATAGAATCAACACCTTTGATTTTAAGAGATTTCGAAATCCACTAATAAGTGAGGTTACTTGACTAGAATTCAGACAAATGTGATATTCACATGGATTTTCAGTTCAACCAGTTATTTTACTAACAAAAAATACATAAAATAAAACTAATTAAGAAAAAATACAAAGTTACATCTATTTACTGTATCTAGATACAAATGAAGTTTATGGACTTTTTATTTTGAAATGCTTTTAGAATTAATATTTAGAAACTACTTAATTATGTGCTTGTTATATTCGAGCACCTCCTTAATTCTACTTAAAGGAAGTATGCTTACCTTTATTTTCTGGTGATATCTCTGTGTTTTCAGTAGCTTTCAGAAAGAAAAGAAAGTGTTTATTTTGAAGGCACTTAGAAAAATTTCAAAGTTCCTAAGTCTGCATGCTCACCTGTTGATGATAATTGCAGTCCCCTGAGAGATGGAGCTAAGAATGTGTAAGCTTCTAACTTGACCTCCTCAGTCAAGTTACCCAACAAGAAATGAGAATATAGTAAGATTTCTGTATCTTCTAAAAGTGTTTACAAATGTGTTTATTTTGAGAAACTGCCTGTTGGACCTAAATTCATTTTTAGGTGTTTCCTGAAATGGGGAACTTTTCYTGAATGGAGGTCTCATGCATATTGGAAATATCTCATGAGCATCTTTATTCACAGGAATACTGAGCTGAAAAGAATCTTCTGTGAGTTTAGCCTTCTGTTGAAGGCAGCCCTTCCTTGTGATTGCGTTTGTGGAATGAACAGAATACTTTAGTAACTGGGCTTCCTAAACTTACTAGGTAAGAGAAAGATTAACAGAAATGCAGAGTTAAGGAAACAAAATGTTCAATTCAAGTTCTCGACTGCTTTAGTTTAATCTCATTTGGTAATTCAACCCTTGAATCTTCTTTCAGATGATCATTTTGCTATCAAAAAAATTCTAGCATTCCGTTAAACCTGATTCTATCACACTGTAGGTAAAGAGTGCCACAAAAATGTATGCAATCATATTCCTCTAGTCCATCAGTACAGAAGACAGTAATGAATCACCAATTCCTGCATTTATACAAGACAGAGTTTTCATTGCACTCATCAGAACAAGATTTCTTGGGGGTAATATATTCAACTGACATGAAACGACACTTGTTGCTTTCAAACTTAGGTTTGTGATTTTGGGGGAAAATTCTGGCTTTACTGAAAACCCACTTTTTATGAAAAATGAGTGGTCTCTAGCTATTCAGTTTCCTACACATAGGTGACTGAAGTATCCAAGACAGCTGCATGGGACTGATGGTATTATACAGGACTTATGGGGCGTGCAGGCTTCTGAGGAAGCACCTGGAAGCCATGTGGGATACCCAACTGTACCTGAAGCCTTAGTATTTAGGCAGCTGAATCCTGCTATTGGTTTTGCACATATAGCTGTAATCATTCTTTTCAGTATGCACACATATGCTTTACAATATATAATTTAGATACATTATGAGGCATTATTAGCCGTAGCTAATATAAATATTACTTACTTTTTGTTTTTTTGCAGATATATCCTTTTTTGAAAGAACAGACATTGCTGTTCCAGTACCCAGTTGATGCACATACTTCTCCACACTGCTTATGCCTGTTGTTTGAGGGCTCTGCCATATTCCAGTTGACAAAATCCACTGCAGTTTTGTCTGTCCACACCCACTCTTCTGATGTTTAAAATGAGCATGTATGGATAAAATACAATGTTTTAGGCTGATAGAAGATGTGATAGGGAAAACAAAAAAGTTATAGCGTGAATAGATAATTAAATATTTCAGTTACAATTGCATATGTAAACATGCCTTGAAATATACTTTGTGTATTTGATAGATACATATACTTTCAAGTATAAAAAGTTGTTTTCTTTTTAATATAACTTATATCATCATTTTGTATTGTCTGATAATATGTGATTAAATATTTAAGATATTACCTATATCATTTTTCTTCAGTCCTATCCAAAAGTTCAGTGATTTTCCATGAAGTACCTTAATGCTGTCTGACAGAAAGTTTGCTTCATTGTAGTCTCTTATTGATACCAAGTTAGCAGCTGAAAAGTATTAATGAACACATTGCAATGTCTCATTTTCTTAAGCTTAATAGCCAGTCAATAAACATAGAAATTACATATTCTTGCACAGAATATTCACTAGTCTCATTATGTTTATTGTATCCTGTCCAGCCATTTTGAGCATGGCTGTGACCTGTGTGGATGCAAGTTAGCACTAAGACA
Source organism: Apteryx rowi (assembly GCF_003343035.1). Lineage (NCBI taxonomy): Eukaryota > Metazoa > Chordata > Aves > Apterygiformes > Apterygidae > Apteryx > Apteryx rowi. Next base: position 615,569 of record NW_020449786.1, read on the forward strand.
TGGATTTCAGGTTAGCCTTTAGTATTTTGGAGAAAAAGAAATGGTCTCCTGCAATTCTTTTGGATAGGTCCAACCACACCCCCAAATGTGATGCTGATATGCAGAAAGTAATACATGTGATGTAGTCAGCACCATGTATCCTGCCATTACAGCTCTGCCATACACCAGACATGGGGTGCTATTAGAATCATGAATACGTCCAGAAGCTGCGTTGGGGTCATCAAGAAATAACCACCTTCCTGACCTGGTCTAGCTAGAGTGTAGGCAAAAGCTTAGGAATTTAGTATATGGACCAATGTCAAGATACGATCTTTCATTCTGCTTTTTAGTGTAATGCTTTTTCTAGTAGTTATGTGATCTATCTTTTTATAGAACTATTTTGTGAATTTTATTGTCACTCAATTGTAAAGTAAAATGCCTTTGCAAAGCTACTTTTTTTGTTTACTCAACTGTAGGCCAGTGTCTTAATACATAAGAGGAAGTGTTACTAGAAATCGCTGTATTACTTCTTCATCTTAAGAGAATAATTAGTCAGAAATATAGTGTTGAGGTATAATATGTTGCTTATTCTTCCTCATAAAAAAGCTGTTAGAAGACATTGAAATTATGTTCTATCTCAGGAATTCTTGGCTGACACTCAACAGAAATCAGAGATGTGAAGTAGAGCGTCTTTTCCTCTCCTCTAATCCACATACAGCTCTTCTCCTCAAACAGTAGACAACACAGTGGAGTGTTCCAGAGGAGGGACTGGATGACTGGATGTGTTCTGGCAGTTCAGGAAAGCTAAATAATGGAGCTCATTCATTCTCATTTGCTGTCCAGCCAGTGAAATCCAATTATTAAACAGAGCCCTGGAACTAACAAAGACGGCTTTCCCAGGGAATTGTGTCTTGTAGCTTACATTTTGTGTGGATTCCCTCTTATTTAAGAAAGGAAAAGATAACACTGCAGTCTTCACCTCAGCGGGACACTAATAGATTTTTTCCGCTCTACGCAATTATTGCTTTTCATAAAACTAGGAGGAACTTAATATTTTTGAGATACTAATAGCTCAGCTGGTAATTGAGATATCAACAATACCTCTATCTCCAAAAATATTTAGTTTTATAGTGAAACAACATAAATAGAGTTTTCTCAGAAAAACAGGCTAAAAAGCATTGAGTTTGAAGTTTTTAAGTAAGATTTTCTTAGCAATATCACACACTATTTTATGACTTTAATTACATCTTCAGTCTTTCTAAAACACGACACTCACCTAGTCAGGTACATTCCTGATAAGCTTGAGACCAGCTTCTTTTCCTAGAGGCCTCAAAGTAATAGCAGTGACCATGGAAAGGTATCCAAGATTTGTGTCCTTTTGATTCAGGGCATTTTCCAGGGAGTTCTGGGGGCTCAGTAGGTGCTATTACTGATAAGAGATCAGGTAGTTGTGTCCAATTACTTTATAAAACTCATTTTTACCATTATACTAGTAAGACAAAACTAAACAATTGTATTAGGCTTGTAATCATAAAAGAAATGAAACATTCTAAAAAGAGCTTGGATATTGTTTTGATTTTGTGTTTGAGAGCATAATTTATTTCACATTTAGCAATCAAGGTGATTAAAAAGATACATTAATTTTTAAGAAGTATAGATTCTGTCCRATGATGATTTTTTAATGACTCTAGTCAATAAAATATCCAGCTAGATTTTTGGCATAAATATCTGCCTAATTAGTTAAAACTGCTATTTTTAAAATGGCTTCTGACACTGATTTTTTTGATGATCAAAACCTTATACTAGAAATTGTGAATATGAATGAAAGTGTTGGCATTATTCAGCATGGCTTGCAGGTGTTTTTATTAAACTGCATCCTGAATAGATTCCATAGTGATTGATATAATAGGAAAATTACAAATGTGAAGATAAATGCAGATGGAATTAAAATTAAATGTTCTGCCAAATTACATTTTCTTCTTATGAGTCTTCCAGTCAATTTCTTTCCCTGTTGAGGAACATTCAGCTCTCAAATTAGATTTCCAGAATATTAAAGTGGAAAGAGAGATTACATGTCAACCTAAAGGCCTTTTTTCAAATTACATCTTAATATGTAGTTTTGCATGTAATTTGCATGCATCTTAGTATGTAGTTCGCATGTTTTGCACGTAATTTTTAATTTTCTAATGGGTCAAGAGTTTTCATAAAGTTGAAAGCATTAGAATATTTAGCTAAATTGTGAAATCACAGTTTTCGTTATTTGCATAGAAACTGTAGAAGTTTGTGCTTGAAAGGTGCCTCAAGGGGTTATCTAGTCCACTCTTGTGCTCATAGGTGACATCAAGTAGATGTATAATTATGCCATTTCTAACAAGTTCGTTCTATCTGTTCTTAACAACCTGTAGTGATGGAGGTTCCCTGACCTGTCCAATGTGTTTATTAAATGCTTCTGTATTGTACATTTAGAAGATTTTCCTATCTAACATAGATCTCTTTTGCTGTATTTTAAGCCTGTTATTCTTTATCAGACTTGCATGGGATATAGGGAAAAATTTAATTTGATTTCTTTAGAGCTGTGTTTCATTATTTAAAATGATACCATGGTTTCTCTTAGTCTTTTGTTCTATAGACTGTCCAATCCCAATTATAATCTTTCCTTACAATTCTTGTTTCCTAGTTATCTGAAAACTCTAGYTGACTGACATCCTTTTCAAACTTTGGTGCCCCAAATTGGATACAATGTTCCATATCAAAACAGATCTCATAGTCAGTGAATGAGTTTTCCTATTAGAATGAATAATTAAGAAATCACTGAGTAATCAGTCCTATGTTTTTCAGAGTTCCGGAGATGGTTAGTATGAATGGATTGACTTCTGGGAAGAATTCATGTAAATTTTTAAAACTAGTTAGCTGCCTATGTCATCCTATATACTAGTCCATAAAGCAAGTATTTTTCCAGTTTCCTGAGGTATTTAGCTCAGCTGATAAATCTCCGCACCCTGCAGTTAAAATACTTACATTCAGTTGCTTACCATCAGATTTTTTACAGAGAGAAGAGTTCTTCCTTGCATGAAGCTGTCTTCCAGGTTCCATCAGTATCTAGGTAGACACATGCTAATTTCTGTTTCGGTTCCCCACTGGACCACTTACTGTAAATTAATTTCCATTTGTCAATCCATTGATACTTGCCATTGGTCTGGAAGTAAAATCTATATGGTAGTTTCAAGATCAGTGAGAGTGACGTACACAGGATCCTTAGAGGACTTTCATAAAACTGGTGTAGAATCATGTGCTTAATAATGCCACATTTTTATGCTTGTAAATACGTATTGCAATGAGATGTACAGTGTCTGCTATACAAGAATATGAACATAGAATAATTTTTTTATACCCTGTAGAAAAGTATCTAATATGAATTCAGAACATTTTTCAAGCATTGGGAAACAGAAGGGAAAAAGTAAGGGAACGTGAAAGAAGGCACAAAACTGGGAGTCAAATAAGACATCATGTTGGTACCACCACCCAAAGGCCTCCACAGAGAATGACTGTGTGGGTGGAAGTGTTGATCAATAGCCATCACTTTTGTTGTAGTTACTGTGACTGTGATTCATAGGGAAGAGTATAGCATGTCAAAACACACCCACAAGGCAAATGTTTACCTTCCTCTCCCCTGTCATACAACTGAAGTAGACATCACACAGACAAAAGATTTTCCTCCATAATATTCTAACTTCTAAATGGGGAGTATTACACCAATTGCACTTTCAAAGAATATATGCATAGGTCCATATGTCCAGGTACCGTATCATACAGGCTTCAGATTCCTTTAAATAAGTTTTGCCATTGTTTCTGTCCACAACTGTATTTCTCTGCTGCTACCATAAATAAGACTACTGTAGGGGGATATGTGTGAACATAAACACACATGTAAAATACATTCCCGGATCTCAGGTGTGCAAACTAAGATATGATGTCACTAATCACTGGGATATATAAACACATGGAGGGCGGGATGTATTCATGCATGTTGATTATTGGAATATCTTTTAAATTAAAGCAAACTCATGATGTGGGAGATACTACTCATTATGTTGTCAACCCTTTAAATGACTTCAAACAATACACAGCATTGTGGTGTACTGGTTTGCAGGAGCATTTCCCTGGGCTAAAGCATTTAAGAGTTCTTAATTCATTAAAATCTCAAGTGTGGCTCATATTCATTGAACTCGAGCATTAAATGGGTATGGTACTGACATAAATTGTTGCTTTCAGTGATACACTGACAGAAATTCTTACAGGTTTCAAGATGAAAGCATGCAGTAAGATTCTTTTAAACAAAGAGTAAGACAGGTGCAGTGTAAGCTTGACTATCTGTAATGTATGTGTTCTTACCATGTTGCTGTTAAGACCAATCCATAGAGGCTCTCCATATTCTTGTGCGAGTAAGAACAACAGTGATTGGCTATATGGATCTAAAATGCTGGCAAGTTCTGATGCTTTGCTGTTACAGGATTTTTTTGCTTCTTCCCARTTCATTTTGGAATGGATGACAGAATAGCTAATTCCATCAGAATGGGCAGAAGTGAAGTCCAGCAGTGTTGCTGATGACTTAAAGAATTTAGCATCTGTAGGAATAAGGGAGAAGGAAAAAAACAGGAATAGGTAAATCTGGAGGACACATATTTGACTTGAGCAACTGAATAACATCTTCATTATTTACAAACCAARCAGTAAATTGCTAATTTGAATAGAACACTTCTCATTACTTATTTATGAGTAGCAGATAATTGCAAAACAACAGTGAACATTCTGCATGAAAGGAATACATTCTCAGCCTCTGGCAGTTTTGAATCAGTGAATTCACAGTAGTTTTCATAGCAGTAAGTCAAAAACAGCACACCAACTCTGTGTATTTTCAAACTGTTCTTTGCTGCGTAGTATGGCTATCAAGTTTATTTAGATAAATGTAATACTTGCCAGTTATGATGATATGTAGGTCATTATCAACTTGTGTCATTAAATAGCTTGGTTTTTTTAGCTGTTAAATTACATTATTGTAAAATAAAAATATTTTGTGTTCCTAAATTCCAGTATTTATCTTTCCCTTTTCCAAAACACTGCTAGGCAGTACTGAGATGCAAGATGGGCTGTGGATTTTTTCTAAAGTTTTACTGGTCCTTTACCTAAAAAAAATCTAGAACAGTGATCTAAATCATATTAAACAAGAGAATTGATTTTAATTAATATATTATAAATTTCAAGACTAGCAAAACAGGACTCACCACTATTCTTCTGGCATATATACCTTCTGGACTGGTAACACTCTTCATCACTCCATTTTCCTGTGTCATCAGCATGACCTTTCTTCAGAGAAACACAAACTGTTGGAGGAAGGGAAGGAGTATGAATACATTGATATTAGAAGTTARAAACCAAAGTACTGTAAACCTAGGACATTTCACTCCTTTTTTCTTTGAATTCTGATATTGTGGGTTTTGAATTACTACTCTGGAAACACCTTCCTTTGTGGCCTCCTTTGTTATGGAGAGTGTCTACTTGGTACTCTTCTGTAAATCTTTGCAAAGCTGCTGCTGCAGCTCAGCCTGCTTCTTCATTTGATTACTTTTTGAGAAGACATACTTGAAAGACACTACTGCTTTCAAGAACATTTTATCACACCTTTTGTTTCATTGACTATTGAGCAACTCCCAGCTAGATTTTTGAATAAGAATGAAATAAAAATGAATGGAAGTCAAGCTTTGTATATGGCCTGCAAAGGGACATTTAAATAGTGGTTATTCTTGACAGAATCATCTAATTGCAGAGCAATTGCAATATTTCTTTCAGCAACAGCAGGACAGGATACATTTCCGAGTGCTTAAGAAGGTGGAACTTTAAGCTAGTTAGAGCCTGCAACAGCCTATGGAGCTGCCACAAAAAGTTTTAGAAACACCTTTTTTGTGAATTTTATGGTCTTATTTTGAAGAAGACTGGGTAGAAATGAAGAAAGCTGATTATGAAACAGGAGTGGAGAAGATGGGCAATTGCTTCTTTAGCTTGAGTAATTTTTTGATAATATTTGACTCCTTTAAAAAGATTCTCCAAATGAGACAGTTCAAGGCAAAGGAGAGAATTAGAATGTAGCCTTGCACATATTTTTTTTGTGGAATATTTCCCAGTTGTTGGAGCTGTAGTAAAATTTAGCTATGTATGAGCTGTGTCATATGTGTCTTCCTGCACACCTTGGACAACTAGATGAGCAAGAGCAGTATGCATTGGCTGAGGTGTAGATTACACTGGTTCTCTAGAGCTTTTATTTTTTTTTATTTTATTAGAGGTGTAAATGACAAAATGAAGGGCAGAAGGACAGTGAGTAGGATGATACAGAATGAGAAAGGCAAGTTCTGAAAGGAAGATATGGAAATAAATGGGAAAAAGGCAATGTGGTGTGGAAATCAATCTGTATTGGACTGAAGGTTTAGAAGGCTGTATTATTTACAGCATTCTAGGGTTTAATTTCAGTACTAGTAGTGGTGAGAGTTTGATTGGTTTAGAAAGCACTTGACCTCTGTTGGTCTCTTGCATCTCAGTTACAATTTTAAAGAAGGAAGAAAAAAATAGGAAAAAATTAATTCTTTCCTGTTGCATGCTCTTCTCCTTCCCTATCAAACATGTGAAAATGCTCCCAATGTTTGTTAACTTTTAAAATTTGAATGCTATATTTAAATTTTCTCCAAAATGAACAGCAAATTACTACAAAGAAGAAAACTTTATTCAGCCAGCCTGTCCCACTATATTTGCAAATTCTTCTGCAAAATTGTGGTAAGGACTTATCCTCTTCTGCACTGAGCTAGTTAGACGTCCCAGAGTAAGACTGAATCATTGAAACATTGTATCTTTAGCCCCAGCTTCAAGATAAATGAACGACTTGGGAAAAAGGGTGAGGCATGTTTGTGGCAAATTGAATTGCTTACCTGAAGTGATATTGCTTTCTTGATTTAACCTGATGATAAACTATAAGCAATATTTACCTGTTGCAGATTGTGGCAAAACAGGTTCTATAAATTTGGGGCAATCTGGAGCCCAGTTTGTATAGAAAACAGCACTTCCGTCAGTCCAAACAAAGTTGAGTTCACTGAGTATATCATTCAAGCCARTCCAGGGGTCATTTGACACATCCTTCAAATGGTAAGTGAGAAAAGCTGGAAAAAAGGCAACAGAAAGGAAGTTTAACATGTCGTCAGTCAAGACATCAGCACATAAATCTTTAAGTATTCTGGTTTTTAAAGTCTTGTAAATACATTTTAATTAGTATTTGATTGGAATTGTACCCAATTTGTTTATGGCAAACCAAGGGTCCAAGCCTTTGCCTGTGAAAAGTCTCAAAGAGTGGAAGTATTTGTAACTATTAAGCAAGACTAGTTCCGAAAGAGGTAAGAAAAAATACCTGCCTGACCATCATGGTATCTACTGAATTCACCTATTTCAATGCTCAGAGTGAGCTGATTGACTGACAGAAGCTACACAGGTAGCTAGATTTAGCTGCAAGTGGAAGCCTGGGAACGCAGTCAAGGTGAAAATGTGTCTTCATGTGACATTGCTGCAGCTGCATTAACTTGCAGAATTGGGGCAATCATTTCAGAAAGGTATAATGATAGATCCCTTTCTGTTTCTGTCAGGAGCAGACCACGACTTCCTTGTTTTCTCTATCGAAAACTACAAACACCAGGTCTGGATTTTCTATGCTGATAATTCATACCCTATAAATAAATAAATAAATAAATAAATAAATCAGTTTCTGTGGCATCACTAGCTTGCTTGAGACAGCTGGTTTTAATTCTTCCAAAAAAGCTTTATGCCATGGCCGTATAACCCACGTGAGTATATGTATTATAAAATACACATATTTGCATATTGCCTCTTTTTGCCATGTTCTTTGCAGGAAATGACCACTGTGTACAGAATAAATACTGTCTGAGACCTAAAGAGCTGTTGTACTGTACCTTGTACTTGTTCATTATGTATGCTAGCCAGGTTTCCTCCAAGGCTGATACAAGCTCTTTGTGCCATACTCCAATATACATAGGCAGAGCCAACAATTTTGTAACACTAGGAAAAAATTAGACTGTTAGTGAGTGATAGCAAAAGGAATTTAGGTTTGAATTACACTAATTTTAGTAGAAATTAGCACAGTTCAGATCCAGAAAAGAATTTTATAAAGTTAACAAGGATTCTAAGTCATATCAGAGTCCAGCTCTGATATTCCATTTGCAGATTTTAAATTTACTCTGTATCTTCCTCAAAACAAAACGAACAAAACAAAACAAAAACCTAGCACAGCATTGCACATGGGATCATCTGAACTTTGTGAAAAGCAATATTTTTGACCTGTAGCTGATGGTCAGGGAGCTGTTCTGTGTTTTTTCAGCSTTTCTCATTTTGTAGCTCTTTTATTAATGGGATATATGACTCATGCTTTCTTAAAACATACATAGGTACCACACTACCAATAGACATTAACTCTGAAATGGTTCTGGTAATTATGAGCGTGCCTAGCGTGCCCCCTCTACGCTTCCAGGGCACCCTCTGCTCTGCGGCATACCCGTAGCACTGTCAGAGAACAAGACTTGTGTAGTTTGTGGAGAAATATCTCTGACAACTGTAACAAATATACCAAAACTGAAATACCACCATTGTAACAATTTTCTATATAATATAAAAGAGAACCATGACTTAATATGCACATCAGAGTTTGTCCCTTTGGAGATGAGGGAAACATTAAATTGAAGCTTTTCTAGAAAGATCAGGCATTATTTCTGGTTTGTTCCAGCTCAGATGACTGAATTACACTTATACATTCTAATAGTTGTGCTTTTAGTTGAATTCAGTTGAACTTTTCTTTTTAAGCAGGTATATACTATGCAACAATTTTGTCAATGTGTCTCAGATGACCACTTTTCAGGAAAACAAAAATCTATAACTGCAAAATCATCATTTTGCAACAGTTGCCTAGCTGGTCCAATTTTTAATGCAACTTTGGATAATCACTGTCAAAAGAGAACTGAGAGACAAAAGACCTCTTGTATTGCTTTGCATACCTTGCCAAAGATCCATATTGTGCTAAAATGCATGTTATCATACCTGATTTTTAAATAAAAGCCAATCTTCAGGACATCCTCCTGGAAGTGGAGGTACCATTGGATCAAGTGTTGTGTTTATAAAACTCCTGTGCCTCTCGCAGATAAAGCCATTTGAAAAACCACAGTGGATATCGTTCCATAATCCTGAAATCAATTTAAATTTAGATAAGGAAACACTGAATAAGGTTGAAATTTGTGGGAAAATGAATGGACTTCCATGCTTATAGCTTCTTAAGCACTCTGTCTGGCAATGTTAGCATGAGTGCTGGCATGCTTCAGCTCAGCTCTCCATCCCATCTTCGCTGCTTACAGACAGACCTTGATCCTGCTGTGACTGTGGGAGTAGAGGCTATATGAAGCAGAAGCCTTATAATATGACTTATATGGCAATCCCCTAACCTCTGTGCAAAACCCACAAACACCTTTCTTACACTCAGGAGTGCAAGTGTAAAGCAACAATTTATCAGTGAAAACACAATTAAACGTGAAATTCCATATGCATGTTAGGTCCTTAGGTATATATTCTGGTTCTTGGCTAACTATAATTATTTTTTGAAAGACCAATTTGCCATTGATTTGAAGGGAACTTATTGTTTGTACAGCTGAAAAATTATGGTTCCAATCTTCCCCTGCATTCCCCACGAAAGTCATAATTTCTTATATTCCACTTTCATGACCAATATTGCCTCTGAACTAACCTCAGATATAATGACTAAACTTTATTGTGGGAATTTTTCACAAAATCACTGGGAAAGAATGGATTAAAGTGGGCAAGGCATGTTAACAAATGGGAGAAGACAGATACCGATAAAAATACTCTTTCTAAAATGTTGTGCAACTCACCATCTTTTTTATTTAAGAACACACAATTTTCTTGAGCAGCTGCAAAGTTGGGTGCATCTGGTGCCCACGCTGCATAGTGAACTGGGCTTCCATCTGCCCAACTGAAAAAAACAGAAACAACACAGTAGCTGTTGGTCAGATAATGTTCATGAAACAGTTGAGAAAAATCTATTTTAACATAACAATCATTTGCTAAAAATACTACCTTTCTAAAAATATTTACGGCTGAATATGTCTGTCTGTAAGTTGAATTTCCATTGGGATTAAAATGCCTTAGATAATGAAATCACAGTGTGTCAAGTCAAAGAACAAAAATACCTTTATTTTTAACAGTGGTTATCTATGTATTCATAGCATGTATATTACCTAATTAAAAAGCCTTTAAAATATAGTGATTTTACAATGTACATAAACCAAGGGAGAGCACACATTTCAATATGCAATATAACTCTCTGAAACTGCTTTTAACTCCCTTGCAGTGTTCCCTTCAGAAATAATTCTAGTAGTAAAAAGCTTCTGCACTGAATGTTATGAATCTTAGTGCAACTTGTTTACCTACCTAAATTGTTGATCAGCATCCTGAATTAATCCTATGAGATATGATTCCAGCTTGCCATTTTTTAAGATCTACCCAAAAAGATATACTTTCACTTAGTGCTTGCTTTTACATTGTAGTTATCTCACATGAAGAAAATATTTTTGCACTATTAAATCAAATAAATGAATACATATTGTATAAATGATCTTGTGTAGTCACCAGAGAAGACCACAACTGAAGTAAATACGGTATATCACACACTTTTGCTTCATTATCTTTACTGCTGCTTCCCTAGTTTTGGCTGCGTTACTGGTGTGATCAAAGCTTTTAGAGTTGGTTCATGTTCTCGCTTGTAAAAGAAACAAGGAAGACTGGAGGAAGAATTTAGTATAAATATGTTGGTACTTAGTAAATAAATCTAAATTTTCTTCTTAAGCAGCCGTGTTGTTCTAGTGTCTCAAGCTGCCTGTCCTCTGCTCCTTTCATTTCCTTTCCCACGCATAATAAACGCAAGCATCTAGTAGTGTGACGAAGAAGGGAGGGTCTGTGGCTATGTCAGCTGGGTTACAGCAGCGGTGGGAGCCCTGAGCAGCAAACAGCYGTGCTCAGAAATCGTCCGCATGCTGCCTGCCATGGCTTCGGCGTGCACCACCAAGCCCCAGCTGCAGCAGTGCATAGGCAGCGCCTATGTGTTGCAGCACAGTGAATTCCCAGTGCTTTAATACCTGGCCTGGGCCAGGCCTTTGCTAAACCTGCCTTTGAAAAGCTGTGTTGCTCGGCAGCGTGATGTGGTAGGTGGTCAGCAGAGCTATGCTGGCAGTGGCTTCAAATCTGCATGTGTCACTGCACTTCAGACTGTTCAGAGGAGCTAGGGGTGGCCATCCCGGGAAAAGGGATTACTGTCTTTTCATTATAGCAAACCTGTTATTATCTCAGTTTCTTTATATGTCATCTTACGCAGACAATGATTCTAATATACTGGTAGTCTTGTCTGAAATAAACCAGGTAACTACTTTGTACTTGCGTTCGGTGTCCTAGCTGCACCTGAGTGGAGAACAGAAGTTTCACTTCACACAGGATATTGAGATTTCAAGTAATCTTTTTTGCAAATTGTAACCCTCACTTTCTCCCTCAACCCTCCAATTTGGAAGTTCCCAAGTAAAAGTTCCAAGAAAAATGTAGTTTCATGTTAGTCAAAGCTGCTGTTTAGGCAAAATCTGCTTTTGGGCAGAGTGATGGATTTTACCATATGAGCCCTTGAGGTGGCTTTCCCTTTATTTTCTAGATTCTATAATTATATAAGCAAGTATATTTTCAATATAACTTATCAAATAATACAAAATTTTAGAAAGGCAAAAACAAACAAATTATAATTAACAGTTGAAGCGTTGTATTCTGAAAGTATTACTATATTTTGACTCATTTTTCCTTATGCAAAATTCCTGTGAAATCAACCAAATTTTCCAAAGCATATAACTTGAGGAACTTCCTATTTTGGTAGAGTGTGATTCAACTTAAATTTCTCAGACCACCTCTACTGTGAGCTTAGAAAAAAAGTAGCCTACCTTTCTTTATTTCACAAATCCAGTCATGACTGTATTCACAGTGCATGTTAATCCATGACATGGAAGACTCTTCATTGATTGTTCCACAATATTCAAATCCAGTATTGTAAAAATAACTTGTTTTCCTGTAACTCACCTACAGTAGAAACACAGCACTGATTTTTGTTCTTCTCTTACAAGGAAAGGAGTTTCCAGTCTTGGAAACAGCTCCAACAATGAAAAAGTTAGAAGGAAACTGGGAGGGTCTAACACTCACTGGTGATCTGTCACTCCAGGAAAGCCCACCGTCAGGATCCAAACAGTGTAAACCTATCCAGAAAGGCTGAAATGATGGGGATTTGTTTCTAGAGTATGAAAAAAGGTATTATGGAAGAAGAAGATGCATGTGGTTAGCTGCATTAAATTTTACAGGTTCTATAGGAAAATAACACATTTATTAGAGGTTTACAGGAATATTCAAAGCTTTGAAACAAATAATGTAAATGTATTTTATACAGCTGCAAGGACCAATTTTAGGAATTCCAAAAAAGTATTTAGAAATTGGTACCCATATGAATGTTTTTTTCAATTCTTATGACAGTAACTATAAACAGAAATAGATTTTAAATGAATTATCTCAGGAAAGAATCTAGAATATTTTTGTTTATTCCTATATAATGTATTGTTACACCAAAGGATCAATTATTTGATGTTTACTTACATTATTAAATTTTCTATCTGGTTTTGCTCTTCTTCACTTTTAATGGCAGCCAGGTCTCCTCCTATTTCTTTGCAAAAATCTCGGGCTTCAAACCATGTTTTCTTTTGGTTTCCTTCTCTCACAAAAATCTATAGATAAATTTTATAGTAGAACATTTTTTACATTGTTAATATTAAAAGTAAAACTGACTGCCTTGTATAAGCAATATAGGAAGAGAGTAAACTATAAATATGCATGTATAATATGGATTAAAAAATATGCTACTTAGCTAATCTTACATATCACTGATACAGTGATAATTGAAGTGATTTCCATTAATAGTCTGTATAAAAGCTTACTACATTTGTACTATAATGTGCCATTCTCTGAAATTTAGACTTTCTATCTATTTGGTACTCCTGTCTCATGAGCAGGATTGTTGGAAAAATTAATACTTACTTTGAAGCATGAATTAGTGCTACTGTTTGTATTCCAACCCAAAGGACATTCAGAATTTGAAACTGTTTCAGGAGCAAGAAGAGTCATTTTTTCAGCTAGTTTTTTGCAGAGAAATTTTGCCTTCACTTTGCAGTTCTGAACATCCCATAGTCCAGCTGTATTTCCAGTCCTCAGGACAGCACAACCTCCTTTCTTCCCTTTGTGAGATGTAAAACAAAATTAAAATGTGTTTTTAAGTGGTTCCCCTGCTGTCTTTACAGCTCATGTGATTCTTTTTTAAAAGACTGTTGGAAATAGAAAGTGTAATGTCTGCTCAAAGAAGGAGCTTTGTAAAGAGAGGAAAGCGGCGGACAGAGTCCTTCATTATCTTCACTCCCCCCTTGAAAAGCTTTAAAACTCAAGTGCATAAGCACCCCGCTGCCTCTCTCTTTCCAGTCACTGCAAAGGTTTGGCAGCCCGTCACCTAGAAGCGATCTGAAGCCACCAAGGAACTTACAAGCTTCTGAAATACCCTCACGGTTACTGTATTACTTATAGAGAATGTGAATGTCTAAGGTGAGACCTCAGCTCACTTCAGCCACCTCATCATTAAGCTTATGATGAACCCAATTGTTAGATTCCCTCTCTGTATAGTCTCCAAATGTGCATGTTCAGAAAATTCATCACATTTCTTTTTTTCTAATCACACAACAGGTAGATTTGACTGCTACTGTAGAGCAGATATTTAACTTCTAGGTGGTTTAAGTTTAATGAGATGAATCCCATCCTAAACGTCTATGGATATGCAATAAGCTGTGAAATGAAGCACAACACACAGATTTCTGAGCACAAATCAAATGAGTTGTCTGCTGTAGCAGAAGTCATGTAGCTGTGCCAGCACTGTGCTGAAATTAAAAAATCAGCCTGAGCATAGCAGCACATTTACACAGCTTTCAAGCTCTGCTTTCCAGACGCGAGCATGTTAGCTTGGCTTGATGCTGCATTAAGCTTCCGATGGCTTGCTGGGAGCCAGCTCGGGTACTTCCAGCAYGACACTGCATTGCATGTCATCAACATGTCCTCAGTTATCCAACAATAAATACAGGTTGGAATAATATGGATGAATCAATATGGTCTTGGAAGAAATAACATGAGGTTACTTTGAAGCAGCAAAARGATCTTTACAATCTGAGGCTGAGAAGTCTGTAGAGTTTAAAAACAGTTTTCAGATTGTTTTCCATGTGTTTTCTTTAATTCCATCCTTTTCCCCGTGTCCACTTAGTTTGATTTTGCACTTGTAAGTAATTTGAAAGCAAGGAGTCAGTAAATAAGTATGCTCGTGGAACCATATATGAAAGATACTCCTAGATAATATTGCAAAGGCAGAATGTCCTTATGTATCATTATGGATGTGTTTCAGTACTGGCTAGTTGGGAAACAGTTTGGAATTACAACACAGAAAATTCCTTAATGTCATAAATCATTTCAGAAGAACAACACTATGAGAACCTTACATGGTGGCTCAATGAGACAACTGCAGCTCACAGTTCAAAACAGTGTTTTTCTTTGCAGCAGTGAAAAATGGATGTAAAATTCTACCCCATCAGAACCAGAATATTTAATGTTCACTTGCCGGTGGAGTAAATGGTTATACAGAGGAAAATAAAATTGACAGTGCATTCTGGTGGCCTGTAATACTTGCTCATTAATAACAGGAGAGTGTTTAAGATACCAAGTTCTGGGGTTTTGGTTTCTGTTTTGGTGGGTTTTGGTAGGTGTGACAGATGGCTTCACTCCTGTGTGCCAGGCTGTGCTTCGTTAAGAGGCTACAGCTGGGCAGAGGGGAGAAAGCTGCTTGGTTGGCACGTCCTGGCTGCTCTGTAGAGGTTTGGTAGGACTCTCTGTAGGGAAAGAAAACTGTTTCTTCCCTGATAGAAACCGGGTACTTGCAGCTGGGAGGAAAAGTTTTGCGGTGTGGAAAGGAGCAGGCAGAACTGAGAGAGAGTCAGCAAGCGCTCAAGTCCGCCAGACAGACAAGAGAACCGGTACATTAGGCAGGCCTCAGCCATTATGGAAAGAAACAGACTTTTTCAGGGACCCAGGGGCTGTGGAAGCTATTACAAGCTAGAAAGTTCTTACAGCACTGGGTTCAGAGCCCGTCTGCAAGAAATGAGCTGCCTACCAGCATGTGCTGCACAAGGGCAAATCTGTCTGCCAACCCTTCGTTTCTGTCCTGTCTCATTCTGAATTTCCTGTTTCAAAAACTGGTTCTTCTAGTGTACATTAAATAAAACTAGCTGCAGGCATTAGGAAAAAAAAACAAACAGCGAAGCAACCAACCCAGTGGTGCTTGGTATGCTTACTTAAAGGTGCTGGCGGACCACCTCAAGCTCTGGCTGACTTGGGGTCCTGTCATAGCAGACTAAACTGATGTCCCCCCACAATGGCTCAGGGCAGTCCAGAAGCAATCCCAGAACTAGAAAGGACACTAGATGAGGCACATTTGTGACGAGCCAACAATAATTTATGACTCTTCTGTGTTGATTCAATTATTGAAATGTTTTGAGTCACTGGACCAACTCAGACAGTTGCTCAGAAAAACAGGCGTGAAGAGCTTCCTCTGAGCAAAACCTTAAGGCATAACTATCAGGAGTTAAGATTTTGCCAACCTACAAGACTGCCTTTGACCAGGGATGGTTAAATGCAGCATCACGGAGACAGAAAGGAAACGCAGCAGGGCTACAGAAAGGACTTGTTCTAAAGTAAATAGCTGCTGGCGAGGAAGAACAGAATAAAATGTGGGACCTCAGTGAATGTGTCTAAAGTGTGTAGGTCTGTCCTTGCTGCCAGTAAGCAGTGAGAAGACAAAGGGAAGGACAGACTTGTATGCAGGTTTTTTTGTCTCTTTACGTCTTTTTCTCTGTGAAATTAAACAGTACTTTAAGAAGGCAGCTATCATGGCTGTGCATCACTGATCCTAGGTGCTGAGAGAAAGAATTGCAGCTGAATGCCATCACACTGGGCAGGGGAATCAGCAAAACCACAAAAATTCACTCAGTAATGTGTAAAATCATGCAGCCTGGCATCCTGGGGACAGGGAGCAGTGTTCTTAGAGAGCTCACTGAGGATGCAAAAGTACATCTGACTCTCTAACCGTGACACCATTCACTAAGTAGCATTTGAAAACTGGTAACTGCTGTATGTCATTYTTCCCCAGCATAGGACTTGAAGATCCAGCTTCTAAAACACATATTCAGATGACAGAGACTGCACATGGCAAAGAGTACCAGGCATTGCCGAGTTCCAGTTTGTGTACAGCACAGCTGCACCATCAGCCCACTTGAACATCCCTTGCTCTTCCATATCTGAGAGCCCAGTCCAAAAGTATTTCTCAGGGCTCAGACCAATGGGGCTGGTCAGGTAAGCTTGCTCATACCTGAAATGAGAAGAAGAGTCAGATGGAGATTAAGCCTAGTTTTTCCTTAGTCTGCCATTTCTCAGCATCCTAAGCTATAAAATCATAGCATGAATGGGGTTTCCTATATATATATATATATATATATCCTTTATATGTAGTCTCCTTTATAGTCTCCTCTCCTATATAGTCTCTTCTTTTACATGAAAATACCTCACTAAACTAGCTAATCAGATGGCCTAACTTCAGTAGCAGTTGAAGCTCTGCTATGCTGAAAAAAGGCTTCTTACAGAACAGAGCAGCTATGGCCTTTTCTTTCAGCATAAAGTACTGGAAAACGTGAAGATATAAGATGCATTTAGTTAGAAAAGACACACTGTATTTTCTGAATAATTTTTCCTGAAAAGGACATTTTGTAATCCCGGTTTAATATTTTTTTCCAAAAAGTTCTCAACTATTTTATAAAATTCCAAGCATAGTCCATCAAAAGGACAGTTTTACAACTCTTTTCATACCTCTCTCCTACACTTGTTAAATAACCATTGCTCCTTTCACAGGCTTTCTTTGCCTCCAAAAACGTTACAGAGGTATGTTCRACTAGATAGCAGCAAAAACCGTGTCTTTCCCAGCCCTGTAAAGAAGAACACATGGTGCACACTTGCATATATAACAGCATGTGTTACAGTGCTTGAATTTCAATGTACACTTTTAAATCATCATATTGTTTATACAACATAATGCCATAATACATTAATTTGAAATCCAGTGGGCCAGTGGTAATTGAGCTTAGTAAACATCCAGAAAAGGAGACTTTTAATGCATATGAATCCATCTCTTCTGACAACTAATAACTGGTAAGTTTTAACTGATAAAAAAAGTCAGAGGCACACAGAATGGATAAGCAAATAAATAAAATACTTCCTTGCTCAGAACTGAAGAGAGGAGTCTGTGTTATAGTGAGATACTGACTCAAATTTCCTGATGTGTCTGTTTATCATACAAACTCTTGAAAAGCAACACCCTTAAAATTGTGGTTGAATTCCAGGTCACTTTTCCCTTTTATACCAGCATGAGATATGCTTGTTGCACCCAGGAAAGGCAGAAAAACATCTGTGTTCAGTATTTTGGTTCTGCCTCATTCCAGCTAGGGCAACGTGCCTCTGCTCTGTTTCCTGTGGGAAATGTTATTAAATATTGAACAATAGTAAATGGAAAAGTAAAAGGAGGGAAAAATAGAAGAAAAAAACAGTAGAAATACAAATCAGCATTCTGAAAATAATTTCACTCAACAGTTTGATTGATTTGATTTTGGCTTCATTGTTATTAATGAGTTTTGGCATCATCTTGCATCATGTCACGAAGCCCAGAATGTAGCCCAGTCTCTTCTGTATCTTAGATAACCACATGATTGGTAGAACAATGTAACAAAAAAAAAAAAAAAAAAAAAAAAAAAAACCCTCACAAGGCTTCAGCCTCATTTGCAGACAGCTCTGAGAGATAATGGGGCTAACTCAACTAAAATATTTTAAAAATACTTTTTATTTTAAATGAAGAAACATAGTGTCTCTCCTGAAAATTATCACCATGAATTTGGTTTGCAATCACAATTGTAAGGAAAAAGTAAAAGGGTAGTTTCAATGTCAAGTGGAGACTGTGAAGACAATGGATTTTTGTTAACTAAAGTCTTAGTTACCCTTTATCTTTACCTTCAGGCAGGCAGGATCAGTCTTCACTGTCCCAGAAACTCCTTGCAGTGGCTGTCTTCTGCAAACGTAACCTAAATTCCTATCACAGGCACTGTCTGCCCAGTGTCCATCCTAGATGCAGTTTGGGAAGAGGGGAAAAACAGTCAGATGGATCTGTTTCATTTACAAACTTTCTTCATTCTTTTTTTACAATAGTGCTTCATTGAGAAAATAAAGATGCTTATTTTTTGAATGAATTCCAACAATTTGTGGTTAAAGTCCAGGTTATGTTAAGTTGGACTAATTGTCAGAGGCAGACTGTTAAGGATTGCCTATTATATAGTGTACATTCACAATCAGATATGAATTTATGCAGTTATCATCTCTGTAATTTATAACAACCATCTTCTTGAGTGAATAGATACTGTTCCTCAATTTATTTCTACATTTCAGTCATGAATTAACTAAAAATGGAAACAAAAATCAAATGGTATAGTACTGCATGAATATGACATGATTTTACCTCTCCTGCCATAACAACACAATTTTCTTGCCCACTGGTTGCATGGGTTGGTTCTCCATGCAACCATTTGGTATATGTCACAGGAGTCCCATTGCTCCATTCAAAATACATTTGAGTGTTGAGGTCATTCAGACCAATCCACAGCTCATCAGTAGCTTCTAGGAAGAGAAATTCCCTGTGTTAGTGCCTCAGTTGTAACAGTCTACAAGAGCAAGATTTTATGGAGATGAGCTGAAACCACTATGTTACAATACAACTTCATCTAGGTTAAATGGCAGTGGAGTCTATTTTAAGATCTAATTCATATTCTTTTCTTCTTTCGAGAAGTTAAAATGGAGATACCAGCAGGAAATGAAAYTGTTGAGCTTTATCAGTAAAAGTCTGTTACATATCTACAGCTACAAAGTGTCTGAGGAAGATAACCACCAGCCCACCTACTGCCGTAACCAGAGCTGTGGTTTCCTTCAAGTGATTTCTTGCAATGAAAAACTGCAATGAAGAGAAAGTACTAATGATTTGTCCTGCTTTTTTTATCTATCTGTGGGCTTCCTTGTCAATATTCATCTCAAATGAATAATGGGCTTTTTACAAATCCTGTAAGATTTCTAATATTATAATTTTCCATTTGTACCAAACATTGCCCCATAGAAGTACTCACTGTACCCAAGAGGAGACAGTATAAAGCCATGCTCTTCAATTTTGTGAATACTGGCCAGACTGCCGTTGCTCTCTTTACAGGAAATCAAGGCTTCTTTCCAGTCTCTGGGTTCTCTGTGAAGCACGTAACAGTGATCTGCATAGGGCAACCATCCTTCTGGGCATACAACAGGCTGTGCACCCCTTCAAAACAAATAAATACTTCACGTTTTAAAATGATTCAAGCTGAAGTCTAAAATAACTGCAATAACATTTGAAATTAAGTAATTAATTAATTAGAATGAAAATAGAGCAATTTTAAATAGGCAGCTCTTCTATTCATTCCACATATGTATAAACATCGTAGTCTATTTGCTCTTACAGAATATAATATTGTATTTAAAAAAGGGGAAAACAATGGAGCCAGTAGTAACTGGGCTTCACTAGTGTGAAATGTTCACTTTTTGACAGAAAAATATTTTAAACTTCCATGTATAATGTTTTCAGACAACATACTACATCCAATTTGGTTTTGCATATTTCATAAATGCCTTATTACTACAGCACAAGTAATTCTCTGAGGACATAGCTTTCCATGATAAATCACATCAAATAAATCACCAGAGGCAAAAACCTCACTTTTGTATTTGAAAAGTGGCCTGAAGGAACTCCTTTTTGCAATCTTTGTAGGTTACCTGTGATTCCATGAAAAGGTGGTTTAAGCCTGTACGTGCCATCTTTCTAAGCCTTCGGCCTTTTCGTTAGCATACACTACAGGAAGGGTGAAGCATCTCTAATTTTATTTTCTTGTATGCTGGAATGTGCAGTTCAAGGCACTTTTGGGATAGTCTATGGCCTAGATCATTGTTCTGTTTTCCTGAAAAATAACATGAAATAAAAGTTGCTGATGTCGTCTCTGGGTTCCAGGAACTTTTCCAGTGTTTAAACATACTTGATTAATGACATAACAGCATGTTTTGTTCTGTGCCACTCAGCAAAGTAGAAAAAAGAGTGAAATTTTTTTTTCTTTTGTAATAACTATGACAGTTCATCTTAGTGACAAAAATTCTAACTTCATTGTAAGTGTTTTGTTTGTTTGATCTACCTGAGGGAAGAATGAAAGGATCCAGCATGGAGTTTTCCTTTTTACAGATATAGCCAACTTTCTGTTCACATTGCTGGTTTTCCCATTGAGCACCTCTTCTAGGATTTAGTACTGCACAAAGTTTCTTGGGCTCAGGAGAAGGGCTTCCTTCATAAAATGAAAACAAAATTATTTTTATGTAACACAGGTTTTATATCAGCAGCTAAAAGAACAATTTATTTCCAGCCTTTTCCTGCATCAGTTATGAACTCATCACTTCATTGTTATTGCTATTTTTCTACTGGAGATAAGAAAAGGTTATTTAAAAGTAGCCATCAAAACAATAATATTTCTTTAGATGCTTATTGCATAACTCACACTTTCTGCCATATTTGATTGCATGATTGCTGTTTCAAAAATAAGATATTCCTACAAGTTTTGTGGAAATTGTCAGCTTGTACAGAAGATAGACTAAATTTAGAACGCCCTGAGGGAAAGGCTGCAGGGAGTCCTCAGTTCCCCTTGCCCCCCTGACTGCTTAATCAGCATGTGCAGAGGGGTCAGTCATATGTCCATTAAGGATGTATGCAGCTCACAACCAGCCATGGCACAACTGACTTTCTTGCCCAGTCAGTAGATACTGGACTTGAGTCCAGACATTTAAGGGATACCTGGTACTGCTGCAGAAGAGATGCTGGACACAGAGCTCTAGAGAATCAGAGCTGACACTTTCACAACTCATGAAAAATTTTGTTTTATGTATGACTTCCAGTCAGGACCTATTTGTGCTAATATGACAACTTAATAATGAACTTCCAGCTCTCACTTGCATTCATGAAATCAGAGGATGCAGTTTGAAATAATATTTCTGGGCAGGAATGCAATACCACAACATCTTTCTTAATATAATTTATATTCAGACAAGGAATTTTACAGCCATGTGAAGAGAGAAGAGAGTTCTTCAGAAGAAATATCATCAGCTGCTAATCATTAAAGAGGTTTCAAAAACTGCAAAAACTAGAATTCTAGCTCTGCATTTTAGAGCTAAACCAAGCTCAGTGAATTAATATCATTTGTTAAAATTACGAGACAAAAGAGAAWTATCACCAATCTGTGGTGTGTTGTCTAAGAGTTGGGTAGGGAGTGACAGGAATCTAGGCTGGTCAAAGCCTGCCAAGGTCAGCTCCTCTTTATGGAAGCGTACTAAAAGGCTTCTAGTTTCTAGAGATGTGTTTATTAGATCACAAAAATAATAAAATAGAATTCTTTAAAAATAAGGCACATCTGCTGGAAGATATAAGCCAAATCACAACGTGTAAAAACAAATCCTCCTCTTTCTGCTGTGCCATTGCAGGGTGGGTCTTTTCTTTCTATGTCACATTCTGGTCCAGCAGCTTTCAGTGGCTTGCTGGAATGAAATAAGTCCACTCAGGATCTTCAGATCTTCTTTCTACATGTCACCTCAGGGACTTGGCTGCAGATTTGCTCCTTGCTGCAGGCAGGGCCTCCTGACATGCCCTGGCGCTTGCTGCATGCCTCTTCCCTTGCTGCCTCACCCACTCTTCACTCCAGGAGGTTATCCAGGACCTTCGGGGCATGAGCAGGGTCTCCCTCTTCTCAAAGAGGCCCAAACACCCACAGTGCAGCCACTCTTTTTTCTTCCAAAGGTACAATTTGCAATAATTATACGGTAAACTGGAAATGTGTAGATTAACTCATCATAGTAGCCACCTTGCAGGGATACAGAAACTCCATGGGTATAGGCTGCTAGACCTGAGAACCAACTGCTCCTTTTGTCTGCAAGGCTTAAGAAGTGTGGCCAGCTCAGAAAAGATAGAAGACCCTCCATCAGACTAAGCAGCTTCAAGATTTTGTTCTAGTCTCTGTGCCAGATAAAAGCAGGTGGCACAAGGGACCTCTGGAACTTGATGAAGACCAAAAGATGGAATAAGTGTGCATTTATTCAACAAACAAATATAACATTCAGCATTCACTACACCATCTTGTTGCCATGACAATTATTAAGAGACTTTCAAAGATAAACTGCCAGTGTGATGATCTCTGATGCCCACTGAGCCCCATAGCTGAGCCCCCGCAATATGCAGGGACTCTCATAAGCCACACAGGAATTTTAACTGATTTAAAGTCATCCTTAGCATGCTACAGCTCAACTATTGCTTTTCATTTTAACTACTTCTGATAGGATATGAGTTTATCTAACTCACTGAAGAAAAGCTTAGCTTTTTAGTCTCATACCAATGATATATCTCATAGGTCTTTCAACCCCGTTTCCATATGTTCATGGTGAATACTGCAGTACTGTACTTAATATTCATTCAACATTCTAGCAGGAAAGAGTCATCTGTTAAAAAAATGTATACTACCTGGAGCCCAGTTTAATTATCTGAAAGGAAAGCCACTGCTCCATTGCCAGCCACTTTTGAGATTCAAACTGTTAAGCCCAATCCAGAAAGAGGATCTCTTGTTGTCAATCAAATCTAGATAATCAAAAAAATTTAAATTTTATAATGTTTATAATAAAATGTTCTGCATTTTCAAAGTTTGGAGAAGGATAATAAATATCTGCTTAGTGACTTCCAAATTTCAGTACAGAGTCCATATTTACTAATAATAAACTCAGAGAGTTTATTCTGTAGTTGCAGGGTACAGAATGGCAAAAGAATAGTTTGCGTATTAGTTTATCTGAGCGCAATGCTATTTTACAGTTGTATGTAAGTAATAGGCGCTGAAAACTGAAACAACGAATTGCTATTGTTAGTATCTATATTACAGGTTTGCTGAAAGTTTGATGCAATTAACACTGTAACTTCATTCTACAGAGCCTACCCATATGTATGCAGTGTCTTAAAATTTTTACTAGCATCTTGTATAAAATTTGTATGATATCTGAAAAAAATCTGTCTATTACATGAGTTCTACATGAAGAACACTGATTTCTTAACACAAAAGTGATATATTGAATAGTAGGCAACAATAGTGGCTTTTTTCCTTGTAAGGTCCCTTTCTAAAATTGATGTGTTAATGTTTTTTGAGCCTGATCCAATTCTTGCTTAATTAGCTGGAAATTCTTCTCTTACTTTTGAGAACAATAATAATAATTTCAAATGATAATGCCACAACTCACTTATAAAAGCTTAATTTACAGTATTTGTGACATTTCTCTAGCAGTACAAATATTATTATTACATAAGCTACTTATTGTGATATGATTAAAGCACTGAAACATTTGTAATCAGTCAAAAAAAGGGCACTCTACTGAGTCTCACTCGTTAGTTCACCTCTTAGATACATTTGTTCATGTATCTCTGTGACACTTAATAATTCTGCATTCTGCTGCTGGCAGCTCTTCCTCACTTGGTGCCATGTGAGAGCTGCCTGGAAGTTTGTCTGGTAGCAGGTTCCTGTTAAAGGATCTGTAGTCCAAAATCTGCCATTGCCACTGTCTGTGTGAGAGAAGGGAGATGCAATATTGCAGTCTGTTATAAACAACTTTGGTAAAATTTTATCATAGAGTTTATCTAAAAGTTTATTTGTGAAATCAGGTTGCTCTGAAGCAGAAAAGCCCCATCCCCACACAAAACCACATAATTTTCTCTTAGTATGATCTTTGTTAAGTCAAAGAGGGATTCCCATCAAATTCCCTATCAAATCTGATAATTTTCAAGTGAAAAAAAGTAGGACAAAGAGATCAATAAAGCAAAACTGCACCTTGGTCATCATCTACTCTGCAATCCTGTTCAGCGGCTCAAAGGCCTTATCTGAATGTGTCTTTGGTCATTGGGGCTTAGAAATTGTCTTCTGGGAACTCTCTGTTAACAAAACCGATTCTCAGGCGTGTGCTTATAAGCTGTGATTATGACTTCCCTTAACTTTGTCTTTTGTTAAGGAAAAGAGAGAGGATTCCTTGAACCATTCATGAGAAGACATGTTTTCAAGATTTTTAGTTTGTTCCTTTGTTGCTGACTGCCTTCAAATTTTTTAACATTCTTTTTTAATTGTAGACCCAATGAGCCTAGTGATAGTGTCCCAGCAGTTATATAATGCCAAATACTTCTGGTTTTCCTGTTGATATAATAAGGGATTTTATTAAAACTATTGTATGCAGCATTGCACTAGGAAATGATTTTCAGCAATGTCAGTTGAAAAGACACTGGTGGCAGATTGAATAATGGACTGAACCTGGTTTCCCAGAGCAGTGCTCCTATCAAAACAGCAAATGTGATTCTGTGGCACATCACTGAAAAATTAGATCTGAGATAGCATGTGCATTATCTTCAGTCACATCAGAGTTTGGCGTCCTTCATTCTGCCCTCAGGTGCACATACATTTCTCTGGCGGCTTTCAGTACAACGTGAAGCAGGATGATGGAAAGCCATATGATCTTTGGGAAATGTTACAAGGAAAAGGCTGATTATACTGCTATTCCAGTAAGAGCTTTGAGCCAGTCTTTTCCTTCTTTTATGCCTTTCAGAAGACAAACTACACCCTCCCACAGGCTATAGGCCAGTTTTGTGATCCAGGACAGGGATTTGCATAGGTAGAAAAGGATATACAACTGTTACCAGAAATAGCAATGAGGCAGGGGGGTTACACAGCAAATAGCATGTCACTTTTCAGATGATTTTATGCTGATTGCAATCACATTTAAAGCCTACTGGCCTTTTCCTGGGTGTGACCTTCTGATGGACAGCCCAGGCAACTTTTAGCTTGACTGGAGACTCATAGGGGAAATGTTTTTTGTTCCTTATGTAAGCAATATTATGGCTTTGTAAAGAGATATTTTTGAGTAAAATAAAATCATTACAAGGGCGTTCCCTGGCAATACTAGTCACAGTATCTCAGTATTGATGTATTAACCTAACAATATTTTGTTATAGTATCTATAGCAGCATTCAGGACTTACTGTCAGATGGACAGAACCCATACATGTGGTCCAAGTTGAAGTCAGGAGTTGTTGCACACCAGAGCAAGCCATCCGACCTGCCAGCGTCTGTGCACTCTGCTTACCATTTGCCACTCAGCTTGAAAGGGAAAATACATGGCGCTCCATTGGCATTTCCTAACGGTGTAAACAGATCTGAGAGGACAAAAGAGGAATGAAAATATAGGCACGGGAGTCTGGGGTACCCAATTCTCTGCGTATTTGTACATACTGTAGAAGTAAGTGGTGAAAGTGTTACATTCATGGTAACTGGTGACCCACTGTCACTAGCAGAGTCATCCAAGGAAATTCTGGGTAAATTTGTAATTTACCATTTCCTTATGATATCACCAGCTATAACAGCTAGAAATAGAGTAATTTCATATAACAGTCAAGAACTAGAAGAAAAGTGTGGTATTTTTCACCTCATATGTTTAAAAGTAGTTTTCTCTAAATAGCACTATTTTGTTCTTCATGTAGCTTAACTTTCAGTTATTCATAAAAAAGATCATTGATTTATTTTTTAAATGCATTTTTTTGTCATCTGAGTTCCCATAGAGGAACTGAATGGTATTGTTCATAGAATTATTTCCTTGCATTTCCTATCRGGGCATTAAGCTTGAAGACTGTTGCCTTTCATCCAGCAATGATAATACAATTATACTAGTACATATTCAGTGGTTAAATAAACTAAAGCACTTAGCTTAAAGCTAATGATTAAAAATAGCCTAGATCCACCTTTGCTTCAAAAGAAAAGATAAAAATTGCATTTTTTTGGCATACTACATTCTGTCTGAAGCAAAGCACCTTTGTAGCTTCAGGACTGAGGAATGAAGACCTGAATATATGAACTAACCATCCTCCAGCTGACCATTGCCTCAAGGGGAACTACTGATGTTAGACCAAAGGAAACAGAAATCAAAGGGCCCCAGCCATGATGGCAAAAAAGTGAGTACAAGAGACTATCAAGATTAATCTTCAGACTTTACCTTCATGGCCTTGTGAGCACAAGTCATCCGTGGTTCCACAGATCTTCCATTTATTCATCGTACCTAATCCTGTATTCAGCACAATATCATCTTTTTTGCTTTTGCCAGCACTGAGAAACAAATCTTCCCCTTGGATTGCCAAGGTCGCATTTCTGCAGTCCCATTTTTGGAATTCACTTTCCTTGTTGCAGGCGTACAAAGAAATTTTAGCCTGGTCTTGCTTAGAGGGCACTCCCAAACATTGTGCAAATGCCACACTCATCACCTGGTGATCAGACACCCACCTGAACTTCTGTAACTCACTGGTCTTTTTGCAAGCAGCTGTTGTGACCCCATGAGAACTCTGAGCAATTATACAGTGCTTGCTATTCTCATTGTATATTAAAAATATTTCATTGCCTGTAAAACAAAATAGTCAGAATTAATGTACTTATGGTGAAAAAATGGTGGGGGCAGCTTGTAAGGAAAGAGATGTGTTGTGTGGCTCATCTCTTTCCTCATGTCAGGAGATTGTAGGTCTGAGTCACTTTCACAAGGAGCAGACAGCATTTTCAAGAGTTTTATTTCCTTTGGGGAGGGAAAAACAGGTGTGCCTCGTGTAAATACAATTCAGAGGAATAATAGCACATAAAATATACTATGCCATAGTTTCAAAACTGTAATCAGTGTAAAGGATTTTCATAAATATTATGGATTTTCTTTTTCCAAATCTCTCCTGAAATATACATTTCTTCTAAGAAAGTTTTCAAAAGACTGTGTTGAAGATTCAAAATTTAACATCATTTTGTACACTCTAGCTTTAGCTTGTCTTCTATATGCCTCCACTGGATTGCATGTACACTTAAAACAACTAATGACTGAGCCTTCTCCCTCAGAGGACCCTTGCTCCTTCAGTACTTGGCATGTTCTGTTATTCTTTATTTTTTAGGATGAAAAACTATTAAACAATAGCTTGCTATCATGCCCTGTTCCAGTATCCTCTCATTAGTACATTTATCATAAGAAGTCAGTATAATTCACACAATCAAATCCCAAACAAATTTTCACAAGAACCAACACCAGGGAATATTTGGAGGTAAATGTATTATTGGTAAGTCTCTATATGCCTGTGTCTTGCTAAGAAAAAATAAGTATGCTAACGCTAAACAAGCTAGCTAACACATCTGAAATATTACAGGCAGCTTAATATAGCACACCAAAGAAGACAAGTCAGACCTGCTGAGAAGGGTTGCACATTAATGCAGTTTTACTCCTGCTGGTGTGTAAAGCTGTTCATTCAGTGCTGGGTATTGGTCTATGAGCAGAAATGCCTGCTTTCCAAAATGTCAAATAATGTATAGCTCCCACTCACTTTGGCTCATGAGGGAGTGAGATTCGGACTAAAGTTGAATATAATAGGACTATGAGACTGAAGGGTAAGTCTTTGCACTTCGTTTCTGCGTGCCTCAGTTTCCCACCTGTGAATACACAGTGTAGCACCACCCCCTATCCTTTCTCAGAGAATAACTGCATAAGGGACCGTGAGCCCACAAAGGACACAGTTTCAAACATTAAAATAAATTCCTAAGATAAGGGTAGGATGTTAGGACACATTTTGTGTTGAATAAAGAATATAATAGAAAGAATCTGAGAAATTCTGATTAATGAAACTGTGGCAGGAAAAATAGTTCTTGTGACCAATTCTCTGGACATGGGACCCAGGATTTTGGATATCTGGATTTAACATCTGGCTCTCCCAAAAAGATTCTGTGCAACTTTGACCAGCTTAGTAAATCTATGCAAGTTTCAGTTCTTCAAACCTAAGTTTGGAAATAACGCAGTTTCTTCTCTCCTCGTCCATTTAAACAGTAAGTTTTATATCTTGTTGGATCTTTTAGTTCTTACTGCTTGCTAATTAAGAGCTTAGTGTATTGCCCCTAATTTCAACTATTGCCCTTCAGAATATTATTGGGTCTAATAACAGTAACTGTGAGGGAACTGTGAGGTTCGCTCTGTGGCTTGCACATGCCTTTGTTTGGGTTGCAGCTTGCAGAGCAGAGCGCAGATCCAGCTCTGAAGGTACTTTCCAATGGCTTGTACTGGTACAGCTCATAGGAAACAGTATTTGCCTTCAGAAGCTATGATTTGTACCTGACTCCTCCACAAAAATAATGAATTGAAGAATACAGAAAAAATGTCCTTTATCACCATCCTAACATTACAAGGGAGGGCCAGCCATGATCCGTCTGTAGAGTTTGTGGTCAACTTCAGAGCCTTAACTGTGCCTCATGTCTGCACACTAAAGGCTCTAGTGATTATTCTTGGGCCAGTCTTGATTCTGTGATTTTTAAAAAACTTTCACTGGCATCTGCTCAGCCACAGTGTGACATCTCACACCAATCCACAAGCTCTATCTCATCTTCGCAACCTCATCCTAAGGGTAGGAGATACACATACCTTACCCTTTTTCATTTTTTCATATCCACAGTCACGTCATACGGACAAGGACTATGGAACATGCTGCAAAGAGCATCTCTTTCATAGAATAGGCATAACTAGTCATTAAATAGTATCCAAAAAGAAATCTTTATTGCCATACATCACTCTGTCCTGATTTCTGATTCCCTGGTTTGCCCTATCCTGATTCTTCCCCTCTCTTTAAAAATGAGCCAGTATCTCTGTATCTGCATCTTTTTTAAGCTTCTATAAATTACTCCAGTTAGGGTGAAGATGAAATGTAGAATGGTCAACCAGCAGAAAAATCTTAAAGCACCTGAGAACAAGCAAGAGAACAAAAATGCCAGCTTTCACATCCACTTTTGCAGGGGATAAAGAATGAAGACTCACCCAGTGTCCGAAAAGTGGTATTAACGAAAGAGAGGAAAACTAAGAATGCAGAAAAAGTCATTTCAAGTGTTTCATTCCTTTCTTCTTTTTCACAAACAGGTGAACCAAAATTAATTGCTGCAATAAAAATCCTTTTGGAACCAGTGGGTGCTAGGTCTTCCTCAGTTCTGGAGCGTTTTAGTAGAAAGAGAAAATGCTGGGCTCTAAATAAGGAAATATCCTGTCACATGTGGTATTTTGAAATCTATAAATAATTACAAAATTCAAACTTTGTGTCTGAAAGCAAAGTTTCCTTCCATTCTAATGCAAGTGAAAAAGTATGAACAGTTCAACATCATTCTGCTGAAAGATTTTTACGTTTCATTGATGGTTCAGTTTATGGCCCCCAAAGTCAAAGTAGCAGGGAGTGTTCAGAATATGATAGGTATGCATTAAATCTCATATGTACATATTTGGGAAACTCAGAGGAAAAAAAAATGTAAGTTTCTTGACCAGAGGACAGAGTCTCACTGCTACAAAAGGTGCACCAAGTAGAATCAGCTATAGCAAGGTGAAAAATTAACAAAGCAAGGACAATTTAATCTTACATGGAAACTTGACAAGCTGGGCACTATATATGCACCTGACTTCTAGTTTATCAACTGTTAAAACTAGTGTGCCAAAATTTCATGTAATTTTATCTCAGGAGAACCAATACAAAATAGTCATCCAGTGGTTAAAAATAGATCTTTCTGTTACAGATGATTTCAACAACAAAGCATATTGAAAAACTGCCCTTCAAAACTATTTAATCCATGAAGTAATAAATGAATAAATTCTCATATTTAAAGAAATCTTCTTTTGCACCACATATAGGAAAAGCAAAGAGGAATATGTTCACACGTTACAAATGATCTGCAGCCCTTTATTAGTGGAAATCAGCTTCAGCTATAATGTTTCAAAAATCCTTATTTGTTTTGAAGGAAAAGGGGGAAACAATTCAGCAGAATTTGCCTTGAGAATTTTTGCTGATTTTTCATACCTTCATTATGAAACCATATCTCACAAGATATTCTGCAAGGGTGAAACATCATTTGATCTGAGACAAGAAAGCTATTTATAGAGTATTGGGTTTTCAGAGCTATGTTACCAATTAAAAATATTCTTACATCCCTGCTCCAGTCCCCACCCTGAGCTAAACAAAATTAGGCTTGATTCCAGAATCCAATAGGCAATGGAAGTCTCTCTATTTGTCCTTCATCATCTGCTGAAAATAATTATATAAACTATGAAAATTATAAATAATTATATTGTTTGTTATATGTAAGATACATTTTCTTCATCATCTGTTTGCACCTTTCATTTGCCTTGGCTCTGTCTTTAGCCATCAAACAGCACTGGACCCAGTTCAGTGTCAGCATTTACAAGAAGACAAACACAGATATGAGTTGTAACACACATGAAGAAAAAATAAAAGGCATAGGATCAAGGGGACTGTGAGCAAAAACTGCTCAAGAACAGAAGACCCTTCCTTCCTTATCCTATGCAATTTTTTTTTTGAATGTAATATCTACAAGCCAGCAATCCAACAGTATGTGAATCTCTTCTTCCCCTCTCCTCTCCTATGCAGTTCTTATGCACTTTTTAGGGTCTGTTTTTCCCATGGGTCCTTGAGATTTTTTCTCTTTTCAGTCTGGCATAGACAACACTGAACATATAGAAAGCCGAATCAATCCAGTAAACCTGTAAAGCAGCACATAACTAGATGCTTTGGTTCACCCCACTGCCTCACTGGCGCATGCCGTCTCCGTTGCAGCATTGATACAGGATGCTGTTGTTGGTCCAGTTATSAGAGAGCTGGAGGATGGGGCGGAGGCATCCAGAAATGAACAACCAAGTGAAGTAAGAACAGGAGTGGATTCTTCCAGCTTTATTTGGCACCCGCTTTATTTTATAGCTTACTTATGTTTCTTTTTAGACATATGCCATCTTCATGTTTCCTCCTGTTAGCCTCTCTTTTAAGGTAAATGACTCATGTGATCACCAGACTGTATAACATTTCTGCATGCTAATTCATCAGTACTGAAGTATTGTATAATATATAGATTTTATTGATATGTTTTCATATAATTGATACAAAATAGTCAAAGTCATAGAATACGACTGAGTGATTTCCAGAGATTTACTTATGTTGCAAAATTCAAGTTGAAGCCATGAATGAAGTACAAGTATTTACATTTTACTTATAGCTATGATATTATGGCAAGGAAGCTTTTTCAACTGACACGTAATATTATCTTTAAAATGATGTATATTTTGCATATTATATATTCAAAGTTTGAGCAAGAAAGATTGTAACACAGGGACAATAATGAGGAAAAACAATTTGTGTAAATCACTAGATACTCTAAACACCATTTGACTGAAGTAACAGTTTAGACTCTTCATGTTGTGGTGAGATATATTCTGAAAGTGCAGTTTTTGGGCTGAGTGCTTTGCAGAGTGTTCACTATATATCTGTACTTGTTTCCATATGTGATGGTAGCACAAATGTCTAAAAAGTGGGTACACTAGAGCATTAATCTGTATATTTTAAGTTTAAACTCTCACTAGTTCTTCTATTTGCCTTGCTTGGTTAATTAGCCCAGTACAGTACTCTGAGTCTTAGTCCTTTGAATATTTCTTTATCAGCACAGAGCAATATTACTCAGCTCCTATCAAATGAAGAATATTTACTTTTAGTGTGTACGATATGTGTTATGTGCATGTAGCTTTTACTAAGATTTCGTTTGTTCTAGTTAGGTTTTTTTCAAGCATAAATATATAGGTTAGCTGTGTTACCACATTAGACAACACTGTGTTCATTTTTTTCTTTGTCTTTGGTAGAATCACTTTCATCGCCCATTGCACTTAGAGCATTGCTGTATTCTAGCAGTGTGCTGCACTGCCTCACCTCTCTCTGAGTTTTGCTTTGTTTTTTGCTCTTGAATAAGAAATAAACCATGAAGGCCATTCCTACTAAAATAAGCAGGACCAGAGTAAGTAGCATCCAAATCATGCTGTGACCATGTGGTTTGTCCTTTTTGGCATCTGTAAATAAATACAAAGCAGTTAAAAGTGAGTCTACTACAGCCATAAATAAATATGAAGACTACTGAAAATTGTCTAATTTCCCCCCCATTTACATTGGTATGACTCTGGAACCATTTATGAAGACAACAGAGTATAACCTCAGCATCCTCCTGCCTTCTTCCATGGTTCCACTGGGGCAAGGGTAGGACTATGGGCAAAGAAGATATCATTAAAATGTAGATATTCTCATATACTTTTTCAGAGTGAGAGTTCTCTTAAAAATCTATCTTAGAATCTCTCTGTCAGTCCCATCACAGACCTTAGTGTGTGAAAGAAAGAGCAAAGATGAGCAATGATGAGTTTACCAATGCATTTAGTTATGGGCTGCCATCCTGAGATGCCATAATTATCTCATAGATACYGCTAAATCATGCTGGGACTGAACTCAATGGCAACTAAATAAATTAAGTGAATATAAATAAATATATAAAAATCAATTAAATTATAAATATCAATTAATAAAAACCCCAATATTTATTTTCTTGTCTCTTTTAAAATACAGGAAGGAAGAGAAGTGCCTACCTTCCACATTTGCTGGAGTAACTGAAATTGCTTTAAAAATAGCTGTCAGAGATAATGAAAAATGTCTAGTTACAATTTTAAAAGGTCACATTTTCATCCCTACAGTTACATGGTCAGCAAAACATATGATGCTGCATATCAAGGTTACCTCATCACTTCTGGAAACACATTTACTAAATTAGCAAGATGAAAAGATGCAATTGACCTTAACCTGATATTCATTGCAATGAAACTGTGGTGGTTTGCATATTAAAGACTTCTTCCTTCTCCTTTATTGAAAAGCAAGTAATCTCCAAACACAAGAAGTTTCTGATTGTGATAGAAGGACTGTCTTTGCTACTCTTGCTAATAAATCTTGCCCCCCTTATTGGCTCCCCATGCCAGCCTGCATTTCCTGCGCAGAGACCACCTAGGTGTTGGGGCAAGATGACCAAATGCTGAGGATATTTTCCAGTTCCAGTTACTCTACTACATGATGGAGGGAGGTGGCGTCCGCGGCTGCGAAAATGCTGAGCCCCGGAGCCTCCGTTACCGGACCCCCTCCCCCGAGTAAGTCAGGCTTGATGTCGCGGTTTTTCGGCGGACCACTCCCCATTAAAGGGCCAACGGTGCCGGTATGCCGGTCTGTCGCGGAGGTACTGCAAAGGGTGCGGGAGGACTCTGAGGGGGAAACGCCGCCGGCACCTTTGCCCGCTGTATCCCAGAAAGCGGAAGCTGCCCCAGAGCCGGTCGGTCCGAGCTCTGAGGCAAACGCGGACGTGCACCCGGAGGAGGTTCGGGAGGGGGCGGTGGCCACGCCCCTCGCTGACCTCATAGACTCGGGCGGAAAGGAGGGCCGACCCCCTCCTAGTGCTCCCCCCCCGCCGCTGCCTAGCGACAATCCCCTGTACCCACCGTTACCGCTGCCTGTGCCACCTCAGCGGCCGCCTATCCCCCCCTGCAATGAAACCACCAGCTCACATCAGACTCCATCAGAGAACCCCCCGCTGCTTTCGCCCTGCGAGCCTTCGGGAAATAGAGCACCGGACGAGAGGAGGGCACCGCCGTCACCAGGGGAAACCGTAAGAGTGCTACAGGAGCTATCGGAACGCCTGAAAAAAGTGGAGCTGCAGGCGCAAGAGAAAAAGGAGAGGGAGGTCCCTCCCTGCTTCATGAACCCCTCCGCTGGACTTCCAAGGGAGTCTTGCTGGGGTGATATTATTAAAGAAGCCATAGTGGAAGATCGTGGTCCAGTGTGGGTACCCAGCAAGAACGTCAAGCCTGTCTTAACTCACCATGACCCATCTAGTGGACAAGAAGATGGAGATCCTGACTCTGGGAATACTGTTCCCGGTGGTAATGACTATTCACAAGATTGAACCCAGACAAAATATGTGGGTTGCCTGGGCGAACAAAACAGGGCAACAGGCCTTCTGTTTGTCCCTAGCTTCCGCTACTCAACCTTTTAGAACCTGCCTAATAGGGGTCCCCAGCTATACTGTAACCAGTTTTCAGGAGTACAGCACGGGCAGCTGCAGCAACAGTCCGTCGACCGCTAACTGCAGTATCGCACTCATTACAGGCTTGCAAAAAACACTGCCATGGGACCCACAGGAATTAAACCTGTTAGGGTCAATGAAAATTGGGAATGCTTCGGGAAATTGGACTCAAACGTGCCTTTATTTCGGGAAGCCTGTAATGAGCGGTATGCCTTTTAGCGATTCCTCGGGACGGGGGAAATGGACGGACCTCTCTCCAGACAGAGATTTACAACCACTCGTCGGAAGACGGTTTCTGCGGCGTCAATGATACCAGAGACTCCGAAAACAAGACTTCTGCCTTCAGGGCTGCGTCAGGGGAAAAGGGAATCTGGAATAATGGTACCTCAGAGGCCCTGCCGCCAGATGTCTTCTTGATATGTGGAGACAGGGCCTGGCAAGGAGTTCCGAGAAACGTAATAGGTGGTCCGTGTTATCTTGGCAAATTGACACTACTAGCGCCCAATAAAAATTGGTGGAGCAAGCTAACAGGGTGCGGGGCTGCCATCCGCAGAAGGCGGGCAGCCATAAGGCTCTCACCAAAGTGTGATGATAAGGTTACCCTATGCAGTGCTACCGAAAGAGTATTTTTATCCCTCTTCGTGCCTGGGGCAGCAGCAGGCAACGCCTTAACCTATTAGAGGACCAAAATAGCCTGCGACATRCTATTCTGCAAAATAGAGCTGCAATTGATTTTTTGTTATTAGCTCAAGGCCATGGTTGTGAGGATTTTGACGGTATGTGTTGCATGAATTTGTCCAATCATGGTGAATCCATTCACAAACAATTGCAGTGGTTGAAGGAACATACAAGCAAGATCCGTCAGAACCATGGGCTATTCGACGAATGGCTAACTAACCTGTTTGGAAATTTACCGCAATGGCTGACAGGGTTGCTTACTGAAGGCTTACGCATTTTACTAATCCTTGTAGTTGTCAGTTTGTGCTTATGTGTAGTGTTAAGCTGCTTTAAGAACGCTCTGCTAAAGGTAGTGAACCAYGCCTGGATTGCTCAAAAACAAGAGGGGGAAATGATGGAGGAATGGTTAGGGGAATGGTTAAGCGAGAGAGGGCATGCTTTGATTGGGATGAGCAATCCCGTCTTCAGGGTAGAGGAAGGAATCTAGGCCAAGGCAAGCGAGCCTGAAAGCGGCCTTGCAGCGGCCTTGAGCACTACAAAAGAAGGTATTCACAAAACTGGTAAACAARTCTAAACGGAACTAGGTTCCATAAATGTTGACGGAGCGTGGACAGCAACCTTGCACCAATCATGTATCCACTTTATGCGCGTGGACAGAAAATGTAGCCAATCATGTAACTATTGTTAGCGCATGCTCATTGCTTATCCATATATATACTTTGTGTAAACTCTAATAAAGGGAGAACGACCATACTCATATTGAGACTCCATCGTTACTCCGGGCCCGCCTCCCACTCCGGCGTCCTCCGACAACTACACACAGTTCCTCTGAGATCCAGCAGATTTTTAATGTATTGTAATTCATTCGCATCTAAGCTCAAGCTTTTGTATGCAGTTTTGCTGGCTGTGTAAAGAGGGCGCCGTCTGCAAGATTTTTCACGGCGCACTGGGCAGCAGCTGGGTGCAAGTTGGATCATCGCTAATGCAAGAACAGATTTTYGGTATGGTCCGTGGGAACCACATGGAGAGGCAGAGTGCACATTTCAGCGTGGCAGGAAGCCATGAAGAGCCTGCTGCTCTGCCAGAAGTACTGCAACGCACGAAACACTGGCGTGCTCATGAGCACGCCTCTTAATGCGCCTCTTAAATTGTCCCTTGGAAGGATGCAGAACTCAGTGCAACATACTGCTTGCTCGCTCTGAAAAACCTTTCTGTTGGAGAGCTGGGCGTCAGGAAATATACTCCACACTTTGGCATTGCACACTGGGGGAAGTTGCAAACTCAGATGACTAAAGTATATGTTGATGCTGAATTTGTGCTTTCTGAAACGTCTGGTAACAAAAAAATAGCTTTCTGTAAGGTATATCGCTCTAGCCAAATAAAACCACCCAAATAAAATTAGGAATTGCCCTAAAAGGAGAATTTTGTTTTTCAGAAAATGCTCTGATGCCAATACATATGTGAACATCTGCTTTCCCCACCAGCAGCTTGGTCTGGTAGGAGAAAGGACAGAGCATAAGAGAACCTCAAAACATTCAGAACCTTTGAGTTGCGAAATAGGACAGGAAATCATACTTTTCTGCAGAATTACAGTTCAACTCAAAAATACCACATGGCTACTTGGCTCATGATATTCTGATATTTCTACTTCCTGACCAAAGCAGATGGTGCTCAGTTGCACAGAAACACAATATTAAAAAAAATAAATGTTAACCAAAACACTTCTACTGTTTTTCAAAGGTCACTATACAAGCTCTAGATCATGCTTCCGTTCTGTTATTACTTAAACGGAATTGCTTCATCCATCCCTCACTGGAACAGCATGTATCATAGCACAGCAAGAGGAAGAAAAGCAAATTATTGAGRCAGCCCTTGTTCCATAAAAAGGGAACAGGAATGTTAGCAGAAAAAAGTGTGTGTATGTTGGGGGGGGAGCAAAATCAAAAGAGAATTTAAAATTTTTCCAGAAAATACTGATAGTCTTTGTTATTATTTGAATAAAGATTACAGAATGCAAGAATATCTGAAGTTAGGAAGCAATAAAACACAAACAGTACAGATAGTACACAACAGGTCTTATGGCAGACCAGAAGGATAATTCTAAATATGCATATTATTTTTGTCTGAATCCTATAAACAGGTGATAAGGAAAAGTTTGTAAATACRGCATTTTATGTGACATAAAATGTGGCTCTTTTTGAAATGACCATATTGTGTTGCTACTACTAAAATAGAACCGTAAATGTCAAAAGCAAATATCAAACAAGTCACTTACTCTTTGGTTTCTTACAAATAAATCCCCTTTGGGAAGAGCAAGGAATGATACTCCAGTACCCAGAGGATGCAGA
Source organism: Apteryx rowi (assembly GCF_003343035.1). Taxonomy (NCBI): domain Eukaryota; kingdom Metazoa; phylum Chordata; class Aves; order Apterygiformes; family Apterygidae; genus Apteryx; species Apteryx rowi. The sequence goes on from NW_020449786.1 coordinate 652,988, forward strand.
CAGTTCTACGCAGTAATTAAGCTGATCGTCTGAAGGTTGTCCTTCACACCAGCTGACAAAGTCTAACACAGTGTTGTCTTGCCAGAGCAGCTTCCCTGGTGTGGCAAATGTTAGCAGTAGGACTATTACTTAATTCAGCAAAAATGTTCACTAATATTAGTTTTTCTCTAATTTTATTATTATACTCAGTCTAATAAAACAATATTACTTTCTTCAAAAAAACCCRGCTGTGGTTATTTTCTAATACATTTTATTTCCTTTGAATCTTTTATTAAAAATAATATTATTTTTACAGATTATGGTCATAGCTTTGACACTCATAACTAAGTTTTTATCTATATATTCCCATATTTTTGTCTAGGGGACTAGTGCTTCAAAATGAAAAATAGATAAAGCTAGGCTATTTTTTTTAATTCCTAAATTCTTATTTTGGCAACACTCATTGAAAATCAAGCAGCTTTTACTGTAAAGCTTAAGCACACACTTAGCTAAAATTAAAACTTATTTCTTTTTGCTTCTAAAATAAAAATATTGATGTATCAATGAATCAAAAGAAGTCTAAAAACAACCTTTATGACTGCTAGTGGACTAAGGCTAGGCTTGTTTTCTTCTGTTTGCATGTTTTCCAAAAGAACCTTTTCTAGACAGCCTCGTTTTCTCCTTGCAGAGAGGAATGACAGTGCCTGGTGTGATCCCATGGGCTCCAGCTGGATCCCCACAGCCCTGTGCGGGAGCTGCTGGGCCATGAGAAGGCCGGAGCACACAGGAAAGGGTCCCCACAAGGTGACAGAGCAGACCCGATAGAAAAATGCTCTCCCACAGGCCAGGAATTGCTGATGTCCTCAGTGAGGGCTCCACAAAGAGGGGAGGAGGAATGGTACCTGTCCTGGACTATGGACCTCTGTGAATTCTTCCTTATACTGCAGCCAAGAAGCAACTGTGCAAAATTATAGATAACAGCAATTCCAAGTTCTAGTTTAGAAAGTTCTAGTTTAGAAAGGAGCCCCCATGACTGCCCCAGTACGGACAGCTAAAATTACACATGATGTCCCACTTTCTTAAGGATGGGTCTGTTCTGTGTTGTGCCTCTTGAGAGCGATTCCTATCACCTCTCCATACCTTTGTTACTAAGCTAGATATAGAATATAAGAAATTTGCATTGAGCCTGTCTCCATGCTGGCAGAAGGTTGCAGCCTTTTCAGTTGACCCATGTAATATCCAGGACCCATAACTGAAGCTAAGCAGAATTTATTTTCCACAGCCTTTCACACTTATTGGATAAAACCCTAAACCTCCAAGATTTTTTAAATCAAATGCTTTGTATCTATTTTTTGTTTTTAACTACTTCAGAAAATTTTCTATATAATTGCTACTGTACCTGAATCTTTTCCCCCAAAATAAAAACATATCTTAATCATATTTCAATCAATTTAATGAAGGCTATTTATGATTATGTATAGAAATTAAAATAATTACCATTAACATTTCTGTATATTCCTATCCAAAAACCACTTGTCTTGCTTGTGAATAAGTCTGCATGATGCTAAAAAGTTTGATTCAGCCAGATCTTCTACGGAAGCCAAAGTACCACCTATAACACATTAGAAAACAAACCAAAGATGATGGAAGTATCTCCTGCCATAGAAATCAGTGGTAGTTAAAGACTTTGATACAGGATAAGATTAAGAATAAAACCTCTTTCTGCTGGTAGAGAGTAAGCAAGGATTTAGAGACCAGAAAGAAATGCTCAACGTCAGGGGAACAGCATAGCTTGTAAGTGATGTCCCAAATGAAAGACACATGATTTTCACTGCAGCACAGTGAAGATGATGATTTCAAAACTATCAAAACAAGCAAACAGCACATTATTTTCAAGTGATTGCATAATATTTTTCATAATTAGAATTTACTGATGATTATTTTTTCTTCTTGGAGTTGACAGGATATTGTGTGGCATGTAAAACTGTGCAGCAAACAAACATGGGATTCAAAGGGAAGGATTAATTTTTCTGGCAACAGTGGCAAACTGAAAGTGTTGGAGGGAGGGCTGAGAGGAACTAATGAGATATGGAACAAAAGGACCAATTTCTTTGGAGCAGTATAGTGCTTTCCTTTTTTGTTTGCTGCCTAGCAAAGCGTTGATGAGCTACCTCACAGCTGAGCACTGTCGGTGGATGAGGTCCAAGGAGGAGCTCGTGGGTTTGGCTGTGGGACCAGAACCTCGAGAAAGGAGGGAGGCATTTGCCTTCCCTTTGCCTTGCAGGGAGTCCTGCTGTTAGAGTGAGGACTTTCAGGCAGTACAGGCAACCCCCTATTATATCACATACSCCATGTGAAAAATAATTGATTATTATTGTGATATTTACTTCTGTTCTTGACACAGAGCTACTGAAAAGGCTGGAGAGGTGCATAAGGCTGGGATCAAGTCAAACCATTCTAAAATCCCACTAAAAGTAGAAATTTTGTGAACTAAGATGTAAAACAGAACAAGAACAAAACACAGCTGATTAAGAAAAAAACAAGGAAAACTGATCACCTTAGTATCAACATAAATAAACAGCAAACAGCATTAATGATGAAAAGTAAATGAGATGTTGATTTCTTTTTTTAAATCTGTGTAGATTTTGCAGCATTAGTATTTAAAGCTTTTCAAAAGCGAATTCTTAGGTCAAAATTGAAATCCTATCTTTGAATAATAAAAATAATTACCTGATTGAACACATTCAGTCACAGACTGAGCCCAGCTCATTTCATTGGCATTGAAGTTATAGCAGTGGCTTTGGAAAKGAATCCAAGAGATGTGATCAGATTCAGGACATTTGCCAGTCTCCTGTGGAARAACATAAGGAGCTACATCTACAAGAAATGAGATATTATGGATTTTATTGTCAGTGGGGATTGTAATTCTTCAGATATAAAATTTAAGTTTAAAAAACACCTTTCTTAAAAGTACTTAAAATAATCTTCATCACACATTACTAGAATTATCAGTGAATATGTCAAGAGTGACAATGAGGAACAGCGCTCCTCAGTCATAGATGAGCAGTAAAATATAAGGCCACACTCTTCAGTGTTACCAGTTGAATCAAACTTGGACTGTCTCAGGAAAATCTGAGAATCTGAACTTTTTTTTTCGTTCCAGTGTATTTTCTATAACCGACAACTTTGTATAAATGAAAGGTATAGTAAAAGATAGAAGAAGAAGAAGAAGAAAACCCTCAAGAGGTTCAAATAACAATTTTATTTTAAATGACATATCCTTTAAATTGTTACTTATTATGGAAATTCTCAATTTAATATTTTCCTCAAGATAATAATTCTAACGGAAAATTTCTGAATGTCTTTAACTCTGACACYATGTGGAATAATCTGAAGCTCATGAAATATTTGTGTAGTGGCCCCACACTTTCCTCAAGCAACAATGTTAGAGCATGAACTAGTAACATTGCCAGTTGGTACATGCATTTTTAACTAAAAGAAGTAGAAGTTGCAAACGAATCAAGTTCAGAACATGATCTGGAAAAGAAATTAAAGCAAAATTACACAACACCAATTCAAAGGAAACTCAGACTGTCCATAATCTTTGTGTTGCTACAGCCAACAGCAGTTGTTCTTGTACAAGCGAGGAAGCAAAAGTTCAGTCCTATCCTAAGGTTTGCCAGTATGTGCTATAATTTGTAGTATTCCTCATTGAAGTCCGTGTAAACACTATGAAGTATGAACTTCTGTTTGTGCCAATAAACAATAGACTCTCTTTTTCAGCACTTTAATACATTAGCCACAGTCACCAGAAACTGCTGATCACATTAATAACTGGATACAACTATTCCTCCTTTCTCCAGTTGTTAGAATCTAATAACACTGAAGCTTTAACCACTGTATGAACACTGCTATTTTGAGGGCACAGAATTTATTTTATACGCATTGGACCTTACTGATTATAATCCTTCCCACAAAATCCCTGTCAGCAAAAAGATTCACACTGTAGACTCCAAAGAAGTTAAAAGTGTAGTACTCCCACAGTCTGTATGTTCTGTCTGTCTGCAACATTGCAATTCTACTGCAGTTACCTCCTGAGTCCCATAAAACTGCAGGATTTCTAATGATGAATGACAACTCCATGAAAATAAATTCATGTTGATGCAAAAATAAGAGTCTTGGCATTACATATGCAGTCTCGTTATTCCGTAATATATATTTAGAAATATGTGTTTTAGTCAAAGCAAATTCAGTGAGGTTTCTGTCTTAAAACCTAAAGTGTTAGCATCATCATAGCTTACCATCTGATTTTTTGCAGACAGGAAAATGGTTTTCATTACAGGATGCTGTTTTCCAGGCTCCATGGAGATTTAGATAGACACAGGCTATTTTCCGTTTTGGTTCACTATAGTCCSATTTAGAATAATTGATTTTCCTATTATCCATCCATCTGTAGTACCCATTCTAAAATTGAAACAGACATTCAATACAATTTTTCTACACTCCCATCTTCTGTTTCAGGTAAGAGGATTTATACAAATGCACATTTTCCCAGTGATATGTAAAGCTCAGTTTGTATATCTGTGCTAGTACTGTTAAAATACTGATCAAATCAGGACTCAGCAATGTGAAAGTAATGGACAATAGTATGCTTCCCATGCTGTAACAGCCCATGAAGGTTTTTTGAAGGCCAAGTGATGCTGCCCAAGTGCTGGTGGTGCCCAGTCACCTATGAGACAGTGTGGTGAGAAGCAATCCCTGTGCTGGAGGAGTCAGGTCACCCCCAAGAGCAATGTGACTACGAGGAACATGAGAACTGCAGAGAGCTCGGGTAGAGCAGAGCAGAGGGTGGCTGTCACACAAGGACTCAGCCACAGTTGAATGTGCATTTCCATTCCCTAAGTTGGAGTTTAATGCTTTTAAAATAGATAAAGTTAAAGGAAGTGAATGCTATCTTCCCATCCTAGTTTCCTAAGTCTATTCATGCTACAGTTCTACCTTCCAACAGTAATCAAATCATAGCATTTAACCACATCTCACGTCAATGTATTTATCTTACCACTTTGCTGTTCAGACCAATCCATAGGGGCTCTCCATACTGTGCTGCCTGCAGCAGCAGGAATATATTACTGCAATAATCTAAAATGCTGGTGAGCTCTAAAGATTTCTCCTTGCAGGCTTTCCTTGCTTCTTCCCAATTAATTTTAGAAGGAATGACTAAATAGCTACTGTTATATTAATGGATGAACTCGGACTCTGGAGCAGGTGTGGAATGAAATAATTCAGGCTCTATAGGAAAGAGATAAGGAGGAAAGAGGAGGAGGAGAAAACAGTGATAACTATTAGCTGCCCAAGTAGCAGTATTACTTTTGAATAACAGATGAATACAGTGTGGCAACAAAAGCATCAAGTAAAACCATTTTTTATTTCAAACACAGAAGACATATTTTAAAGATAACTTAGAACTGTTTTTAACTACAATGTAAATAATGTGCTCAAGAAATAGGGAGAGGCAGAGAATTTGGTATTTATATCTATAAATATAAACTATCGCCAGCTGAAAATTATGTGAATACTGGTCATGCAGTAATCCTCTCTCCAGTTCTCTCTAGGTTCCCCTCCCGCAATGTGGGTGAAATTTCCCCCAAGCAGAAGCACAGTACAGGTTCTCTGCATGTCACTTCAAGATCACTTCAGCCTCAGARTCAGGATGAATTTCATTCTAAGAAAAATATGTGCCTACATATATAGTCACATATATATGTGCTCCTTCCTCTTTCACATTTAAGATAAAGTAAAAAATGAAACTATAATTCTGCCTTAAATGGTGTGTATGCAAGTAGAAAGCATAAAGACCTAGAGCTGCAGACTAGGACAGAAAAAGAACAAAAACTGCCTTCTTGCTCAWACAGTCTCAAGAACATCCTGGCAACTGTTTTTGTCAGTGACTCCCTCATGCAGCTTTCTGCACTTGCATGGGACAGAGCCTTGAAACATCTGGCCCAGATATGTCTTCTTCCTATATTCCTAGCTGCAGTACATAACTCGCTGCTCAGCAGTTCCCCTTTTCTCTTCCTGTGGACTGCGCAGTGTAAATATTTTCTGGATGTGTCTCCCACCCTGAGGATATAAGAAGAAACCTAGCAGTTTTGTCCTTCTGATTATTGCTGGTATTGCTATAACAAGCATTGCCAGAAACCGTACAACAAAATAACCACCTTAACTCACCTTACCCAGCCGTGCCAGGGGAGGATGTGTGGGGGCTTTTTGGTGGGTGGAAAAGGGCTTAGGTCTGGGGGGGGTGGAGGTTGCAGCTAAGATACCTATGGTGGAGGTTGGTGATGGATTTGTCTTTATGCTTTACGATTACAAAATAACCTAATTCAGATACCTACATCTGTGCTAGTTGGCTAAACTTCTTTTGCTGTCAATAAAAAACAAAAAAGGCACTTTGAAGGCCTCTTCTGACCTGCTTCGGACATTCACCTCAGGTGAGGTGAATCTTGCCTTCAAAGTTTCTACTCATTGCGTGCAGGCAGCTGGTTCAAGGGTAGATGTCTACAGTTAAGGTAAATTCAGCCTCTGTGAATGCTGGTAGGGGAGAGGCCATAAAACAAGAACTTTTCTATAATCCTTATCCCAGAACTGTTTTCATATCTGGATTGAGCTGGGAAAATAGCTGAACTTCCTTAACCCCAGTTGCTAACTCCGGTTAAAACTGAGGACTTCCAAATTCAGATTGGTCAGTAAATGTCCTCTAACAAAGAAGGGGAAAAACAGAACTCACTGCTGTCCACCTGGCAAATAAAGCTTTTGTTATGTTGGCAGTCAGTGTTTCCCCAGTAGCCTGCTTCATGTTCAGATCTTTTCATCATTGCAATACAGTCAGTCAAAGAAAAAATTAAAAAGAAAATTATAGCTGGTAAAGTGCAAAATACTTGGCAAAATAATAGAGAGACATCTTAGGAGGCCAAGTTAATAGTTTTCTCTAATTTTGGGTGGGATTTTTTTAAGGATCTTTTTTAAAGACTTTTTTTGGCTCTTATTTCGTTTATCATTTTTTAGAACAGAAATGTTTTGCGTTTTATATCTCAGGCAAATGAAATCACCTTGGCAGATTAGTGCAAGAACTTTTGTCAGTTTATTAAAATTTCTTACAGTGCACCACAGCTACTTTTACTATATAGTGTATGGTAATCCATATTGAATTGTTGAGCTTTCATTTGTATTCATGCTGCATAAGGAGAGGCAATGAAACAAAATAAAAACCCAACTCATTTATGAATAATGAATATTTTCAGTAAATTCTAATAATTCTGATAATAATTCCAGTTAATACCAACAGTAATTATAATACAGCCCTCCTGCAGTTCTAGACTTCTACAAAAAAATTAAAATAAATATAGACTTTAAACAAACCTATTAATGTGTTGGCACAGCTTTAAAAAGTTGATTCCTGCAATATTATTCTGTTGCCTTCTACTTTAAGCCATTGAAATAAAAGGAACCTAGCTGAGACAGAGGTCAAGCTGGTTACACTAAGCCTGAATATGTTAACTTATGAAATTTCTGCTATTGTTCTGTTTACCTGTATCATAAAAAAATTCCAGTTAATTTCAATGTAATTATTTCTAAATGRGAATTGTCTTCCCCACTTTGAATAGTCAAATAAGCTTCCATCTGTCCAAAGGTATGTACCCTCATTGTTAATATCATTCAGTCCAATCCAGGTTTCATCTGACATATCTTTTAGGAGGAGGGTGAAGAAGGCTAYCCCCCCMAAAAAAAAAAAAATCAGAGAAAGAGTAAGTAGCAGAAGAGTTGCCATTCTTCAAATTCAGAGTAAACCAAAACCCAAACAAAACAACCAATCAACTTTCAAAAATATTGCAAATATCATTTTAGTATCTTTAGATTATAGGCTACTGGTAAAAGTGAAAAGAAACAATGCAATGTCTAATTTAACTGAAGGAGTTTGATTTCATTAAAAATATAAAAGGAGAAGTTTTCAGTGTAAAAATGCTACTCATAGACTTCTTGGAAATTAGGCCTAGAAGGGACCTCAAAAGGTCTTGACCTATCTTCCCCAAGATAGGATCAACAATSCAGAGGTTATTTCTGATGGATGTTTGTTTACTGTCTAACCTGAATTTCTGTGGGCAGGTTAAGTCCATCACTGTTTATCCTATCTTCCATGGCCATGGGGAACAGATTATTCTGCTCCTYCCACATTACTCTTTTGCTGAGAGCTGAGAAGTGTCATAATATCACTTCAGTTTTTTCTTCTCTGCATGAAGCAGCTCCAGGTCATCCTTCATAGGTTATGCTATTTAGGTCTGGAGGCTATTTTGCCTTCATCTTTAGGTGAGGCAAAATTCCTTTTAGTGGCAACAAAGAACAAGTTCCAGAGGAAAAGGAAAGGTGCTGCAAAAGTCAGTAGTGCTCCGGAGAGGTGAAGGCGCGCAAGGGAGGTTGAACGGAGATGCTAAGATTTCTGAGGGCTATGGATGGCAGGTTTCTTTTTCTGCTGCCTCCTCCTCCTCCTCCCTCTGCCCAGACAACCCATGTCTACTCCATGTGTGCCTGGCAGGCAGTGTGAGGCTGGACTGGGCACCTGGGGGCTCTGCTAGCAGGATGGCAACAGGAATAGGTGGACAAGGGCCCAGGTGACCCTGAGCTGTCAGCCCCATGCTCTGACTGCAGCTCCAGCAGTCCAATGCGTAGCAGAGCAGAAGGGCTACTTCATGTGTAACGCAGACTATCCGCCCATTTCTAGATAACTGTATGATGTTTGCCTTTTTTTGCAACAGCCTAACAGTGCTGAATCACGTTCAGCTTGCAGTCCAGTTCCAGATCTTTTTTTGGTTACTTCTCATCCTGTTTTTGTGCAGATAATTATTCCTGGGCAGGTACAGAACTTTGTGCGTAACGTTATTCAATTACATCTCTCTTCTTCCCCCAAAAGATTTCTCCGATTTGTCAAGAATATTTCATATTCTAATCCTGCCCTCCATCATGTCGTGTCATTATGTCATCCACAAATGTAATGCTTATATGACTGGCTGGAGTGTTTAAAAAGATATTGAATATTACTGCAGCCAAGACAGACCTTTGTGTAATCCCATTCTGTATATCCTTTCCCTGAATAACTATTAGTGACCAGTGACAGCATGGTTCTGTAGATACTCCCAACATCAGAAATGGAGGAATAGAAGAAGAAAGGTGATGGTGGGGAAATAAGTTTATCTTGCAATGTGGTCTTTACAGTCACTACCTTGACTGATTCTACAATTATTTCCCCAGGATGGTCTATGCACTGTAATCAACAYGTATGGTGGCCGGATGCTGAGATCCAGCACAAAGGAGGTAGTGGAGCTATATCATTTTCAGAGGAATTTTGATGTGTTCCTATGTCTAAACTGTGAAGCACAGAGAGGAATATACCTGATAACAGCAGCCACAGTTGTAATTTTAAATAATAATGATGATCTTTTTGGTGAAATTATCTGGCTTCTCACCTGGCACCAAAAGTTTCAGATGTCATACCTTGCACTTGGTCATTGTGTATAGAGGACAAGTTTCCCCCTAATTCTACGCACGTGCTTCTTGCAGCATACCAGGTCAGTCTTTCTTCTTCGCTGTATCCAAATATTTTATAACGCTGTGGGGACAGTGAAGGATTAGACAACATTTCAGGTGTCAAGAGAATTCAAGCTGCTGGATTTTGTTAGTTCAGTTCCAGTCCCTGTATGTAAAGAGCAGCAGATGGGGAAGCTCCTGAAATGCCAGTACTTTCAGCCAGCCAGAAAGAGATACAGCTAATCACAGCGCTCGTGTGTGCAGCGCTTACAAACACATGGGCCACCCACGGTCAGAGCTGGCAGCTTCCAAAAGCTATTGATGAATTAAGCAGATTTCCAAGATGTACGGATGGAAATTTTGGGTCACATTGATAAAAAAGAATTTTTGAGGGATGGAAACTATTTCTAGATTGGGAACAAAATTTTGGGCACATTTTTTGTATGCACTTTATATTCTGAAGAATCTGTGCTCTGATTGAGGTAGATGTACTTAAACATTTCCTTCATATGTAATAGAGAAGAGACATGCTGTGCTTCCTTACAAAATACTGTTTTTTCATTTCTATTTTTGATTTTAGTTAAAATAAGTCACCTAGATTCAAAAGACAAAAGCGCTCATGCTGTCATAAACCTGTTATAATTAGGTACACAAATAGAAAGTCTGCCAGAGATGAACTGAGAATTTTGTTATTTTTAGTTGGGATGTACAAGGAATTAAAAAATTGATGTGAACAAGCGAAACTGTTATGTAGTGCACTTTTGGTATTGCTGCCATAGCAGATATCTCTCAGGTCAAATTCTTTCAATTATATGCCAGACACTTAGTGTTAAAATCTGAGCATGTGAAAGCATTCAGGATGACTAGAACAATATAGAGAAAAACTGCTCTTTTGCACAGGATATTAGAATCCCCCCCCCCTTTTTTTTTTCCTGAATAGTGGTGTAAAAATTGTCTCTATTGTTGTGTAAGTTCTGAGGGACTGGAGACATTTATTTTTAACTGGCATATGCTGCTTCTCCCTTTTTTTTCCCCTTTTAAAGAATAAAAAATTTTCCTATCCATTGCATCAGGGGGTTGTTCTCTGTTTTTCTTTTTTTTTTTTTTGTGGCCAGGTGTACTTCTGCTTAACTTAGCAAAAAAAAATGTTTGTTTTTCACATTTGATCTGACATTTATTGCTGTTTGTTTTACTCAACTTAAGATGAATTGTTATGATATCTGATTACGTATGAAAAGTGTGACCTTTCATTTTTTTCTACTCAGAGTTACTCAGAAAAAGGGGGTTACACTTACAGATCAGGATAACAGAACAGTATTTCCCTGCAGTAAATAAGTCTAAAATAAACATAAAATTATAGAAAATGACAAAGTAACTGTGGCTAAAGGCATGCTGCAATTCACAAAAATTATAATAATTTAAAATACTCAAGTTCACTCCTTTGAGATTTAAACACAGACTTGACACCACGAAAATAGGCCACACTGCTAATTAGAATAGCACTAGTAAATTGGGGTAAAAGATGAGCGAACTCATACAGTGATGTAGAAGTTGTTTTTTTCTACATATAGCAGATCTGCTAAATACTGTTGAGATTTGTTACTGCACCTTATTATTAAAGAAAAGYCAAGTTTCAGGACATCCTCCCAAAAGTGGAAGTACTGTAGGAGCAAACCCTGAGTAAGTAGAATTGTGCCTTTCGCAGATGAAGGCATTTTTCACAGCACAGCTTATATCTTTCCAAAAGCCTGTAAAAAAATGAAATACAGAGAATCACTGTCTGACTGAAACTCTCAAATCTCTGTCACAGTGTTGAGCCCCAGACAATATTCATAAAACACAAATGAAACTTCTTGAAGGCAGATAAAACAGTTGCTATGCACACTACTTGCCCAAATTAAGTCTTCCTTCCCTTGCAGGGAGTTTGCCTCCTAATAATGATGGTGCAAGTAGTTTTAAACTGCGACATACTTGTTATGAAAAGCTTTCACTATTGTTTAACAACCTATTTATGGGGTAGCCTCAAATTTAAATATGTGGTGAACACTTTAGCTTCTGATGCCCTATTCTTAAAATTCTCAACCAAATATTTCCTGGTGCTATTTTAYTCACCAAAATCTTTTGACATTATCACACAGTTTTCATCATTGTTTGCCAAATTGGGTTCATTTGGAGCCCAGACAACATAGTTCACAGGGGTCTCATCCAGCCAGCTGAAAGAAACAAAGGGACAGTGGTTGCCAGACAGGTGTCTCCAGCTGTTTAGAGTTACTAGGACTGTTTAGCAAAAGAGCTAAGAAAAGTATCAATAATCACTAGAGGACAAAAGCTCTACATATACTGGAGAGCATATATTCTCAATGTTACTACTGCTTCTCATCTGCTTCCTCCTAGCCCAGTTAAATCCCCATCAATGACCCATTTTGCCAGAGGCTGTATAAACAATGTCATACTCAAGGAGAGCCTTCCTGCACTCTGCAAAAGACTGGAACCCCAAGTTCTCACCGGTACACGGACTTCCCTTTCATCCAGAAAGGTGTCCTCCTGAAAGCCTTCTACAAACAGATTTCTAAAACAGGTTCCCTAACAGGGATCTCAGAAAGCTGTTGGGTGAGATGTTGCTCGTGCTTCTTGCCTCCAGCTCTCAGAACTTGAACTAGGGGGTTAGTCTGATTACATGCTTGCATCTACATTTTATCTAAACATCCTGGACTCTCTCCACAGACATTGGAGATCCAGTCAAGAGAGTTAATCTTGTCCTAAGAATGATGTCTAACATGGATCAGGTGAATAACATCCTAAAATTATCCATTGTCTCACTTCCTATGAAGGATTGCTTGGGTGATTAACTCAGGTCTCAGATCACTGTAAGACACTGAGATGAGTCTTACACATGAACTTCTATTGCTTTTGCTYTCTCAGATTTGGAAGGAAAACACATTACTTTGCTCAAATATAKAAAAACTTAGTACTTCTGATCCGAGGCTTCTCCTGAAATCTGTCCAGAGGTCACTTGCACAAGTTATTAACTTGCAAAATGAAAGCATGCACAAATGCTCCCATAGAGCAGGATAAAATTATCATCATTTGTTGTCCATTATCAGTTCTAATATTCTTCTTTTTCTCACCTGAATTTCTGATCAAAGCTGACAACTAAGCYAATGAAATATTTCTTCTCACCTTTCCTGTAAATCTAAAACAAACGAGATTATGTTAATAAAAACAGTTCCTTAATATCAAGCAAAAAAACTTGGAAGGCTCTTAGCCATGTCTGTGATGCTTTTTTTCCAGGATTTGAGCCTCAAGCAAGAATATTATAGGTTTAGACCCAGGTTGTAAGCAGACAAACAGAGATACTGGGAACATTCTGGACAGAGGAATCCTCTGGAGAGGACAGGAATAGTGACTGTGCTGAAGTCTACAGATCTTAGAAGAGAGAACCTGGACCTCCACTGGCCTTCCCTACATCTTAAACATTCACATGCATTTTTTCTCYACCTGAAAAAAATAATTTCTTTAGAAGTCCCAAACTAATATATCACTATTTAAATAAATAAAGTAGGACAATAGCTCAGGAGTATAGTCTAAGTAGTTAGACTGTTCTCTTTTTTTTATCAGCTGCTCTGCTTCAGAATTCAGAAATGTCTCATCAGCATTGGTGGCTGCTGATCTTGATCACATGGGCCAACCCAACAGGAAGGTTTTGGTCAAAGTTCCACTGCCCTTGGATTGCTGGAGCAGACAAGGCGGAAATCATTGTTTTGTACTGGCTGCTGAGAAGAAATCTTAAGCACAAACACAAAAGCAATGAAATAATCTACCTTATTGAATAGTGAACAGATGTAAAACAGAGTGAAATTCTTCATGGGTTCAAAAGTACCTATACTYATTGTGTTGAACTCAGCCAATAATTAATAGACTGAGTGCTTACATATTTCCAAAGAAATTTTCTTTCACTTTCATTCTCAATGACAACAAGATCTGCAAAGTTTTTCTTGCAGATTCCCTGGGCTTTTTCCATTTGGGCATGTTCACTGCTGAAATAGTATTGCTTATCTCCATATATAATCCATCCATCATCAGTGGCTTCATATTCTGAAACAAAGGAGCATGTACATTACATACATAACTAGTCTGTACAAGGTCTGAGAACTATACAGTGAACTTTCCTTTGAAAGATGAAGAAACCTACCAAATCTGTTGTTTGGCTCAGGTTTTAGCAATATACCTGTAACACAAAATATCACCATGAGCAATATTGCAAGTACACAAATGCAGATAGATTTGCTTTGTGCACTTGTGAATGCTTCATAAAACAGAGAAAAAGGAACTAAGGATTAACTAATGAATTTTTAAGATTTTGGAGGATACATCACAGGATTAAAGTAAAAAATATTTATGATTTAGAAACAACTATCTACTGAAAAATGTACATTCTTAAAACTTGCATACCTATCTCCAAAAGCATTGGACTACAATGATTCAGGATATGCAGTAAAACTCTTTGCAGATGAAACCCACATCAGTTTCAAAAGTATTTCATATTCTTACTTAGCATGCTATTAATAATTTCTTTCATACTCTTTGGACTAGAGCTAGGCAGCATAATCCATTCAATATATACAGTTCTCAAGCTCACCTACATAATGGTAAACTGTTCACAAATACCGAAAGCTTAATGCTGATATTTCATTAATATCACACATTGGTTCCAGTGTCTGGACTGATTCCTACTATYCTGACAGCTTGGCTTGTGCTAGAAAATTTTGTTTTTAAGAGAGTCCTGGAGAGAGCCAGGAAACACGTGGAGAGTCAGTAGATAACAAACCTCAGTTATGATATTACAAGATGGACCAGGAGGAAATTAACCTGTTGCTAGACCCAGAACCAGCTATAGCCCCTCGAAAGTAGCTCTGCTTTCATTCCGTTATTTTGTTTTTCACAAAGACCACTGATTCTGATGTTATCTTTCTCCATTTCTTCTGCGCTTTGGTGGAGAGGAACATATTATTAAAGAAATGACAGGAACAGGATGAGAGATAAGCAAACAAATGAAAAAGAATTTAAATTTTTCTGTGGGGAGCTTTTCAATATTTTCTCCTTAAGCAGTCAATGAAGAATAGAATTAAAATTATTCAGATATCTTCATGAGGAATTTACATACTTCATCTTGTTTGGATTTTATTTTTTTAATCCCAACTTAATCATAATATTCCTCATTTTTTGCACAAAATTGAATATCTTTTAATTGAATATGTACCCATATTGTCATCTCAACAAAAATTTGATTTAAGACTTCAATACGAATGTTAATTAAGATACCTTAATAAAATTGTCACAAAATGATAGTTTGAAAAGTTTTTCTTTCTTTTTAATTCTTCAAGAAGCCCAAAGCAGGCAGCTAACCTGAGGTTACAGGTGATTAGCACTGCTGGCGGGTTTGGTGGTGATGCTGATTTGGACATTTGTTACCCTGTGAAACGAACAGGAAGCGCCTGCCCTTGCTGGTCTCCCATTCTAGCTGTGCTGCCATTCACCTGTTAGAATTTGCAATCCAGTGGTGGTGACTAGCAGTGGAGATTTTGTCAAAAACGCACCCAACACAACTCCTCCTTTTGGGAGCAGCATGTGAAGACTTTCAGCGAGCAATGTTATGCACAGACCTCCAGGCACACCAGGCCGGATAATGGTGTTACATACTAAAAATGAGGGCATTAACAGCTGAGCATTTGTGATCATCGTCTAATCCATACTCAGAATAACAAGGTCTAATTCTATTCTTTTTTAACTTCTGAAAGGTCATCTAGGATCAAGATAAACTGATCAGAGTCTGTATCTCAGAGTTTCTGAACTTCTTCAAGAGCCAAGAGCCACATCTATGCAAACTGGCATGCTCAGCGTGCTGAAAAGGGCAGCACAGGATGTACCGCTTCAAGCTTGTCTGCTGGTGTCGGTGTTTTGGTGGCACATCTGTATGACTAATCCACCCACAAAGGAAAAGTGATTCCTCCCTTTTGAGTAAGAAATTTTTCAATGATAATGTAGTGCCTTGCTCACTGTTTAAGGATGGTTGGTTGTTAGCACAAGTGTCAAATATTGGATTGTTTCAGTGCTGTTTATGTAACTGATTCTCCCTTCCCCTCCCTATTGTGACTTCTTCTAGTCTCGTGCATGGATCCAACTTTGCCTTAATTTCAGGTAGCTTTTCAGATACATCATTAGTTATTGCTCCATGGAGGTGGATACAAGAATCCAACTTACAACGAGGAAGCAGGGATACAAAAGTAGGACCAAGTAAGCAAAACAAGTTATTTGATTATCATTTGTCACTTGGGTTCCTTAGCCACAAAGTCCTCGATTCTCCCCACTGCCAGGCCCCCCAGGGCACATAGCCAGGTCCCTTTTGTGCCCTGATGGGGCTTCCTTGCAGCCGCCCAGCTGCCCCCACTGCCCCAGCCCTGAGGTGCCGGGGACCTGGCGTTAGGGCCCTGCTACCTCCCCAGAGCTCGAGTCATTCAAGGCTGCACCAGCCTCTCTACTTTTGATCTTCTTTGTGGACTTGCTGGTTCCTACAGCAACTGATCAACTCTTTGGTTCCTTTTATTTGTTTCTCAGCAGGAACCAAAGCTTTTTTCTCCTTTGTACAGGGAACTCTTTTCTCCTGCCTCTTTGGCTCTCCTGGGTAAGCCCAAAGCAGGTAGAAATACAGGGAAGAGATTAAAAGGAAAGAGATTCTTGCTAATGGGATGAGTATCTTCGCCTTATTTATTCAGCACATGGCAGAATGAGATAAAGGCAGAGATAACATAATAGGGATATCTTTAACCTCCTGCATCTCTGAGTAGAATTAAAATATCTGAGTTCATTCCTCTTGTTTTATGTGTTGCCTTCCACTGCTCTGGTTTTAAAACAAAGAACAATTCTCAGTATCCTTCTTCTTTTCAATTTGTTTAAATCCATACAATTTGTTTATGAACTTGTCTTTATTACTCAAATTCAATGGGGAAGTAATTGTACCTTTTTTCGCTTCACAAATCCAATTAAGTAAATGTTCACAGCTCAAGTCATTCCAGCGCATTTGGGGTGATTTATTAAACATCACACAATGTTCAATTTCTTGATGGTTSTTGGTTTCATCTTCATTCCAGTTCTCATAAATTACCTGTGTTGGAAATACATCTCTATTACTACACGCTTTGAGCTGAGTGGGAGTAATTGAGATTGCTGTTGTCACACAATTTCAGGGTCTCATCCTCCAAGAACCTCATTTGTTGGATCAGTGGGAGTTCAGAAGGCTGATCGGCGCACCTTCTCCATCACTCCCAGAAGAAGGTGAAAAGATCATATTATATAGAAAAGCACGTGTCTGATGGAGGAAAAACTGATGGGCTGAAGAAGTCATTTTTAGTTCTCTGTTACAGAGCTGGCAGCCTGACTTCTCTTAACTGACACAAAGCAGYGCCCCATTCTGGGGTGCTATGAAGAACATAAGAGCACTGACAGTGGAAGATGGGATATGGCATTGTCCCAGGGACGAGAGGCAGAGGCAATTTTGTGCTTCCATTAGAGCATTAAGACAGTGCCATCATTTAGCACTGCAGCTGTTCAGCTGATGGATAAAGTGCTGCCATGGACCTRGCAAAAGTTTAGAAGAGACTGGAAAAAAGCCATAAAAAGATGAAAATCTATGTATTATAAAAGCCAGAAAGGCAATTACTATCCAACAAATAAGTACTCACAGGAGAACCATCAATCCAGGTAAATCCCTCATCAGGATTTAAGTGAAATAAACATATCCAGAAAGCCTGAGTGTTYGGTCCTTTATCCCTAAAATAAAACACACAATATAGATGCCTGAGTGTAGAAAGAGAGACTCTGATATAAATGCTGGAAAGCATGCAAACATGCTGCTTTCTGTCTCATCTGAATTGGGAGCTGGTCTTCCACCCCATTAAAAGTTCACTATTGTCCCATAGCCAGGGCCACTGCCTGCACCCTTTGTCAAGGGGTTGCATCTGAGGTCTGCAGTTGGGACAAGACTTGTTGTATTGAATGTAATTTAAAGGACAGGTGAAGTGGTATGGAACTATCTCGGGCTGGCACCCCTCTGCATGGCTGCAGCATAGCTCTTGGCTACAAGCAGTAGTTCCTGGAAAGAGGTTTTAGCAAAAGTAAAACATAAATAGTGTGCTATAACCTCATGAAGTTCAACAAAGGGAAGTGCCGAGTCCTTCACCTAGTGAGGAATAACTCCATACACAAGTACAGGCTGGGGGCTGACCTGCTGGAAAGCAGCTCTGTGGAGAAGGACCTGGGGGTCCTGGTGGACTGTAGGCTGATCATGAGCCAGCAATGTGCTGTTGTGGCCRAGAAGGCCAATGGTATCCAGGGGTGCATGAGGAAGAGTGTTGCCAGCAGGTCGAGGGAGGCGATCCTTCCCCTCTACTCAGCCCTGGTGAGGCCACATCTGCAGTACTGTGTCCAGTTCTGGGCTCCCCAGTACAAGAGAGACACGGAGCTCCTGGAATGAGTCCAGAAGAGGGTTACTGAGATGATTAAGGGACTGAAGCATCTCTCATATGAGGAAAGGCTGAGAGAGCTGGGACTGTTCAGCCTGGAGAAGAGAAGACTGAGGGGGGACCTTATCAATGAGTACAAGTATCTGAAGGAAGGGTGTAGAGAGGATGGGGCCAAACTCTTTTCAGTGGTGCCGAGCAACAGGACGTGAGGCAACGGGCACAAACTGAAACACAGGAAGTTTTGTCTGAACCTGAGGAAAACCTCTTTACTGAGAGGGTGACCGAGCACTGGAACAGGTTGCCCAGAGAGGTTGTGGAGTCTCCGTCCTTGGAGATATTCAAAACCCACCTGGACGCAATCCTGTGCAATGTGCTCTAGGTGACTCTGCTTGAGCAGGGGGGTTGGACTAGATGATCTCCAGAGGTCCCTTCCAACCTCAACCATTCTGTGATTCTGTGATATAATTTAGCTAAGGAAAAATAGTGACAATTGTTTCTCAGCTGCTTTGGTTTGTTTCTTGGCACTTCTTATGAAGTATATTTAAAAGTTCTCGCTATTTATCTCCTCCTATCTATGGACCAGGTAAAATAGAGTCCTATTTCACTCACTGCCTAGCAGAAAGATTTCTTTCCCCAGAGACTTAACATACAAACAAAGCTTATTCAACTTTTCACAATAATAAATAATAGCATGAAGAAGGGAGAGATGGCAAAGACTTTTCTATATCACAGTTTTAAATCTGTCCGAGAAATTAATCCTGGATTCACCACTATCTGAAGCACAACTTTTGTTAACTATCTGTATATTACATGTCTTTGAGATGTCTTCATACTGTATCAAGGGGGAGATGACAGGCATATTGGAGATGGAAGCACATGGCAGACAGCAGCCACTGGCACTTTGGGATACTCTCTTAAAGAATGCAACCAAAACATAGTGGTCTAATTTGTGGGGGGAAATGCTGTAATTGCTACATTGTGGGTAGAATATAGCATCTATAATGCTAGCATAAATAAATGGAAATGAATTCTGATTAAATTTCAGGAGTCTTCAGTCAATAGTTAGAAAATCTGTACATTAAGTTATTGTATTTTTTGCATTTTGATTTACATTATACTATAGCTGAAGGGTTTTTTGAATGCATCTGTTAAAATACAAATTGCATGGAAAACATACTCAACAATTTTAAACTGGAATATAACAGTTTTTAAAAAGACATAATTAGAGCTGAACATTTTTAGTGTCACTTTTGGAAGAGGGACAAACTATTATAAAGTTGATCAAATCTGGAGAACAACTTTGATAAAACACTGTGATGAAAAATTCAAAAATGTCAAAAATACTTTGAAATATTCAAGATTAAATATTTTTTGAAAAATTCAGCATTTCAGTTTGATATTTCCAAATGAAAATTTTCAGTTATCACTTACAAAGTGAATTTTTTATTCAGTCTTTTGGCCAGTTCCACATATATTTTGAAGGAATTTTTATTTGACTTCATATTAACATGAAAAAGAACTGTTGTGCAAGTACTCACAATGCTAATTGCCATATTAGAACTTGATCTTCTCTTGTTTTGATTGTAACCAGATTTCCTCCTATTTCTCTACAGAACTCTTCCGCTTCAAACCAAGACTTCTTTTGGTTTCCCTCCCTAACAAAAAACTAACAAGAGAATATTTAATAACAAATTACTACATATAACATGTAAAGTATAACATATAACAAGATATAATTGCATATGTAATTAAAATCAATGTCACACTAGCACCCATTTTATATTGAGGCAACATAACACTCATCAAGCCCTACAATATTAAGCATTAGTAATGTAGATTATATGTATTTTTCTGTTAGTATCCTCTCTTATAAAATAATAAGGGAAGAGTAGCATGGGAGTCTGGGAGAACCAATAGATATCACAAGGTACAGAGAAGAAAAAAATAATTCATAACTGAATTGGAAGTTTGACCACTGAAAAGCTTAAAGGAAAAATAAAATAGCCAAGTCTCAGTATCATGCAGTAGAAAGCAGATTTTTGAGAAATGGATGGTGGGGGAAATCAATATATCGGAATAGAAAAAATAGTGTGGACAGAAAAAGCCATTTGGCAGGGTAGTGACCCTGACTGAGGAGGAGATTTTTGTCCGGTGGTACAAGCTCAGAAATAGCAATTTGGTAAATGGCAGAACAAATAATGTTAGTAACAATAATTAACTGAGCGTGACATGTAAGGGAACTGTCGAGACCTTTATAAATACAGGGCTAAAAACATCTCTGTCCATCCAACAGGCAGAGTCTCAGGAGACAAAGCAAGAGGATACTTAAGTAAAGATCTGGAATAGAAATGTTTGGTATGTACTTTTTCTAGATTTATTTTGCTTTTCCTTAACTTTTTTCCTTTCAAAAAGGAGACATTTCTAGGCTTTTTTAGCTAAATCAAGAGAATACACAACGTTTTTTCTACTTGCTGAAGTGTCACCAATGTCAAACTTAATCTAGAYCTAAAAGTATCACTGAAAATATCATGTGCTCCGTGCGGAAAGGTTGGCATAGGGCCAGGTTCCCATAAGTTTTCTCTTAGAAAACTTTGTCCTATGCAAGTGAACCTGCCAGCTCTTGAGAAACAACACCATGTTCTTGTGAAGTCCCAARCTCCTGGGTGAGAATCTCACCTGGCATTTAAATAAAGGAAAGCATATGCCCAGCTCTCTCTTTTCTCACTGTGTTAAGCTTTTTCATTGCTGAGCTTCATTATATTTGGTGTGTTTGTCTCATTTTTTTTTTGTACTTAAATACCACAGATGAGATCATTCGCAAGCAATGACCCAGCACCCAGGAGTGGGAGCCCGCTGCAGGCAGGGGGTGACCAAGGGGCAGGTGGCCAGGGCTTCCCGGTGCCCAGCTGCGCACTCACCTTGAGGCACGCGTCCGCCCGGGGGGCCGCGTCCCAGCCGGCGGCGCAAGTGGCTTTGGGCGCCCACGCTGGAGCAGCAGGCGCTGGCTTTCCTGCAGCCTGCTGTTTGCAAAGAAAATTTGCTGTCTTCTTGCAGCTGACAACATCCCATAGTCCAGCGGCACCTCCAGTTTCCATGGCAACGCAGCCTTGCTCTTTTCCTTTGTGATATATAAAAGAAACGAGTAAAACCAAAAYGCATTTGCTCCCTAAGAAATCAGACCTTTGCTTCCATTCAATTTCAATTACAATTGTGAAATGGGAAGTGCAGGTTGTGCAGACTAAAAACCATTATGGATATATAATTATTTTGAATACCTACCACCACAGCCCAGATGTGGGCCAATAAATCTCACAGACACAGCTTTGCCAAAAATGGAGATTCACAGAATTAGAACATAAATCTTCCTTACCTTGCCGCCTGGGGAGATGACAAGGCAAAGAGCATTTGATTTTATTTACATATGTAGCAGATATCCTGGCAACTACTTTACAGTTCTCAATATTTAGGTGATTCAGTTTCAGAGAAACTAATATCAAACCTAACAAGCTTGTTTAAAGACATAACTAGTTAGTGTCAAGGCAGGAGTTTTCAGTCAGACACTTCTGTTTTGTTGCAATACAAAACAGCTGGAAGTTTTCTGCACCTTTCTCACATACACGCGTTGCAGGCCCAGTATTCTGTCCATAATTGTTTTTCCTCAGGCTGATGAACTGTTATTAACTGGCATTAAAAAGCTGAAAAAATGAGACCCTAGATCTTGTTAGACCCTGCCTTCAGTCTTGTCCATTTAAAATCTGCTTTTGTACAACTTGCTGGGTGACTGAATTACACAACATCTGATACTCAGCTGTGACTGCATTTGTTGCACTCGAGCCAAACACAAGGTCTGATGATGTTAGTCATCTACATCTGTAAGCACAGAAGAAAGTTCCTACTCTTATTTCTAATCTACCACAGGATGAAAAGTAGAAATGCACTCAAATTTCAGCAGGACTCCAATCACAGGCAATAGCCCTCTGTGGTACATACCCGGCATGGCTGTATTCCAGTGTGTGAAGAGAGGAGTTTCACCACTGGTCCACCTGAAAGTCCCTTGCTCTTCTATGTCCGAGAGACCGATCCAGAAATATTTTTCATGCCTCACTCCAGTCAGACTAATCAGAAAGGCTTGCTCATTTCTGAAGAGGAAAATAATGTTCAAAACCAAAACATTACCCTGCAATGTCAATCTGACTGATGCAAGTGAAGGTATCCCTGCCATGCCAGAATGACTCCAGAGAAACACCTCCTGAATGAAGTTCAAGCAAAACCTCAGCAAGTTTTTAAATGAGGTCAGAAGAATTTGGCGAAGGACAACTTTCTCCTTTCAGCTGAAGGCATCATCCTTTCTTCCTTTCCTCCCTATTCTGTGAAATACCACAGGTCACTGCTCAACTCACACAAGCTTCTGGTGGTAGTCTACTACTGGTGATGGGTTTGAGGCAGCATAAAGTCTTACAAGGACAAGCTGGTCCTTGCAAGACTTTATGCTGCCTCAAACCCACCACCAGTCAGGACCAAATTACTGATAGCTTTGTCACCTCTCACCTGTGAAGGCAGCTGTGCTCCTCAGAGGCCATGAAGCCAGACTGAAATACAAGCAAGCTGGAGATGATGCAGCTCCAGCTGTGGTGGGGCAGGTCACAGGGAAGAATTCCTACCCTTGTACAGCATCTGCTTTAGAAGGTCGCTTAGCAAAATGTTTTGTTAAAGCTTTCCTACCATAATACTCTAGGCCTAACAGCAATCAGTAAATAAATGAAAGTAGAACTAACCACTTTCCAAAACCAATAACAGAAAAACGGAAATAAAACAGAGGCTGCTATAATTAGGAACTGGAGGATGAGAGAGAACTCTGACTCAAGTGACCTTCTTCAATCTAATTTAGGCTTACCTGAAAAAAAAATGGAAACTGTTATAATAAGTTGAGTAAAAAGCCTTAAATCATTTAGTCTTTTTTTCCTTGCATGGATCATTTTACTTGGCTTACTATACCGAACACTTCTGAAAAGCCCTAGTAAAACACTTTGACAAAAGTTAAAAAGTTTTGCAAGATTCTGCATCAGAAGCATAGATTTGGAAGTAAAAAAAAGATACTTTTCCTACCTGTTTTCCACTGTAGTTAGATATGCTTTGCTCTGTTTACATGTCTTATTTGCGTCTGAGAATGTTACAAACGCAGAGCCCACCAAATAGCAGTGAAAACTGTGTCTTTTCCAACCCTGTTGAAAACATAAGGTTCTTAATGTGAAATTGTAAGAGACTACAGTATAGAAATTAGCTCTGCTCTTTTGTATATAAATATTTGGTGTTAAATTTGTTGCCGCAACTAAGTTTAGAAACAAGATGAGACTAGGCAGATCCGTTAATAAACAAACAAAAGTTGCTGGGTTATGTTGCTGTTTGCTCCCACAGAAGGCCTTTTTTCATTTAACGGGTGCCATTAAGATCTTACTCTTGACTTCCCTCTTTTATTTGTATGTGACTTCAAAGAAAATTTTGACTGTGCTATTTGCTATAGCTTTCCAGTGCCCTGTAAAGCTGGGAGTATGCAAACTTCCCCATGCTCCTGCGATCCACTCAGAGGAAGTCGCAGTTCCAGCCTTCCAGAGTTGCAGGGTCTAATGCAATGTAAAAACAAAAATATTTCAGTACTGAAGTGGGTTCACATATAAGCATAGCTCCCCAAAGCCGCCATGGCCAACTCGAGGGAACAGGTGAGGAGACTTTCAGAGCCCAGAGGAATCCAGTCAGTGCTTGGTTATGGGGAGGATAGAATAGGGATATCACTAAAACAACCTTTTTTCTTTCTGCTATTAGAGAGGTTTATGCTGACCAGTGCAAATGTAATGATCTTTTGATAAGGTGATTTTTTTGCAAAACTTGCTAGTTTTGCAAATAGCAAAACTGATAGCAATCAAAGGCCAACTAAACAGTCCATTGGTAGGAACATGGTACAGAAAAAAATGGTCTTTTCTGCTTTGAAAGCATTTTCTTTCTTTTATAGCTGCTACAATAGTTGCTATAGTTTTATAGTAAAGACTTCAAATAAACAGCAGATCTGAGATAGGAAGTAAAGTGGCTTTTGGTAATTCTGTATGTACTGTTTGGCTAAGAGGCTAAACAGAGAAAATATTAATGAAATTGTTATTCAAAAGAAATGTGTGATTTTGTACAGGGTGGATCTCCTGGGAATGGAGGGAAAGGGGGCATTCGTATACCTGTGAATGAATCTTGACTGTGTTTCTTAAGTATTTGCAGAATAAAAATAAAAATTATATTAAATATATTAGTAATGTGTTCGTAGGAAAAGACTGGGTTTCCTCGGGAGTAGAGTCTCTAGAAGATACAGACAAACAGAAAGACTTTAAAAAAGCAAGAAACAGTAAACCCCTGAAGGCTTCCCAACATAATTTATTTATGAGAGAGCATTTACTCTCTGGCAGCCTGCGTCCTTGATCTTCTCTTCCTCAGGGGATTGGGATGAAGGCTTCTTTTTACAGATGTAGCCAAGTTTCTTATCACAAATATCAGTTGCCCAGTATCCATCCTAGAATAATACAGAGAAGAAAGGAATGTAAAAAGAGCGACATTCATAAACCTAAGAAAACTTGTATTTTCTTCTGCCCTCACTATAAGCACACAGAAATATGTTACCTGGGAAGGCTGTAGGATCATTGCTGGAGATATACAAAAAAAGATAGACACATCTGTCAGGAATGATTTAAGATACATTGGATGCTGTTTTGAGATAAAAGAGTGAAATAAATGAAGTCTTAAAGTCTCAGCTAGTTGCTACCATAACTATCTATTTCATGAGAGAGTTTATAAAGATACCCTCATCTGGAACTAATGAAACCACATTTACTACAGTATTATTTCACTACTCTTATGACAGAGATCAATGAAACAGAGATAATACAGGTCTGAGTGTATCACAGTAAATGTGGCTATTTCATCAATCAAGGAGAAGTTTCTGTGAAAATGATTAACTTTTTTTAAGAAACGAAGTGTGTAAAAAGTACAATTGAAATAGGGTCTTTGTTTTGTTTTTTCCAGAAAATCTGATTTAGGGTCAATTCTACTGATGCCTAATACTGGAAAAATATCAATATTATTTTATGTTATAACATTTCTGCATTTTAAATTTGTTTCTTTTCAAATTCATGACTCCATGTGTGTTTGTGTGTGTATATATAAATGTGTCTAAAACCCAAACACCTATATACTGCAAGACAATAAAAGTTGTGAATCAATCATTGCTGCAGCCATTAGAATAAAGCTAATGTAAAATTTTTGGATCAGACTTTTCAGCAGATAAGAAATTTTGAAAGGTAGCACTAGGGAAATGTTACCTCACTATTTCTGAGCTCTACTGTCCTCTGAAAGCCTCATCTGGTTGATGCCCATTTACAAGAAAAGCTATATTAAGCTGAAATATGAAATGGCTCCTAGACAAGTTGGTAACAGAAAGTAACTTTAGCCTGAGGTAGTTATTCCTTTGCCTTACTATAAAATGCCCACATGGTTATACCTGCCCCTTCATGACAATGCAGTTCTCTGGACCATTTGGGTAGGTGGGATGTCCGCGTTGCCATGTGGTGAATGTCACAGGAGTCCCATCACTCCACTCAAAATAGAAGTGAACCTTGAGATCATTCAGACCAAGCCATAGCTCTTCTGTTGGCTCTGAAGCATAAAAAGAAATATGCAAGATGCTATGCAATACAGTGAGCATTTTCAAATCTGGAGCAAACAGGGACAGGCTAAAAGTTGGGATGTGCTATGCAAGAAGATAAGTCTTTGTGCTTTATCAAAAATATTGGTTCCCTCTAGGATCTGCAGTAAGAGTTGACTTGACCTGCAGTTTAAAAAGGCCACAGATTCCTTCCAGAAATCCTGAATTTAGTAAATATATGTCTCTTTATGGCTGGCAGAATTTTTTTGCAAACTTTTTGAGCATCTGTGACTTAGAACAATGAAATAATCCCTAATACCAAGGTTAGTATAGTCCATGGCTAAGTGTCTTCCTCCTATCAGGTGAGGCAAGCCATGAAGATGTTTGCCAATACATCCCCTTACCTGGGGGACTAACAGTTAGTGAGAGTTCCTGCTGTGCAATACTCTTTACCTGTTCTTTACCTAACCTGATCCTTGCGAGCACTTAGCTCAGTTTCCACTGTTTTCAGTGGGGATATTGCAGAGCTAAAAGTTGAGCAAAGGTTAAATTTCTTGTTGGTTTGGAGCACAATTCTGAGGATACTGAACATAGAATAAAGACACAAAAGATGCAATTATTAAAGATCTTTATGTGCTTCTGTTAGGAATATATGTTTTTTCTTTTATTTTAACACTTTCAATGTTTCAGAATATAGATTATATCTTGATAAATATCTTCCATGTATATGCAACAGCAGCAACATAAAAGAACACCATAAATTAGATCCAGCCTTGGGCTTGTGACATTTCAGAGGACGCTTTAATAGTTAATACTAAGCCCAGCTTTTATGCTACAGATGGTGCAAACAAAAAGCAGACGTTCATATATACTTACTGTAACCAAGCTGTGACACTAGAAAGCTGTATTCAGCAATATTGTGGACACTTGCCAGATCTCCATCTTGCCTCTTACATGAAGTCAGAGCATCTTTCCATACTTTGGGTTCTCTTTGAATGGTACAACAGTGGCCTGCATATGGCCACCAACCATCAGTGCATTTAATCGGTCTCGATTTCTCTAAAATGAAAACACAACTGTTTCAGAGCAATTTTATAAAGAGGAAAGTAAGGAACCTAGAATGAGATCTCTCTAGCATTCTTTACAAAAGTAGGACTATATGAATAAACATAAGATAAGGTTAGAAATGCAAATACATTCAAATGAAAACCAAATATGATTAAGGCACAGTATGTTAAATATGCAAATAAAATGATAAATCTTTTAAGCAGAGAAACATTGAAAATTGTCCAAATTGTGTCAGAGACACAATTTTAAATGATACTTTGTGAGGAAAGAGGGATCGGTGCAGACTTCAGTCTCTTCCCACTTTTCCCCCCGGAGCAGTAAGGCCAGTGTGTCACGGTCTCCCATATTGCGTGATGTGGTTAACATTAGGCCCTGCCTCCTGTTAAATGTCTGTTATTGCAAACGCATATGATTTTCAGATATGGCAAATTGAGATGTAATTCTTTGGTAACTGCATGTCAGTAATCAACGTAACTAGTGCAATAGTTTTCATATATATGAACTCAGCAGCTTTTTATTACTTAGATTCCTAAATATATTTAAAAGCTTGGCATAAGCTTGCTTTAAAAATAGAGAGTCCCACATTTCTTTTTAAGGTTAATACTGGAGTAAAGTTTCTCTGAAATAATCTCTTTACTTTCTTTAATATAACTCCTCTTTTAAAAGCAACATTTATAACATTCCCAGATGACAGTCACTAGCAGATCCCTTCTGCATGTTACATGTTCACAACCACATTGTTGTGTCGGTTGGGGCCTTAGGTTGGGTGGCTCATGGATGAAACGTAGCTGGTGTGAATGCGGCTGCTGCTCCTGCTCTGCTCATATGAACCCAATATGTTGCATACATTAATATTAGAGTAACTGTAATTGCTCATTTGGAGCAAGTGAGAAGCATAAAATTTCTACAATACTTATGCAAATTTGGTTGTTGGCCCTGGTAACCGTCACAGAGCAGCTTCTATCTGTCTTGCTAGAATGAACGATAGAATGATGGAAAAAAAAAAATCTCCTATGGATGATTAATATACAGTGAGAGGACATTTTGTGACAAGCAATATATAAAAGTGTGTGTGCATGTATATACATAAATATAAATAGATGCATAGCTGTGTTTTTCAAAGTTTTTTTAACATCTTTGTTGAAAACTGATGTTGCACCATATGTATCCTTTGCAGATTTTTACAATTTGCTCTTTCTAAAGTTAGACAAAAAACTTTCTTTTTATTTGATCAACCTACCCTTGGGTATACTGTCATACTTTGAACTGAAGTTTCTCTTTTTACAGATGTAGCTGAGTCTCTGATTGCATGCTTGGTTTTTCCATTTAGCATTCTTTCTGGGATTCATCACTCCACAGATTTTCCCAGGGACTAAGAAAGGACTTCCTTTGAGTAAGAGAGAAAATAGAATCTCTATAAAAGCACAGCAAAAATAAATAAAAAGAATTACCAAAAGATCACATTATCAGTGAGAAGATCAACTTATTGTGATTTCTTTAATGCTTGTTATGAAGAATGCCTTCCTCCGTAGGATAACTGCTGTTGTA
Source organism: Apteryx rowi (assembly GCF_003343035.1). Classification (NCBI taxonomy): domain Eukaryota; kingdom Metazoa; phylum Chordata; class Aves; order Apterygiformes; family Apterygidae; genus Apteryx; species Apteryx rowi. The sequence goes on from NW_020449786.1 coordinate 681,359, forward strand.
GCTTGGAAGATGCTGCTTTCAGTCTCTGCTTTGGGGTGGAGGGATTATTTAAGCTAGGTGAGATGGATGATCCTCCATTACTTTGGTTCCAGGACAGTATTAGGAACTCCTAAGTTCTTTGCCTGATATCCTGGCACACACAGACAGAACAGCTGAAGCTAGATGTTTTTCCTGTGTCAAAAACTTGTTAACTTTAAAAATATTCCATTTTAAACAATTGCATCCATTTAGTCTGTATCAACAATTTCACAATCGTACTTTCCTATAAAACATTTTTTTTTTCTCCTTTCTGTTGGGGTGTGAAAGAACCTGTTTAAGCAGCAGAGGAAATTGCCTGATACAGAATTTTTGAAAACTTAGAGCAGACTTGCATTATTTCTTTACTACCTTGTAACTTTTTCAAAACTGGGGGCATCTGGGAAGGCTGGTAGCACAAAGAAAACATGGAATTGAAAAACCAACAAGCAAACAGGGGAACCAAAAAGCTGTAGACAGTGCAATCACTGAACTCCAAAAGAAGAAAAGATGAAAAGAAATGCCAGGATGATTTTATTTGCACTGGTGCTGACGTCGAGTGCAGTAAACGCAGTGCCCRAACGCATCGCCCCGTTCTCTCCCAGCAAACACGAGGGAGGGTTTGGCTGTAACACCACTTATTCGAGCAGACGGGCGCTGGAGATGTAGGCGAGGGCAGCAGGAGGCAAGGTGCTTGCGCTCGGCCGATGGAGCTGTGGCTGCCGAGTGGCGCGGGAGCCGGGCGGGCGAGCCAGGGGCACCTCTGCTTGCGGGGGGGCCACGGCCGGAGGCCAGGCTGCTGCCTCGCTGCCCTGGCGCCAGCAGATGCCTGTGCCACCCGCGGCCACCGGCCCCGGGGCCAGGCTTCCTCCTCACCACGCAGTTGCTCTCCCCACGGGAGGAGTGCCACAGGCTGGCCCTGTCTCTCTGCCTTGAGGTGGCCCAGGGCAGTTTTGCATACACTGCCGAGGAATTATGAGCTGCTCTGCAAGGCTCTCAATAATATTCAGAATATTTCCAGAAGACGTAGTGCCATTATTTTCTAAATATTTTGCTACTTTTGAAAGATTTGATTTATATTTGTACTTTTGGATAATATGTTATGGAAAAATTCTGATCTCTGATCTCTAGGGTAATATTTCACTCCAAATAATACTTTCCTTTCATAAACAAGCTCTTTGCTTATATGAGGAAAAAAAAAAAGAACCTGCTACAGCTGATATCCACAGTGAACTTGGATATTTGAAAAGTGTACCTTTAAAAATAAAGGGCTAGATCTTCAGCTATTGCAAAACAGCATGGGCCCCCTGAACTAAAAGTACCTAGGGTAGTTTTTATCAGTCGGCATCTTATCAGAATCCATTCAAAGATTGTAAAATAGATTTACAATTTATTTAGAGAAATAGATTTAGTTCTTACCTGGAGACCAGTTTAAATATCTGAAAGGACTGCCCCCAGCCCATTGCCGTCCACTGTTGAAATTCAAACCGTTCAATCCAATCCAGAAAGCAAAACTGAATTTTTTAATTAGCTCTAAATTAGAAAAGAAAGTCAATGGTAGCTTACTATCCTCATTATTACCAAGGTAGAATGCCAGAAATAAGGAATTTACATTTCTTAGTCTAAACCAGTCCAAAAATATTCCTTCCACGCTACTGAAGTGCACAGACTGAACATGTAAAACATGTAAATGAATAAATGTAAAGGTGGCAGAGATCTCTTCTGGCTCATGGAAAGGGCAAATCAACATTTTATTTCACCACCTGAATAACAGTTCACTTCTCTCACTTTGCCAGCAAGTCCCATTTCATTAAAACATGAGATATAAAAAACCTCCACTCTTTTCATTAAGGAATTGTGCTAAAATGTTGCTGTAATAGATTTCATGGAGTAAACTCATCAAAAAGATTACGAAGACAGTGCCCTAATTATCTGTTTCCTGGCTTTTTTCTATGTTAGTGTTTTCAAAGCCTCCTTCTTGCCATTTGTAACCAAACTGATATCATGATCCTTGCATCATGAAACCCGCTGGAGTTGTTTGGAGCCTATGCATGCACTGTGCTCTTGTTAGGACAAAGCTAGCCATCATCATATGTTCTCCTAGAAAGATTAATAATCCTTGAAATGCAGAGGAAAAAGGTTAATTTGAGGAACAGAGCGCACTGAATGTGAACACTCAGCAGGGGAAGCGAGAGAAGGATGCCTTTGCCCAGGATGGGCCGTGGAAGATGCCCTAGGTTCCACCTGCAGCACACGGGTGGGATGAAGTCATTTCCCTCCCTGAATAGGTTCATGACCAATCCTTCACTTAAAAAAAAAATCAACAAAAAGCAACAACAAAAAAACAGCTAAAGGAAGGGCAGTTTGGGGCACCTCGCTTTGGCTTCTGCCGAATGACCCGCTGACTGCTTGTCTTTCTTCAGTGAGTAGGAAGACAAGGCAGCTAACCGAGTTGTCTAAAGCTCTGTGGTAGGAAAACTCCCCAGCATATTTTCAGGTGTTGTTGCTCTGTCATTTACCTCCCATATATGTTTGCTCAGGTATCTCTGTGATGCTTAATAGTTCTGCATTTTGCTGCTGACAGCTCTTCCTTGCTTGGTGCCAAGTTAGAGCTGATTCTGAGTTTATCTGATAGTGAATGCCAGTTGAAACATCTTCTGTCCAAAATCTTTCTTTGTCATCTGGAAGGGGAAGTAAAATTGAACACTGTTATTAGGCAACTGACATTGCACCAACTAAAAATATAACAAGTATGTGATATTCTGTAATGCAAAATCTCTAACAATGCACAGCATTAACTGCATGGTATCATGAGCACCTAGAAAATTGTAATCAGATTAGGAATAATTTTTTTAAATGTATAATTTTTACACTTAAAAACATTATTTTAAATTTCTAAGTTTGTAGGGGGAGTGGATGGGTATCTAAAATTTGCTTTTATCCACCAAAAGTAGTACTAGGTAAACTAGGTATACGTGATTATTAAAAAAAAGAGATTCCTGGTTGAAGTCAAAGAAAGAAAGCAAGCATGTAGATGAACTACGACCCTGGAGGCTGTTCATACTCACAGGGAACTGCCTGTTAGCTCATCTTCAAGAGAAGTAACTTGTCCAAAAACTTCAGAACCTGGCCCTTGACAGCCTGAGGAGCTATAGAAACAGTTCGTGTAGCACTGATATTCAGACCAGTTGGAATCTTTGCTTGCAGAACAACTCTTAAAACTTGTGAAACCATTGTGTTATTGGGAAAGCAGTCTGTGAGGAAAGTGAAATCATCTGTGTCCCAAGGTGGTGGAATTCCAGACATAGAAGCAGCATGGAAGATAGTACAGAGATGAAAGGGGAGGATAATTTTATCAACAGTGTTTTTGCTTAGACAAAATAGAAGCAATAGGAGACAAGAACACAATAGGAAATGTATGTTAAGGGAAAAAAAAACCAGTATATCACAATTTAAGTGTGAATTGACCTACAGGACAGGCCTGAGGAATAAAGAGCAATGGGAATTTTTGGAAAGGAAGGTAGCCTTGATGCATGCTGTTCTTACCATGCACTTTAGTCACATAAATGAGATGTCTAATAGCGTCTTCACCTCTCTGGTCTGTGAAGAGAAACAGCCACCTCCGGTAGGTGAATCAGAACTTGGGTGGACTAAATCACACTCTGAAGGTGCTTATTTCTCCACTCACTAAAGAGGGAGCACTTGGGTTCTGGGGTTAGTTTTCAATGAGATGATTTTCATTTGGGCTACTCTGACAAGGTTTGTCATGAGGGTGAGTAGCTGGAACCTTATAATGGATCTGATAGCTCAATAGATGGTTTTCTCAACAATGTTTCATGACAAGTTAATAAATAAAATGCAGGACTTACTTTTTAGTGGGCAAAATCCATACAATTTATCAGCATCAAAGTCTGCAGTTGTTGCACACCACAGCCAGCCATCTGACCTACCAGCATCAGTGCACTCAGTGTACTGTTTACCTTCATATTTGAAAGGGAATACACAAGGTTGTCCATTGGCATTTCCTTGTAATGTAAAGGTATCTAGGGAGAAGAAAGAGTTAAGAAGACATATGAAAATGATCATAAAATGATAAATCTGATTTTCTAATAATAGATCTATCTATCTATTTATCCCTGAATCCATCTAGCTATCTGAAATTGAGAGGTTGCACCATCTTTTTTAATCCACTTTTATAATTTTTTCCCTTATGTAGCTAGAGATATTCAATAAAATGTTATATTAGTAAGATTTGGATTTTAAATGCCATATTTAGAGTTCAGAGAGATGGTCTAAACACTGAAGGGTGTACACACCTTTTAGGAAAGTCTAATCCTCACCTGTGATGATAAACGGCTGATAAATCACAGTTCCTGGTGCCAGAGCTCCCACAAGTAGCTCTCAGACATAAACGAGTTCACTGCATTGTAGTTCAATAGGTTCATTCTATCATTCTATTTTTAAATTTACTGTTTGAAAAAAACAATGGCTGAAAAGGATAGCTGACCAAAGAGAATACGGATCAGGTTGTGATAGACATCATTAGACAGCAAAAACGTTAGTCTTCAGTTACGCATTTCTGCACTTGTTGAGGTTTGGCAGTCTTGCAGCTTTGCACTCAACTCATTCTTCAAGGTTAGCAATGCTTCATCTTTTTCAGTTATCACTGCATTGCAGGAGAGTCATTTTATCCTGAAATTTCAGATATATGCTCTCAATCCCACATTCATGCAAACACACTGGTCCATTTGGTTCTACATGCGTTATTGCTTTAACATTTCTCTCTCTGCAGCTATACACAATGAGTGGTATCTGTCTTTAAAATAGAACTCTTCTGTTTCGGTCAGACTGGAGGGGAGGAGCCAATTCTTTCTTCTCATACCTTACAACTTGCGGTAGAAAGGGAAGCTTGTACAGTTAACATGAAAAAATGACTTTAAAACCTTGAGACTGATAACTGCACCTCTGGTGTGCTGGGGAGGGTAAATGGAGAGAGCTCCGTGTTTCCTCTTCTCCCATCGCTCTCCCATACAGTGCCATCAATAATCTGATTTAGTATCTCCAAAGAAAGAAATTTCAATGTGAAGATCCTCTTCTTCTTACCTCATTTTTTTCCCCCAGCAAGCTTATATCTCCCCTCTTTATTTCTGTGTATCCAGAACTGCCAGAATAATACCCAACATATTCTCTATATCCTATATCAAATCTTGTAACATATACAGAATAGGCAATCTGTGCATTAAAACTGTCAAGCTGCCCAAGGCAAAACATTTTCATATCTAGTTTAACACAAAATCAACAGCAGGAAACTTACCCAGTGACTGCAAAGTACAATGCACGAGGGAAAAAAAACCCAGGAACCTGGAGGGAGTCATTGCCAGTGTTACTTTCCTTTCATTCCTTTATCAGACTATAAGATTTGCAATGCATAAAATTCTTCTGAGTGAGGATAGTGACRGGTTCTTCTCTGTGTCAAGAGGGTTGATAGATAAAGCTCTGTACTCTAAATAAGGAAGTATCCTGTCACATGTGGCATTTTGAAATAAGTAGAATGCACATTGCAAACACTACTGTCTCTGAAGCGCTAGTCACTTCCAAAACTCAAGTCTCCATCCTTATTACTAGAGGTGATAAGTGGAAAGGTGACACTCATCTTTTCTTGGGACTTAGCTAACACTTCATAGGGGGTCAGCTGCTGGGGTGTCACACAGGCCAAACCTCTAAAAAAGTGGCTTGAGAAGTGGTGACAAGAAACCTGCAGTGAAATATAAAAGATTAGAAACTCAACCTCAGCTTTAATATCTTGAAGAAAGAGGGAGACAAACCCCAGTGGTCCAGTACATTGCTTCAGCCTCGCAGCTCCACACCAGAAGAGAGTATTTAACAGAACCTGCAGTATTCGGTCCATTATGCATTATTGTTTGCTCTGAGGGCTAAAATTGCCTCTGTTCTGCGCTAATTACTCTGCTTGCTTTGATCACAGTTTCAGGCTGGGCTGTTTATAACTACTGGTCAAAAATCTGAAAGTGAAGAAGTTTGATGCTACTGGCTAAGCCCCTCTGTAACAGAGTAAGAACTAAACTTTTGCCTGGAATAGTTTGTCAAGCAAAATTATGTATCTGCCTTCCTGAGAAATTCTTAACAAAGGTGTTCTAAGATAAAGCCAAAAGTAAGCTAAATTGGAGAAGGTCCTCTTAATCTGTGACCAAAGTGCTTGCCTGAAGACTTCCACTGGCAAGGGATTTTGGTGCAACTGTCCTGATATAGCTCTATTGACAAATTTTCATATGCAGGCAAATCCTACCATTTCTTCTGTTTATTTTTATGAGTGCAGTTAAAAGAAGTTGTGATACAAATGGAAAAAAGCATGAAGTGTAATAATCAGTCTATGCATGGCGAGATATTATGTACAGAAGCTGAACTGCAGATGTCAGAGGAAGAACAACTSTGTCTGCTTCTGTTTATAAGGCTGTAAAGAAAATTACTGAAAGAACTAGCCAAACCTGTTGACTTGGCTGTTAGCAAAGTACTCAAAGAGAAAGAAAAAAAGTTTGCTTCCCTCTCAACTTTTTCTAATGAGGTGATCAATTTCACTCATTAATTATAGCTAGTTATTATACAATATTTACATTATCATAATTCCTAAAGGCCTCAGCCAGCTTCAGGTGAGATTTTACAGTGCTATAAATTGTAAAATTCAAAATTCCCCCAGAAGTAGCTTTAAAAAAGAAAGAAGAAAAGACCTTCCTATCAATTATGCAAATGAAAGCACTCTCAGAATTTCATTTTTAGTAAATTTTGAAATACAAAATGTGATATGACTCTTGTTGTAGTAAGCCCATGAATTCTTCTGCGCAACTATTTAAAATATGCTAACAAATTTTTCTCATTCTTTGTGGATGGCTGCTGTATGGAAAAAGCAAAGCTGGGTCAGGAAAGCATAAAGCTATGCAAGAATAACTAGAGCTAACTGGAGATCTCTCTGCAGATGACATTTTGGGACAGCTGGGTGTCAGCAAGGTGTGCAAGGTTGACCCAAAGTCTTAAACAAAACTGAGTGATGCCACAAAAAATGATGAGGTAGGAGAGAAATAGAAGCGGAGTCTAAAGAGCAAAACCGTAGTTCAAATATATCTGAAATCACAAAGTGCAACAGCTCTGATGGAGGGAATCCCTGTGGAAAATTCCTGGAGGACACAATTCCTGCCCAGTGCCTGCCTGTACCTAATGAAGGGTAAGCGCCATCCGCACTCCAGTCCGAACCGAGCTTTAGATCCCCTCGTATAAGTGGACATTTGTGGGGTTTCACCTCCCCAGGGCTGCAGAGCGATGGGTGTGTGTGGGGGGCGGGAATTAGTGCTGGCAGGGGTAGACTAAAGCAGGACTGAAAATTCAGCATTTTGCAGCTGCGCATTTCACACAACTGGAGAGCTCAACGCTGGTGACTGACCTTGGATGGTCACTGTCCTGCACGTTGAATTTTCACTGGTGCAAGAGGCCGGTCTCACCAGTGTGTTAGATTCTTGGTATGATTTATGGAAAAAACCCTGGGGTCCAGTACCTAAAATGAAACCTTTATTCCTTTTTTTATTTTTATTTCATTAACTTTCCAGCTTGCACAGGAGCCCTTGTGCAGCTTAAACAAAGCAGGCTGCGTGCTGCGGCTATCATCTAAACGCTATTCCCCCCAAATGATTAGTGCCTAAATTGTATTTGCATCTCACCGAAATTCTAGTTTGCATTGCTTTTCACTCTGTTTTTCTAATGTGTTAAACATTGCCTTTGGGCAGATTCCTAGTACAGTGTCTGCTTGCATTCCTGAGTTTTCAGTTCCTCTTTTTGCATTTAAAAATGGAAAGCTGAATTTGGAGTCGTGGGGAGAGAAGCCCTCCTTGTTATTTGCAAACAGATGCTGCACAGACAGGAGCACCCTCCCTTCCTCTTTTCACAAATGGCCTTCCAGGTGCGTTGCAGGAACTTTTCTCAGGCACAACAGTTTTTTGGCAGCTTAGCTGCTCCCTTGGGCTGTGGTTTTCTGCTGAGTCTGCATGACTAATAAAAAGTAATAGTAACTGTTCTGGTGCTTTTGCCTGTAGGTAAGTTTCTGCAACATACAGCTGAGCCTATATTTAAAGTGTTGCCACATTTTCATACACACTTTTGTTTGTTTTCATTTTCTATTTAATATTGCAACACTTTTCAGGGGAAGTCTTTGGCCACCAGTGCCTGACATGATTAGTGGGGACAAAAGTTGTCTCTATCCTGCACAATGAACTGATGTTCAAAATGAAAATAGAGGCATGGCTGTCACACACGCATGGAAAGCTGCAAGGCAAGGCCTATGGGAAAGGAAAATACTGGGACATTGTGGGGTGTTATGCTTGGGAAACGACCCATCTACTTCCAGGGACGCGAAGCTGTATGTCACTCGGTAACTACTAACAGTACGTAAAACAGAAAGGACTGTCACTTTTGCAAGGATGACAATATTTTAATTCACATACATTGAACATATTACAAWGTTAATCGTATTATCAGACTGAAAAAAAAACATGCCTGAACTTAATATCCTTTGCTGCTGTGAACTGCATTTTCTGTAACAGAAAATGAGAATGGCAAGGTTTTATCTGCCAAAGTTATCTGAGATTAGTATACGAAGCCACATTTTTAAAATAAAGTTAGTAGGATTCAGCTGTAAAAAATCAATAAAACAGGTGGATTGTTGGAGTGAAGCTTGTGGGGCAAAAGGAGTTCAGGATGGCAACGGAGTTAGGCAGAATTTTTTGAGTTCTTTGCAATGTTCACAAGGACATGGGAATCCAGTTCTATATAAGAATCACACTTTACTGAGTATTTTTTCTCACTAGTTGACTGTTATAGTTCTTTTTCACTATGTTCATTTGTTCTTGACGAGTAATTTACACTAGTATGTTTGCTAAGACATGTAAGAACAACCTGGCTGTTACAAAACTATAACATAAGTCAATAATTCTGATTTTGTAAAATGTGATACAAAAGAGGCTGCTATTGCCAAAAAAGAAATGGCATTTGATTTAAGATTACAGGTATCCTCACTGGAAACTTTTAACAGGTACATCCTTTAATTTCAGCAAGCAGCTTGTTCCTCTGAATTGATATGTGCCACAGGACCCATTCTCACCAATTCCTTAATCACTGACACTGCAATTTAAAAGTGTTTCGTTGTCACTCTCTCTTCATAGTTGGTTTTGTCTTTTTTTCTTGTAGTAGTAGATTGACATGCCAGCTCCAAGAAGAGTGAGAATGGCCAAGAAAACCAGTAGCCAAACAGATAGATGAACAGATGGATGAGTCTCTTCATTCCTTTCCTTGTCTGAAAATGAAGGCATATTACTGTAAGAAACCTTACTAATTTTTTATTCCACAGAAGACATGAGAAACAAGATGGAGATGTTCTCTGCAGTCTGAACTTGGAGTCTGTTTGGTGTAGACCTGAACTCTGAATGGCTGCTGGTTAGTAGCCAGGTTCCTTTTGCTAAAGCTAATATATTTGGTCTCAATGAACCTGGATTATGGTGATATACAAAGCTATCTATGAATGCACTGGATGTTCATAAGAATTCAATTAATAATGTACCCATCTATGACTTGTTCATTGTTCAACAGTTGTGCTCCATGACTGGTCACCTCCATGGCATGGCATTACTTCTGCTTCTGACTAGGTGAAAAATAGAGGTGATTAGGAAATCAAAGTAAGGGCAATATTCTGCTTATGTAAAGAGTCACACCGAGCTTTCCTGCCCATTGGCCCACACTGGCTAAAGAGCATCCTCAGTCCATACACTCTTTTATACCCTGTTTGTTTCTACTGCCAGTCTCGTGATATACAGTCCTTTATAAGACAGTGAAACAATGTGAGAACAAGAATCTTGCATCATCTTAGTAGCTTTCAAAATATTGAGGAGCTTGGATAAGAAAATTTCCCATGTTCTCCTAGTTTGGTGGCTATCGCTGTTCTTGGCCAGCATGTAATGCATGGAAAACAAGGAAGAAAGTTTGCAGTATCTCCTGCTGCCTTATTGAAGAAACAGGGCAAATTCCAACCTCAAGTAAGACCTTTGGTCCGTATAGAGCAGATCTTACGAGAGCCATCTTTTCAACAGTCGTTCTTTAGACATGGATATGGGATGCTAATTATTTGGAAGAGAGTTTTACAATATTTTCATGTCAGAATGTTTACAATAATAATAATACCTATGGAACAAATTTGCAGAGACGCCTCCATCTAGATCTACATGGGTTTTAACAGTGAAGTTAAAGCTCTCTGTGCCTGTTCTTGAAGTCAGTCACAAATTAGGTCATTGCTGAGCTCATCAGCTCAGGTTTAGCCCTGAGGCAACCCAGCTGACCAAATATGTGGAAGAGGGAGCGCTCATGCATGTGTAAAACAGTGTGGGCTTACCCTGAGTGATTAATAACCATGCATCCCAGTAACTGTCAGCAGGGCTTGTTCTCTAAGAGGGAATGGTTTAGGAAAATTCATTTTAAGCTTTTTTTGTATTTAGATTTTCATTAGCTTTCTTATGAAAACTCTTACCTTTCGTATGTAGAGGACTCCCACTTGGCTCAACTTCAATGAATATCAGAGAGAAATAATATGACACTTCATCAGAATCCATAAAAGTTTGACTATTTCACTAAAATTATACATGAACAAAAAACCCTGAAGGATTACTGTGGCATTAATTACAAATGAGGCAAAAATCAAGTTAAAAAGACTCTACCTTCCTACTTAATATCACTGGACTATAATATTCATATTATTTTTATATCAACCAACATTCAAATACTGAATCTTTCTTATGTTCATTTACAAATACCTTTTCCCAATTTTCCCTCAAATATTAATTTACTAAGAATGTGATATACAACACTGGAGATTAATTTCACATAGCATGTTTTAGGAAGTTCTGCATGTCCAGCTGGATCCTGCTGTTACTGTCAACATAACAGAGAGACAGAGAGAAACCAGACTTTTATAAAATCTTCTGCAAGAGGTGCAAAAAATGTTTCACATTTTGAAAAGAGGTATAATTAAACATGCAGGATGTTCTTATTAAGTAAGAAAAAATTACCCTGAATCAGGACTTCCAAAGTTATCAGGAAAATAGTTCTCCTCCTGGTTCTTATACATTACAGTTTGGAAACGTAGCTACTCAGATCATAACTTAACAAAACAAAATATAAAATGAAAAGAAGAAATCAGAACAGAATGTAAAATAAAAGCACAAAGCAACAGCAATCCCTACAGAGGCAGGAAATAGATATATATTAGACCATCTGATGGCTCAATAGATGGATTTTAGTGCTTCCTTATTGCTTCAGTACTATTTAGGCAAAATATGCAGTTAATGTTTATTTGCTGATAATATTTATTTTACATTTCTTCACAAAAACTAGGAGGCTAACTATTCATATCATTAATTTTTTGGCCATTTATATACAGAACCAACTTACATATAAAAAAAGTATATTTCAAAACTAAGAAAGGTATAGCTTAATTTCTGGAATATAGTTCAGATGTTCTTAGTAAATACCTTATGGAGATAAATTGATTTAATACCAAGGGCAAGTGCTTATTTAAATATGGAAATTAAGAACATATGGGGGGTGGCTGTTTCATTGTTTACATTTCAGTCTGTTTTTTTTATTAAAGACTATACTTGCAAAATGATTTTAAAAATTTCCTCAAATTTCCAACTGTTTATCTGAGAACTACTATGTCTTGCTATGTCTTCAGTATTGAAATTGTGTGCTTTCAACTTCTCAGCTGAACAAAATAATTTGAAAATTTATTTTATGCAGAAGAAGAGGTTTTCAGCATAGAAGACTACAGATATGTTCCCCTTGTTTCACTGGGACTGACACAACCGACCCTGCAGCATTATGTACCATGCCCATAGCAGAGTAGAATACAAAAGCTGGAAAATTAAACCTGATCTCATAGGTACTACAAAGGAAATGGTTCAACCTACCATTTTTTAGAAAAGATTCATTCTAGCCCCTAACTTCAGAGACTGGAATGATAGTGCTTTCTTTAAGGCAATTATATTTTATGTATCTCCACTTGGGAATATCAAAGAAGTGGCACTACATGTGTTAGTTTTCTCTGAAAAAATAGTCTGGCATATTCAGAATTTCATGAAAATTTCTAGAAATGCTGATGGGTCAGGTTCTGTAGAGACTTTCATGAACTTTTCACTTAATAGGGAAGTACTCCTGATAGTATCATTGCAAATCAAACAGCTGACCTTTTGGTATCCCTGATGCACTACTGACTTTCAAGGTCTTCGAATCAGGCCCAATATGAAGCCAGTTATTGATACTGGGCAGTAATATAATTTCTGAATATTTCTAGCTGGAAAAGGAAGCTTGATTATTCAGACTAATTCTTCCTTGCAAGGATAYAATAATTTTGACAATATTTAGGTCCTGGAAAAGTCATAATTTGCACAAGTGTTTGATGGGTGCCATACTATGCCTGTGTTAGGTATTCAAAAGTTTTCTGAAAGCTTCAGTCTCAAGCGAGAGTGAGTACAGCATGCTATTGTGTTCACATACAAGTGAAGACAGTGCTGTGAAGAGCTCAGAGCCTACAAACACAGGCACTACAAATGTTTAGAAAAATGGGATAAGCCAAACTAAACTGTCAGGAAACACTTCCAGACACAGTTTATAAAAATATCTTCTAAACTAATCAATATTTGTTACAAAATCTTAGGTGTCACAACAGAAAGGGGACTAAAGGGACATCACAGAAACAACTTTTCACAGTGAGGGTTGACGAGACTCCATTAACTTAGAAGATAAATTGAGTCACAAACTGAATGAACCGGAACTGAGGGCTGCAAGGTGGCAAAAGAGGGAAATTATATTCAGTAGTAACCCATGAGCCAAATTTGGAAATCCTCCTGAACAAGGGGAATGTAAAAATGATATAAGCCATCACTTGTTTTAGAGAAGACAAAGCTTGAAAACAGAATTAGTTAAGAGTATCAGGTCCATGCTCTGTTTTTTGGGTGTTTTTTGTTTTTTGTTTTTTGTTTTTTTTCAAAATACAAAATATCTGTGGCTTTAGCTCAATCTGAGGCTCTGGAGCGAATGCAAAGACCACCATGAAGGCCAATTAAAGTCATAAAGCAAGTTATTTCCCACTTCTCTGTGGCTACCTCAAAATACAGTTACTGTTTTCTTAAGTTTTACTCTTCAATAGAACAAGCTCATCTTACTTTTACCTTAAAGTTTGTTTAGTATCTAGAATGATTTCAGGGGTCTCACAATCCCCTTGCTCCTCCACTGCTCTTCCCAGATTAAGATTAAGGAGGGAGATCTCCCTTTTCCAATGTTGGTCAGTGCAGAGAGGAGTAATTTTGAGATTCATGGGTCCCCTTGACGTTTAAGTAAATATACAGACATGGAAAGTTCTGGAAAAGCACAACATGGTATATACTTGTCATAAGACAGAAGTCAGAAAAAGGTTTTAAACCATCAGAGCAAAGGTGTAATCATAGGTAGGGGGAGTAAGAACAAATAGAATAGTATTTTAAGATAGAAATTGGTAAGATGATGAAAGGGATTGTATAGGGCAATTGGAGAAGATTTGAGACAACCCTTTGAGTCCTAGTGATTCCTGTGTGTCCATACATACAAATGCATGTTGCATTATTCATGCACATACTACATGCTACACAGCACACATGGTAACAAAAGGGCTATAACAGCTATTAATAAACAGATCTGCTCAGTCACTATTCACAGAACTTACCTTTGGGTTTTTTGCAAATAAATCCCTTTTCAGAAGAACATTCAGTGTTATCCCAATAACCGGATGGTGCAGTCATTTCAACACAGCGATGCTCCGCAATGGACTCTTTCTCCGCCCAGTTGACAAAGTTCATTGCAGCGCTGTCTAGCCACAACCACTGGTCTGAAGTTAAGAGCAACATATTGAACAACAAATTTTAAAATTTATCTCATGGATAGATACTTTAACTCCTTAGCTCAGCATGTGGCTTCAAAACATGCAATAGTAATCCATTTCCAGTAGGAGACCACATAATTTTTCTTCCTAGAAGACTGGTGATAGGAAGGTGCTTCAGGAAATGCTACACCAAAATTGTACAGAATTACTATAGGTATAACTATCATTCATTAAATTGCATCCAAGAAAGCTATAGACAGAGTGAGAAATCCCAGAGCACAAGAGACTTTGTTAAAGTTACAACTGAAAAAAGTTTTTTAGCATTTGAGTTCTGGAAAGTGTTTAGGTAGCACATATTACAAAAGTAATGCCACAGCATGGGATATTGAAAATGCTACTCTGTTAGAATTCTAGCAGCTCTCATTGTGAGTTCAGATTTGTGAAAACAGATTTCATAAAACCACAGTGGATTATTGTAGAAGAAAGAATTTATCACTATGAAAGAAGAATCGGCTTAATTATTTTCACAGCTAAATTATTCAATAAAAAACTGCATAACAGTAAAATAAATATTTTTCCCCATATACTCCTTCTAGAAATCTGTTTGAAGTTTATTATGTAATTGTATCTGGATAAAATTTGCTTGGGAATATTTGTTTGCTATTGATCAGGTCCTTGATGTTTGTAATAGCACTTACTAATTAACCAAGTCCAGGATTCCCTCCACTCAGAGCGTCTATCTGGCTATCACTAGTTCACCAAAAACACTCTAAATCCTTACCACATGCCCTGAAGGGTTCATATACATTGAAGAGGAGTTGTGACATAAGTATATGCAGCACCCTGTATAAGAGTGATACTGGGCTAAATGAGAAATGTTCCAGCACAGCCAGACAGAAAATTATGAATACACAGGCAGGCTCTGTTTGGTGCTTTAAAAAATCCACACTCATGCCCCATGCTGCTGGATCCAGGATCTACGCAGACACTTGACTACTGGCCACCACTAGAAGGAGATCGTAGATCAACACAGCGTATGATTACGTATATATCTAGAGAGGCAGAGAGAGAGAGAGAGGGAGAAGGAGAGAGAGAGGGATATTTTATAGGTATTTATGCAGATATTAACCGAATTTACAAGAGGACCCTTGAATCATCTCAATTTGGATAGCTATTTCACTTGTTCAGTTATCTCAGGAAAGACAGGCCGCTGCTGTTCAAGGACATATAAAATTGCCATGTCAAGTAACAGTGTTGTTACAGGAAGGTACACATAGGCATTTTTTGAGTCTTGTAACATCTTAGCTTTCTTCATGGAGACAGAGACAGCTTCCAACAATTAATGTGACAATTTCGCACTCTTAGGCTTTATTGGGTTGAGTTTAACTCACATTCTGCGTCTGAAGTTCTAGCATTTCCAGGGTGATTGATTGTGAGAAACTTTATCTGGGGCTCGGCCAGAGGATTCAGCCCAATTATGAGAAACTGTCTTCTTAAACTATCTACATTTTTCATGATGGAAGGACTGGAATTAGCAACCTGGCAGAGACATCCTGGGCTGGGCACAACTCAGAACTAGTCTGGTGACTAATACTTGAAGATTGTGCCAAAGAGACAAAATGTTTCTTTTCCTTCTGAATCATAGCTGAATCATAAAGTCATTACTTTGTCCCAAAGTATTCAATGAAGTTCACTTGAAGACAAAAGCATCTCCATAGTGTTCACTTCATATCATTAGCGTAAATTATCTGCCAACTAAGGTGACTTCTAACATAGGGTTTTTGTAATGGATACCGAGGGCCATCCTATTGTCTATATATATTACTGTTATGCATTAAAATAAAGTAAAAATAGGTGCTGTCACTATCTTTTTGTAAAAAGAGATAAGGTTATCCTTAATTTTCTTTTCTTCTGAAAGTATTTTAAAGTAAATATTGAAGGTAAGACATTACCAGCAACATTTCTGTAAAATCCTATCCAGAAACCCCCTACTTTGTTTCCAAGCAGCTGTATTGTGTGCGTTAGAAAGTCAGATTCTTCCACGTTTTCTACTGAAACCCAGGTAGCACCTGAAAGGCATTAAGAAGCAAATAACAGTATTGTGCATGAGCCACTACTGGAACAACCTGTCCTTTACAGTCTTTCAAAACAACTGCTTTGGAAAGTTTTATGCACACTTCTCTGCTCATTTCACCAGTTTCGTCATTGCTTCTCACCAAGAAAAGAGCCCTGCAGGCACTAGGCAAGGATGGCTCCCAGCCCGCTGCCCCAGGTTGCCCTGCCCCAGCAGCAGGCAGCTGATGTGGAGCCGCTGCTCTTTCTGTGGTCACAGCCCTTCTCCTCATCCGGTCGTCCCTCCTTCTTGACGAGGAGAGAGTGCTGCAGAAAGCCACCCATGTCAGTTTATTTTCATTGCATCTGATTTTAAAATAGCTTTTTAGGTAATTGAAGTATTCCTAATGATTTTTTTATTAACTTTTCTACATTTTTATATGTGATTTTATATAAAACTTTCTTATAAATCTTGTCAGTCAATAAAAAAGCCTCTCACCTAAGTGGGCACATTCCAGGGAAGCCAGGGCCCAACTTGTCCTAGCTGACGATTCAGTGTAGTAGCAGTGGCCGTGGTAAGAAATCCAAGCTCGGAGTTCCTCTGCTTCAGGGCAGTCTCCAGGCATCTGAGCAGAGTCAATAGGGGCTATAACTTAAGAAGCCATGTGGTTTGAAATTGTTACTTTTTAATGATTAGCCCGAGCTAGAATATACATATATATGTATATGTACACACAAACACACACATAGAGACGGATTTCTTTCACCCAGCTTTAACTATCTAGACCTCTACCCCTGACTAATCATACAAGCCCTCAGTTGAGACTGTAGGGAGAGACAGACAATCAGGCCGTGCAACATCTCATTTCTCCAACCACATTTCTCAGGGCAGGGAGACAAATCACATCCTGCAACACCTAACTGATTTGACAATAATGTGAGGAAAGCAAATCCTGAACATGATATACAGCTAGAATTTTTTATTCTCATACCACAGAAGACTTCTGTAGGTTAATGAACTGTTGATACTGAATCCATATTGTATGGCTGCCTGTACTCTATATGCGGTCACATTATTCAGAGGAGCCATCACCATAGCATCCAAGTGCCAAATCAGAGATTCTTATCATGTGTGCAACTCCTATTTGCTTTTATTGTTTCACACTTCTTACACTGCACATGCAGACCAAATATATGGTTGGAAAATCTGACTCAGAAGTCATCTTCAAGTGATAAAATCTATTTTGAATCCCACATTAAGAACAGAACATATTCTGTAGCCTTAAAACCTCAAGGAGGGAAAACAACACACTTCTACAAAATCTACAGATAAATGTACCTCTGGCATACCTCTGTAAAGAGTTAAAGTAACACTCACATTCCCAAGGCTCTTGCACCTACATCAGAACTGCTTTATCTCTTAATACTCTTGGTAACAATGAATGGAAGTGAAACTTGTGCCTGTATTTTGGCTGTTAGTGACACCTGCGTGTGAACTTAGGAAGCTGTTGCTGTCCAGATAGTCAGCGCATGTTCCCAGCACTTACTTGTACTACACACGGTCTCAAGTGTGATTTATGCTCACATCTCAGAAAGAAGAAAATACCTTGAAGACAGAGACTCATCTAATGCACACGATTATGGCTACCACGAAGTCAGTGTAACTGTGTCCATTTGTACTACAAGAGGCTTTCGTGTGCCATAGCCTTGACATTCATATATCATCCCATAGCAAAATACCAAATTTTGCAGGGAAGTAGACAGTATCTTGAAGCATACTCTTCTGAGAGTTTTAGCCCAATCCATAGCAAAGTCCCCAGGATTAAGCAGACTAAAGGAATTAAAGTGTGTCATTAAAATGGTTAAATTCTTTTGCTTACCATCTGATATTTTACAAACTGAAAAGTAACTTTCGTTGCAAGATGCTGTTTTCCAGGTACCATCAAGATCTAGATAGACACAAGTATTTTTCTCCTTTGGCTCTCCCGCTGCCCATTTAGTGTACCTAGTTTTCCAGTTGTCAGTCCATTTGTAATAGCTCCCAGTCTGAAAATAAATATGTTCTGGTAATATTGTTACAGAAAAAGCATTGATACATAAATGTCCTGTAAATGTCCTATTTTTATTTGAGTTTTTCACCAAAAAGGCTTGTACTGCCGTGTTTTTTTAAGCACCATTCACTGTACTAAGCAATGTCACTGTATGCTGAATGTATGAGTTACATAAGAATTATGTATGAATAGTGTTCAACAGTGCATTAGGTGGGAGTAAGGGGGGAGCTGGAAGTAGCACAGCCTTATATTGTGCCAGAACATTGCAAGACCCTCAGACAAGTCCGTCTTAGATCATTTAGCAAATCCTGAATCAAGAGAAGCAGTTATACAGAATTCATCCTCTCTGCTCTGCTTTATTAAGTCAGTGACCAATTTGGTGAGTAAAGACTACTTGACATTAAAAACTCAAAATCATCTATAAAATATCTCTTCTATACTCATAATATTTTTATTAATATAATATTAGCTTTAAGTAGCCATAGATATGGCAGAGAGTTAAACTTTCAGGTTGGCTGACAATTGCGACACACTAACAGCTGCACATGCTTCACCTTTATTTCTTTTACCATTTCTGTAGCTTTCTGTTTGCATGTATTGCTTCCCAGCATGAGCTGTTCTGTCTCTCTTTCCACTCCATTTGCTGCATGTAGTCTTTGAGCAATTCTAGCAGGACCGCTAGAAACCCACGCATGTGCACAACGAATCCATCCAGAGGACAGTTCTTACATCACTGCTATGACTGTGGCAACCAACACACCACTAAAGAGCAGGAGAGCTCACCAAGCACCCAAACCTCCCGTCTATCCAGCACTCATACCACATTGCTGTTAAGACCAATCCATACAGGTTTTCCATATTTCAATATCTGGATCCACAGGAATGAATGGATGTAGGCATCTAAAATGCTGGCAAGTTCTGCAGATTTGTCTTGGCAGTTTTTTCTGGCCTCTTCCCATTGCATTTCAGATGAGATGATTGAATAGCTACTGTCACCATAATGGGCAAAATCAGGGGATGGATTTGTTGTTGATACTTTAGATTGTGTAGTAACTACGGAGAGAAAATTGAACACAGGAATTTACAACACACCACTGATCTCTAACATAGAGGCTCTTAAAAAATACAAAAGGTACAGTATTAACAGTGAGTAAAAATCTTATTTAAGTTCATGAACAACTTTTTAATGAACAAAATCTTGTTACAAAGCATGAACAAAATTTGTTAATATAGAAAGCAGACTGAAATCCTAGCTACCCTGAAATGTAGCTGCTAGAGACCTGACTAGTACAATTTTTTTATTCCTAATTTGGAGATTTGATCTCCTGTTCTTTAATATATTTAGCCTAAATCTGGATATCTGAGTATACACATATTTCAGATCACTGGTGGAAAGGACAGTGGGCTAGGCTTTTAGCGTATTTACTCATGTACTATATTATCACAACCTGAGCCTTTGATACTTGATGTTAACTGATTACCAATCGCTGCTTGACTCAAAGTCATTAGCCTGTCTGCAAAGGCGGTGTGAATGTTCTTCCCACATTTGAGCATCTGTTTTTATTCTTGGGATCAGTCATATGTTAAAAACAGCAGTAGCTGGGACTAAAGAAAATACAACTGCCCTCCTAAACCCCTATGTTTGCTGTGCAGTGGGTTTCTTAAAAGCAAGTTAACTACGTTGAAAGTAAGCAGGCTGTACAAGCTGATTAAAGGGAGGAGACAGGTTATCTTTACTAATGGTACAAGAAAGGCAAAGAAACACTGTTTCATTATCTGCGCTTTGCCTTCTTCACTTCCATCCTACTGCTGGGCTGCAGGGATTTGCGTAATGAGAATTTTACAGCAGGAGAGTCAACATTTATTACTCATTTTGGTGTAAAAAACCTCAATATTCTTCAACAGTGAGGAAATAGCCCAGAGACTGTACGTTTTAATAGACATTATAAGATACTCAGGATGAGGGTTAAGAAAGGATTATCTGCTATGCTCTGAGATAGCCAGGGAAGATCACTTTAAGAGCATGGTTTTACAATGCACTTAAAGAGAATGCAAAAAGCCTCATATTCCACTGAAAATAAATCTGTTTCCACTTATTATTGTCTAGTATTATTCATGATTTAGACACAAAATCCCAATTAAGATAATGATTCCTCTCTAGTAAACTCTGTGGGACAAACTGTACTTTTAAAATAGTCTTGCCCTAAGATTGGTGGATTTCTGAAAGCCTGAGACACTCAGAATGAGGCTCAAACAAAGCTAAAAAAAATCACATCTGTTCACAATGTGTTTTATATTCATCTTATTTAACTGAGGTACTCATCTGATTTAGGAGACTGGTTAAACGGAACTCAAGTGAATTTTTTTGGCATATATAGCCTCTCTTGTTGTCGCAACTATCGTCCCTCCGCTTCCCATCTGTCCTTATTGCAAAGACACAGTCTGTCTGCAGGAAAGGGGACATACACTGTCACTAGAAGAGGCAATGAGGAGGTGGTGAGGCGGGCAACTTGCACGTGCATAGAGGAAGCATTTCTATCTCCCATATTTCTAGCACAAGCCTGGCGGCCGGACCAGTGGCTGCGGGATGCCCAGCTGAGCCAGGCCATGCCATGCCGCTGCGGGGCAGGCGGCTGTGGGACACCCAGCCGAGCTGGGCCATGCACTCTGTACCAATGGTTTGTAGTCATTATCAAGTTATCATGATCAGATACCTTTGGTAAAAAACAAGATTTCCCTTTAGCTCCTTATTTTTAATTGCTTCAAGATTTCCTTCCAATAGCTTTCCTGATTTCAAGACTGGCCCTGCCAGGCTTTCAGCATTTCATCCAAGTTTCTCTCTTATACTGATTGAAACAAGTTTTAGTCATAAGCAAGGTGATTGATCGTAGATGTTAAAAATCTCTAGTGACTAAATTCTATTATCATTTCTTCAGAAACTGCAAGTGTCTTTCCTTTGGAAAAGAGATTGAATTTCAGCAGAGTGACAGCCCTTATATTGGTGATATCCTTTTATACCATCAGGAACTAGTATAACAGTATGGGAACATGTTGTCCAGGAATGGAACATATAAATAGAGAGACAAATTGATGTTGCAACAGCAACCTTAATTTTGATTTATGGTAACTTTTCTAAGTTCAGCTTTGCAGCTTTAATTTTGGCAGTAATGTAGTTCCTGTAATTCTTGTACATCATCTAACTGATGTAATATATGCCTCTTTGGATTTTAAAGAATTCATATTTTGTAATGGCTCAGACAGAAAGCACAAAGTCCCTCTTCTTCAGAATCTCTGCCAAATATATTGGTATATTTGGAATAGCTATCAGGTGATTTGCTAAGTCCCATGCTGCTTATGAAAGGACCTGTTTCAGCACTTTGCTATCCTATTAAAAAAATCTAGCTGCCTAAGATATTTAGGTTACTTAAATTTTCAATACCTCCACAGTGTTGTCCATCAACGTGAGGAAGTCATAAAAGTCAAAGAAATTTTGTTTCTCTTCTGGTGCACCATTAACCCAATTGGTGTAGGAAACAGTGCTTCCATCTGTCCAAAGAAAGGTCGACTCTACGTTGATATCATTCATTCCAATCCAAACATCAGTTGTGGCTTCCTTTAAATGATAAAAGAGGAAGGCTGGAGGGAAGCAAAGATTTCTTGTTAAGGAAACCCCATCATGCCTTACCCAAAACAGAAAAATTGTACACATGCCCAGAACTGGAGCCATATTAAAGACATAACATTTCCCACAACAGAGCCCATCTGCCTTCTAACAAATGTTTAGATTAGCACCTACAGGAACATATCTTATGCAAGCATTAAGGCTGAAAAAGTAGTCAGAGTAAGCTCTGGAGCAAATGAGAAAATGTCCCCTTCCCCAACATGTATGCACACATAATATTTTAAATAACCATATCACCATAAGAGTGAGAAAGAATACAGATATCTGCTAGACTGAGGGAATCACTCAAGACAGACTGCAAGTTTCATAGTTTCATGCAAATTGAGCAATGCTGAAAGAACTAGCAACACTTTTTATTTCTTGTGTGTAACAATTTAGCTAACCTTTCATACTTTGGAGTTAAAACCAAGCATGAACTAATCTGACTAATAAACAATTTTTAGCAGATAATCCTATAATCTACACTGGACAGGATAGTACTTTCCTTAGCAGGAGATTGCCATTTGACTTTATGAGAGGTAACCAATATCCCATCTGTTTCAATAGAGCCCATACCTTGCACTTGTTCATTTGGTATGGTAGTCAGGTTTCCTCCCAGATCTATACAAATGTCTCACGCAGCGTGCCACGTGGAGACTAATATGCATTCTCTCAGCTTTTGGACCACCATTTCTGAAGTATCAAAACTGACATTTTTCCTTATATTTACTTCCTTTTATTTAAATAAATTGCTATTGTAGGATGAAGACATTGGCATTGCATTTTAATCAATAGCTCAGAGTTGAGGTCACTCATCTGGAAGTGGGAAATCAAGTTCAGCTTCCTCCTCTGTCTCTTGCTGATGTGTTGCACCTGATCTAAATAAATGAGATGTTCACTGTAACCAAGCAATGGCCCATCTCCCTAATTAGTGTCCTAAATCAGGAGGTCAGAATCATGCACTGGCTCAGTCACTAGCAGTAACACCATTTAAAATAGAAAAATTCTGGCACTGGTGACTGAAGACTTGTTGTCGTCCCCCCCCCCGCCCCTCCTGCCTCCTCTTCTGCTCTTTCCAAGGCTAGTAATTTACTGAGACTAAAGAGTGGCTGAAAAATGCAAAGGTTAAATTCAAAAGTCCTCTAAACCTGTTTCAGGTCAGGATTAGAAGTATGGTCTTTCACCTCCCAGATGTGTCCTAACTATCAGATGGGAAGGTAGAAAGTTTCAGTATCCTGCTGTTTCATAGCTTTTACTCCAGGTTTGAGATTATTTGCATGTGGGATTTTGTTTGTTTGTTTGTTTTGGTGGTTTCTTTCTTTTTTTCATATTTTTTCATATTTTTTCATATTTTTTCATATTTTTCATCTTTTTTCTTTTTTCTTTTTTTCTTTTTTGCAATACTTGTTAATTTAACTGTAGTGTAAGCTTCTGCTGATATTTTTCCTGAAATGGAAGTATGCAGGGGCTACCTTAAAAATCTCCATCAGAAACAGCTTTTGCATTCATTGTCACCATATGCCTAACTGTGGAAGGCCTATCTGAAACTGTTACATGTTGATAAAAAGCATATGAAAGATAGGCTGTATAGTATGGAACATATTTTGTACATGTGTGTTTATAGTTTTTATAGGTATAAAATCCAGTGTAGTAAGGTATTCCTCCAGCTTATGAGGCAAAGCTTTGAAAGAGATTTGAGAAAGCGAGTACTCGAAGAAATACAGCTGCCAAGCCTTTCTTTAGATAAGTGATTATTCAAGAAAAAAATGCTCTTTTTTGCTTGCTTTTTTTCCTTTTGGAGAAGACTGTTGGACTTTGGACTATTCCAGGACTATTCCATACTGCTTTGTACTCAGTACATACAACTGCTTTTAGTCCTTGAAAATTATACTTTTTATTACCTCCAGCTACATAAAATGCAGTATTTGTTTCTATGTGTTAAAAGCTGCAGTGTTCATGTTAACTTACCTAAATTTTTTATCAAGACTCACTTTTAAACCAATGAAGTATGGTGTAGACTTACTCCAATATTCATCCTAGAACAGAAAGACACCATTTTAATTAAAAAAAAATCTTTGAAGTAGAACAAACAGAAATGTGCTGGCTGTTGATTAGGTGCATGGAGCAGACAGTCACTAAAGGGGTAACACTAAAGCATATGCTTATAATTAAGTACAGTCATGTGTTTAGATATTCAGGAGCAGAAGTCAGCTTTCCATAGCTGTGGAGCACTGTCTGCAGCATCAGAGCTGAGTCCTGCAGCTCTAAGGGCCCATGGGATGGGGTAAGAGAGAAGTAGAGCTTGAGGAAGAAACTGGTAGATGTCTTTTTTCCTCTCTCCAGGACTGTGCCACTGTCTGTCTCCAGCCTCGAGTCACTCTCTCACACTGAGTGCTTCCCAGACCAGCATGACATCCTCCCACTTTGCTCTTCTGGCTGGCCTGCCCTACAACCTCAGCACGCCTCATGCAGGAGRACGACAGAACAAACCCGGAGGGACCAAAAGGGCTGTGTGGACAAACACTCCGGTTTGACATATCAGAGGACAAGGCACTTTGGGAGGAATTTCGTAGATCTCATCTCAGGCAGATTTCATTAGTGAAAATGCTCACAGCTCTACCCTTGAGGCAATTCAATTTTGGGGAGCAGACTGTCAAAAGCATTTCTATTTTAGGCTGTCAGTTTATATTGATTCTTACATTTTCTTTTAGAGTTGTCCTTAGGAACATCCTCTCACTATTACTGTTAACAACTGCCAGATCTGCAGAATTCTTCCTGCAAAACTCTTGGGCTTTTTCCATGGACACACAGTCTTTGCTGATGTAGTATAGCTTATCTTCATATTTGACTCATCCATCTGCAGTGGTTTTATATTCTGGAAGATAAATAAGATAGCCTTAAATTCTTCATCTGTAGAACATAAAAATTTGTTTTAGAAAAACAATTTTAATAAAAAATAATGAACAAGATGAATATGCAAAAACCTACCGTATGTGTCACTTGGTTCAGACTTTAGAGGCATTCCTGCAAAACAGAAGAGAACAGAATTTGTGATGTGCTTCTGAAATGTATTACATAACTTATGATTGCCTGCAAAAAACTGATTGAGAAACAGCTAGAGTAGAATTCTGCACTCTTTGCTATTGCTTAGAAAAGAAGTGCATTTTTCCATGTACTTCAGCTACACATGAAATATGCATGCTCATTTACATTTGTATCATAAGCTGTATTTCATGCCAGCAAAGTCATGGCTTTGCCTGGATTACATTCCTGCACAGAGCAATGTAAAGGAAAATTGCTCTGAGATTCTGCAAGCAACAGTAGAGTTAATTAAAACATTTTTAGCTTTGGTTTTACAGCTCTTTCACTGATGCAGCTGTAAACAGATCATAACCCTCCAAAGGGGTAGATCATGATCTTCTTATCAAGAAAGATAAAGTTTCCATTAAGTTTACTTCAACTCCATCAAAAAAACCTCTCAGTTCCAAATATTCATAAGCAAAATGAGATATGTTCTTAACCATACCACCATAGCTGTGACGAGCCTAGGCAACAACTGCCTAACATATGAAAACAKCAGTGAGCCTGGAAACTTTTCTTGTATGAAATGATTTCCTGATCAGACCATTATAACAATGTCTAGAGGCAGTAGAAAATTTTCTATTAGAACTATTTTCCTTTGGAAAAACATCTGATCTGGTAGAACCAAAATATCCCACACAAATGTTTTAATACTCTCCAAAGCTTTGGTGGATTTCAGGCAGAAAAGGTGGTGTCCCATGGCTGTGCAGCTCTCCATGCCTCCTGTTAGTGGCTGTCTGGGCTGCTTAACAAGAGACATACCCAAGCTAGCTGACTCCTCAGTACCTTTCCAGGGGGGCCGACAGGGCTATGGTGCATCAATAAGTGGGCTGGAAGGCAAAGCAAAACCTTCTGCTTCTCTCCATCTCCCACCACCTCCTCTAACTCCTTTTGACTGCTGATAATTTATAGTAAATCCAGTCAAATCTCAAGGCAAAAATATATTTGGTGTACACTTTTTCTGAAACTTTTTTTCTTTTTATTCTTTTTTTTTTTTTAGCCCTATCCATGTAGGTATAAATACTAGTATTGTAAGGAATACACAGCTTGTGCTTCCTATGACAAAAGCACACAAAGTAAAGCTTCTTACTATACAAAAGTTTACAATCTGTGAGGCCCTGGAAAACACACAGATTATTTATAAACCTAATTTACATGAAAAAATACATTTATTTAATTTCATCATCTAACACTGAAAAATCCTGGCCCACATTATGTTCTCTAGTTCTTTTTGCCTGCACTTGCAAAAAGTATAGCTTTCAAAATTTTGTATCTTTTTCCTGTTACTCATTAGAAAACAACTACTTAAAATTCTATTTTATTTAAGCTTCCTACTTCAAAGGAATGAATTATCTTTTTTTATTTGACAAATCCAGTCATGCTGTGCTTCACAATGCCAAATAAACCATTTACCAGAAAGATATCCGCCACCGAATAAGCCACAGGATTTGTCTCCTCCTGAATCTCTTGGACTATTGTCCCATTTTGTGTACCAAACCTATGGAAGAAATCATCTTCGTTTCTCTTTTCATCTCAATGACAGTTTCAGCAGTTACATTCACCACTGGCAAACAAGAACAAACTGGATTTGCTTGAGAAATTCTCACTAAAAAGAGGTGAAAATACAGGGAAAACCAAAAGCGTAAGAAATTTTATAGTGGAGCAATGATGTCAATGGTCAGGGAATCAGGCTCACTTGCCATGGAGGGCTTTTGCTCTTGTTCACGCCTTAGCCCCCAGTGGCAGTCAGAATAGGAACAGGCAAACGGACTGTTTCTAATGGACTTCTTCATGTCGCTAAGAATTTCACCCCTCATGCTGCTCCTGCATCAACAAGGTAAGGTTCATTTAATTGACTGTGACCTGGTTCAAAATGATACCGTCAAGAAGCCATCCGGTGGCTGTGACCATATGGCGCATCCATTCCACATTCACAGCTTCCATTCCCTAAGCTTCAAAAAGGGGAACTACGTCAAATGAAAAAGTCAGCATGGCTTTTGCAAGGGAAGTCGTGTCTTATAAATCTAATGGGGTTACCTCTGAAGGAACTAGCATGCATGTGATAAGGGAGATCTATTTGATATAATCCACTAGGATTTTCAAAAAGATAAGATCTCCCTCCAGAAAGTTTTAAGGAAACTAATGTACTACAGGATAAGAGGAAAAGGCCTTTCATGGCTTAAGAAATAGGAAACAGAGCGTGGGAGTAAATGCAGGGTAATAAATTGCAGGAACATTTCACACATTTGTGGATATTTACATGGGTTCAAGACGTGACTGGATACATTCATAGAAAAAATACATTAAGTATAAAGATCAGACCTCTGGTTCTGTAAGAATCTGAGCCATCATTTACTGGGGTGGGGGGGCCACAGGGCTATACTAGGAAAGTATCTTATAGACTTGCTGTATGCTTACTTCTTAAGATGTTTCTGGCCACTGTCAAAGACAGCATACAAGATCTGATATGACCAAGTTTTATATTCTTGTGTGTTCATATTATATTCTTGGAAAAGAAAATATGCTGGAGTGGTGTGCAGAAAGCTACAGATACAGATCCAAACTAAGTGATGGTGAGCTGCAGATGATTTCCATGAGTTCAAATGTATTGATGTTGTTTTACTCATGATAGTAAAGGTTAACAGCCATGTAAATGCTTGCAGGACTAGTGTTGTCTTTGAAGAGGAGAACAGTAAAAGAAATCAAAAAGCACATGTACAAGCCCCAAAACATCTTGAACAAACAAACTTGATTTAAAAATTAAAATACTCACTGGAGAACCATCACTCCAGGCAAATCCTTCATCTGGATTCAAGGAAAACATACCAAGCCAAATCTTTTCAAAGGTACAGCAAGTGCCACTAACATGAATTACAAGACAGAGCAGTGTGTAAACATCAATGCAAATGACATCTAGAAATATATCATTAAATGTGGTAGAGCACATTCTAAAGCACAGTGAAGCTGTAATAATTATCCCATTTGACTCGAGTTAGCTTTGGGTGAAGTCTGTGCAGATGTAAAAGCTCTTCATAGAAATATCTAATGCTTATCTCCCTCTTACCCACCTCACCTGCCTGTTTGATGTAGTCTGGCAGCATTCACTGGACTTTGCAAGTGCTTACACCTGCTAGGATCCCCAGTTTGAATGTGCAGATGCAACACATCATTGGCAGTGCACCCAATTGCAAAGCTTTGGCTCTGGATCATGAACTGTGGAAAGACTATTGTACTAACTTAGAAATGTAACAGATGTCTTTAAAAATGTATTAGTAATTGGGGGGCTAAGGAAGCAAGATTATATAAGATAATCAACGCCATAAAGGAGCTGTAAGAACAACTGACATTGTGCCATTGCTGACTGTGCACTGGCAATGTTCTGTTTTCTTAGGAAAGGAAATGCCTTCACAGATTAAGAGAGGCTCTTGCCTTTGAAAATGGTTCAAGCATCAACTACTTAAAGGTGAGTCAAAAGTAAATACATTGGCCATATTTTCTACCCTACTAAAAATACCACTGCAGCAATTTCATGTCTTCCTAAATGATATCGATTAATCATGACACTGGCATATGAAGCTCCTGGATATAATCAATCCTTTTTTTGTGAAACAGTTAAAAATATTTATCATTAGATAAAATTTCAAAGTAACCCAGAGTATTTCTGCCTTTAAGGAATCCATATGTTTCAGAAATCATCTAAGAGCATTTATAATACTTCATATTAAATATCTCTTAAATCTACTATGATAAACACAGAACAGATACTTACCGTATTGCTTTTTTCACTAGCTGTTTCTCCTCATGACTATTAATGGTAGCCAAATCCCCTCCTATTTTTCTACAAAAATGTCGAGCTTCAAACCATGATTTCTTTTTAATATTTGCTCTGTGAAAACACTAGAGAGAAAATACTTGAAAATATATTCTGCATGTTTTCATAAAATAAAGAAACATAATCTCTCTTATGTATAAATGAGGTTTCATAAAATCCAAGTAATAGTCCATAGGAGAAATAACATGGATTACCATTAACTGCTCATAACATTTTTACACTTACAGAATGGTCTAGCTAGTTACCATAGGGGTGACAAAGCAGAGGAATTGTTATATGGGAATACAACCAGCTTTAACTTGTTTTATCTGGAGGAGGACCCAGGACAGCCCTCCAAAGGGAGGGAAAGGATAATGGTTATGGGTGAGAGACAAGATGTCATAAGAGGAGTCTGAAGATACAGGCAAAAGAATGATCTCATGGTGATTCACATGTCTCTCTTCACATTTGCAATGGATTGTCTTAACAGTTTGTTAATTTAACAGAGAATGAGCACAAGTTTGATCAAGGCTGGAAAGAAATAAAAAGATGGGGGAAGGAATAAAAAGGTGGGGAAGACAGAGCCCAAATAAATATTGTTCCAGGTGAGTTTGAAAGAAATGAAAAAATTAACATAATAAAAAGACAAGAACTCCGTAATGCAAATAACATGATGGAAAATATTAACATCTCACATTTATTTAGCACCTTTTTATTCTGTATGATCCCAAATCAATCTTTGCACATTACCTGCACTTCTTGTTCAAAGTCCCTTCATATGCCCTCATAACTGAGTGTGCTTCATGTGCTTCATAAATATTGGTTTAATTAACCTTTAATTTGAGGTGTTATCTGTTATTTTGTGGGAATGTAGAAAGGTCCGACCTGAAACCTGAAACTGAAACACAGACAGTTCCATCTGAACATGAGGAAAAACTTCTTCACTGTGAGGGTGACAGAGCACTGGAACAGGTTGCCCAGAGAGGTTGTGGAGTCCCCTTCTCTGGAGATATTCAAAACCTGCCTGGACGTGATCCTGTGCAACGTGCTCTAGGTGACCCTGCTTGAGCAGGGGTGTTGGACTAGATGATCTCCAGAGGTCCCTTCCAACCTCAACCATTCTGTGTGTGATTCTATGTGTAACCTTAGGCTTTGTCCTGCTTGTGGCAGACTTCACTGTTCCTCTACTTCATTCCCTGAACTTTCACACAGCATCTCAGCTAAATATGGGATCTTTGCACAACCTAGTGATCACATCTGATATAAAGAACCATGCTAACAGCCAAGCTTTGATGCTTCTGATATTTAATGCAGCATTTTGACATCACTCTCTTTGAAAATATTGTTTCATCTTTTTTTTTTTCCTCATGTCATTCCAGGGACTGCATATTTATATTCTTCTTTTTCCATTTTCTGCTCCAATTTATTTTATCCCCTCACACAAACTTCTTAATTTTCCTTTCTGTCCCCTTCTCCCATCCACTGTGTCAAGTCCTTTCAATCTCATCTTTCTTCTTTAGATTCTCACCTCTCACAAATAATTCCTGGCAATTTCTTTTCTTTTCTTTTCTTTTTTTTTACTATATTTCAATCTCAGATATTGCAAAATGAACAAGTCCCTTCCTTTTTCTCTCTTTTTTTTAATTTCAAATGAAGCACTACAAAGCCTTCCCCCCCCTTTAACTGTTTATGTACTTACTTTAAAGCAGGAACTACTGTGGGTGTTTGATATCCAGCCTTCAGGACGTGTGGGGACGAGAGCTGTAGTTGGCATAGGTGGGGATGTTGCACCCTTTGCCCGCTGTTTACAGATAAATTTTTGCTTTGTCTCACAGTCAAGAACATCCCATAATCCAGCTGCAGGTCCAGTTCTCATGGCAACACATCCTGGCTTCCTTCCTGTATAAGAAAAAAAAGCAGGCTGGGTATTTTATAGAGTCTAAATTACTTACAAACTTTGGACAGTGCCCCTTCCCTTCTTGCAGTACAATGACACTTCAATAGTAGAATTATATTTTAGATGTTTTTCACACAGCTGAAGACTAGTAGTTTCTGTTTGAGGAGGTCACAAGCTGTTTGGGATCCTTCTTTTTTATTTTTGGTTTCCTTCGTAACAAATTTTATGGATATAAAGTAGATCTTATTTTGTTATAGTGAAAACCTGTGTTTACAAGTGAGAACTTCATTCCCACTTACATTAAGTCTGCTTTATACCACTTGAGGCAACATTTCCTCAGTCACTAGTGCTTTTCATATAAATCATAATCAAACCTTCAGTGCATATGCAGGGCAGGTATACAAGCATCAACACAGATGTGATAAAGCACATCCTGTGATGTTGCTTTAACAAGGAAACACTAAAGAATTTGAATAAGTATGAATTTCCCCAGGAGAATGAACAGAAAATTCTACCCACATATGAAACTGAAAGCAACAGATTTTCAAATGATATTCTCATGAACTCATACGCTGTCTTCTTCTGAGTATTTCCTAGTCTTCAACCATTCGTGGTTCAGCAGCCTCCTGACTAGAACTGGTTTCTAAGTGTTTAAGGACCCTCGGTAGGTTTCCCTTTTTTGAGCTAGTCCATTCTTTCCCTGAATATGTGTAAACTTTAAATACGCACACTATGCTATGGCAAGGAACTCCATACTTTAACTACATGTTGTATGAAGATGCGTGAAATCTGCTTTTATATMTTGCGAATCTCGCTACCTTCACTCAGTCACCTGTGTTTCTTTTGCACAATGAGATTGTGAACAATCAGCTCATACTTATCTTTTCCATGCTGTTCACGATTTTGCAGACCTCCCTCGCCTAAAACTGTTGTCTCTTTTCCAAGTCAAAAAATCTTAGCGTACTTAACCTTTCCTTTTGTAGAAGCTGTACCATACATTTGATTACTCTTTTTCTCCTTCTCCGAATCTCTTCAGTTCTTCTTTATTCTTTCAGAGGGAACCAGAGCTGCATACCCCACACAAGATGCAGTCACACACACACACACACACACACACACACACACTTATCCAATGGCACAGTTATGTTCTTTCTTCATTTCCTAATTAGTTTAACATTTGATTTACTTTTTAACTCCTGTTGAGCACTGACACAATGTTTACATGGAACTGTCCACTGTAGTGCCAAGAATTCACTCCTGAAATGAAATGATCAGCTATGAGCCCATTATTTTATATGTCAATTCAATGTTGTTTGTTCCTATGAGCAACACTTCATCTGCATCAAATTTCCCCTGCCATTTACTGAACATTCTCAGTCAATCATTCTCCCAAGATCCTCCTGCAATTTCTCACAGACACATCTTCACTACCAGAAATAATTTAGTATCACTGGAAAATTTTTGTCACCTCACTGTTCACAGCCTTTTCCAGATTGTCTATAAATATGTTGAACAGCATGGCTTTTGGCCCAGATCATTATGGGACTCGAATGGTGAGTACTCTCCCCCCATAAAAACTAGCCATTAATTCCTAACTTGCATTCCCTATCTTTAACCAAATTTTATATTCTTGTTAAGAGCTTTCTTGTGTCAAAGCAGATTAGTTTCTTTAAAGCCTGATGGAACTTGTTGAAAGGCTTTTGATAATTAAGATAGACCACACTAACTAGATTTTACTTATCCATATGCTTGTTGGCTCCTGCAGGGAACTCCAAGAGATTTGTGGGCATGACCTCCCTTTACAAAAACAATTTTATATATCTTCCCCAATATATCTTCTTTATCTATTCTTTATTACAGTTTCAACCAATCTAGCCATGACTTAATTTTCTGTATTTCCCCACATCTCCCTGGATGGCACCAAATTAAATGTTGACACCAAATTTGCCTTCTTTCAGCTCTTAGCTGTCAAGACAGTTTTCAACAGGTAGTTACACATTAAGGCTAATAGGTTACTTAATGAAACCTTTATAGCTCTTGGATTCCTTCACAGCTTTGCTTAGTCCTGACAACTTGTTGCTCTTCAACTCCTCTATTTTTTCCACAATCTATTCTCCTGGTATTTCAGCTTGAAACAAACTCTGTGATCAGACCCCTGCAAAGAAGGTTTCCAGCACAAAAAGCCCAGTTCCTTCCTCAGTCAACACAGCTGAAAAAATTAATTTTCCTTCACTGTTACAGACTGATCTCCAAGTGTGCCCTTTGCACTCTGGTCATCCTCTAGCACTGCAGACTCCCTGGCAGACTTTCTTTTCTTGATGTGTTTAGAAAAGTTTTATTGCTCATATTCTTATTATGATTCTCTTTGTGAAGACAAGCCAAAAGGTTAATCTGATGGGGTAAGTATATCGAAGTCCTAATATAAAACCGAAATTCAAGTTGTCCCTTTGAAATTCAAAGATGAGTTCTGAGAACTGTCAGTTCCTGAAAAAAATATGTTGAAAGGCTAAAAAATGAAATTCAGGGAACATCACTTATACAAACCAAATAAGGACAGCAGGCTCGGAGCACCCACCGCGCACTGTCCTGGTACTTACCAGGCATTGCTGCATCCCAGTGTGCGAAGGAGGTGGCTTCACCATTGGCCCACCTTGGTGCCTTGGTCCTCCACTTCAGAAAGACCGAGCCAGAAATACTTCTCAGGCCTCAGCCCAACAAGACTAGTCAAATAAGCTTGTTCATATCTGTAAAAAGGGTCATAATAAGCATAAGTGAAAACAGAATCATTTATCCAGATTGTATTTATCTAATCTGATGAGGAATCTCTTTCTCCTTTTCCATGGCAGAATGGATGACGGAGGCTTTTTTGTGTTTTTGTTTCAGATCAGGGGAAAGGACCTTGCAATGGAATTCTGACTCTATACAAATCATCAAACAAAAAGGATACTTTTTTTGTTCAACTTATCTGTAATTTAGATAATTTGCTATTTGACACTGTGTTAGAATGTAGAAGTAATTCAAGAGTATTTTAGAACATGCAACCTTTACCTATTTAAAAGCCAAGGAAAATTCATTGTCATATCTACTTTCAACTGTGGCTAAGTAACCTTCTTCCCCTTCACAGGTTTTGTTTGCTTCTAAAAATGTTGCTCATACATGTCCAATAAAATAGCAGTAGGATCCATATCTTCTCCAACCCTGTAACATGATTGTAAGATCTCCACATGAGTTTTAAATAATTGTGATACCATGTGTTAAGTGAGCTATACAATTTAGAAATGAATGAGGTACAATCATCATGAATATTCATGAATTAGCAAGTCTTTGCAGTAAAATTACAGATTCGTTCTAAGCAGTTTCTGTAAATGTCATAATAAATGTCTTAATAAAGCTTAAAATAACTGAGAGAAGGAGAAATTTGATGATAAAATTTAATAACTTGACCTCCAAATAATTCTAGATGATTCTCAGAAAAAGTCTCTATTTGATCTGGAAAATTAATGTTCCATTCTTGAATACTTACTTTTTTGCAACCTGCATCAGTGCTTTCCTTTTCTCCAGCTGTTTGTGATATAGGTTTTCTTTTACAAATATAACCAACTTTTTTCTCACAGGCATAGTCTGCCCAGTAGCCATCCTATGTGGCAGGAAAAAGAAAGAAATAGCAATGAGATAAGAGGGATAGTTTTAAGAAAACTTCATTTTCTTTCTCCTTCAATTTTTGAAACAGAATTTTTTTTCCTTATACAATCCCCCTAGCTGATAATAAAAATACGTCTCCTCACATTCAGTGAAATGACAGGGTGGCTGACGGTAGTACAGCTACTCCTAGGAGTGTTGAGAGGAGATGAGGGTGCAGAGTTTCCAGGCTTCTTTACAGCTGAAGCTGGTCCCAGCTGGGTTTTACAGGGCCATCACAGCACCAGTTGTGCCATGCAGTGAAGGGGCAGAGCAGGAGTGTCAATGAGCAGGCGCAAAAGGGATAGCAGGGATCCCTATGTGCCACCATTGCCACCAGAAGAAAATGGTTGTTAAATTAGGAGTTTATACCCAAAGTACATTCAGAGACCTTCTTCGTAGTCCCAGAAAGTTCAGTGGTAACTTTTAGCTGAATTTAAAGAGAAAATTTCACCAGTAATGCAGTAATGCATTCTTTTTAGAAAAAAAAAAAAAAGAAAGAAAGCTGATAATTGAGTCTCATTCTGTGTCTTCATATCCCCTTTTCAGGCCCTAACTAGCTGCTGAAATAGTGGGCTTTTATTTTTTTTTTTTAAGAAGTTAATTTCAACATTAAAGTCAAACATATATTGAATAATTTTACCTGCCCCTTGATAAGTACACAATCCTCTGGCCTGTTGTTTGTGCTGGATGGCTCTCCCAGCTGCCATTTTGTGTACGTCACAGGAGTACTGTCACTCCATTCAAAATACATTTGAACCTTATGATCATTCAGTCCAATCCATAACTTATCTGTTGGCTCTAAAACATGGAAACATAGAACTAAAAAAGACCTCTCATGTCATTGAATCCTTTTCCCAGCAACCTCAAGCTCTAGAACATATAATCCTATTCATAAATTTATGAGCATAGACTTATTTAGTGGGCTACATGGTTCTTTTATAAGATAAAATTTTCACCCACATATTAGAATAAAGACAGTATGTGTTGGAAACTTAGGTTGTAGTATAGTCCTTGTACTGAATCAAAAAATTTTACTTCTCTTCCTCATAGCAGTGGGAAAATTACCAGCCTAATGGTAATACACAATGGTGATACGATAGAAGTGTGTGAAGAGTATGCTTTTAGGTTCTGTGGTCAGATTTTAAAATACTGTTTTATCTAACCTGGGATGTGAATGTTTTAAATTTCTTTCAGCAAAATGAGAAAAGCTAAGAAACACCCTAAGCCCAACTTTCAAGCCCTAGATCATTTCCGTAGGTAAAGAGTTAAAACAGAAATTCCAATACTATCCAAAACTCAGTGGCAGAAGGTCCTCATCAACCTGATCTAACTTTGAAGCTGGCCCTGCTTTGAGCAGGGGCTGGACTAGATGAACACTGGGGTCCCTTCCAGCCTAAATCATGGTATGATTCTCTGATTTTAGGTATTCTTACTGAAAAGAAATCAACCAAAATGAAAAAGACAGACAGACAGACAGACAGACAAGAAAGACAAGAAAGACAAGAAGACAAAACAGGCAAACAGAAAGACAGAAAAAGACAGAAAGACAGACAGACAGACAGAAAGAGATATGTAATAGAGAGATAAGAGATAAAAATTAAAAAACTGGAAGGATATTCACAATTTCCTCAGCAAACACTGAACTAGGATATGAGACCAGAACCAAAAATTATAAGAAACAAAAAGTATCTCCTGGTGGGAACTGCTTGTGAGGATGGTTGGACACTAATTAGATAAATTACTCTTGCTGAAGAAAGAAATTTTTTCTGTCTTGACCATCTTTCACTTTTTTGTATTTAATTACTGCTTTTACTACCTCTAACCATAAAAAATGTAGAACAGTTAAGAGGGCCAAAAAAGTAGCAACGTGTCTGCAGACTCCTCACATTTCTGTCAGGGATATTAGAAAGGATACAGTCAGATCAAGGTAACAGCTAAGATCCAGTAACCTGAGTACGGCTCTTCAGAAAGCCCAAGCAATTTCAGAGCTGGCTGCCTGTAAATCACCTTGGCTAGCTTTGCTGATCGCACCCATTTGGTGATTTGCCAGAGTAAAGAGCTAAACTTTTCTTTAATAGGTTTCTTCCATCACTTTTGCAGAGATCCATGAACTTGCTGATCTGGGTGCTGGGTGACAGAAAGACACAGGGAATGATTTAGAGCCACACGGTAAGTTCCCAGTGTGCACAGAAAGCCGTCCAACTGTGTTATTTTCCATAAAAAGCGCTCTTTCAAAGCAGAGGCAATATTTCAAAATCCTTTTGCTGAGATAGTTTCTTACCGGGATGACTGACGTTCTCCTGCACTCATACAAGGCAAAGTACATCTCAAAACTGCAGAGTAAGTCTGCAAGTTGCAGCCCACGAGGAGGTGTCAGCTTTGAAACAGAAAGTGCTGCACCATCCTAACACTGACGAACCTTTGGGTCCTTGTGTTTCTTTAGCTGCAATCTTTCATATTCATAGAATTGTTATATCTAAATTTATCTAAATTCTACCAGCTAACTGGTACTTCATGCATGTGGACATGTAGGCAGAAGGCCCTCTGGAAATACTCASTGTACCAAAGCCAAGACACTATGAAGCTGTGCTCTTCAAGGTTATGGATACTGGCCAAGTGACTCTCTTCCTTTTGACAGGAGGTCAAAGCTTCTTTCCATGCTTTGGTCTCCCTGAAGATCTTGTAACAGTGATCTACGTATGGTACCCATCCATCTGGGCAACTGATAGGCCCAAAGTCACCTAGAAATAAATGTCAGTGTTTCAGAGGATTTCAAATGCAATGCTAAGGAAATGACGCTGATGATATTCTCACTCATTCTGTGCAAAAGCTCTAAGACTAAGAATTTTCTTTGGAAATTCTCATTACAATGAGACAATGGATATAAAATGCATTAAACATAAACACGATTCCAAAGCTGGTGTTTCTAATTTGTAAAATGAAGACCTTCAAATAGAGATATTATTTAATACAACTTGTAAGGTTTTTATACGTTCAAGCTGCTTTAATAAATACATTAACGTATTAATCTCAACAGCTTCTGTATTACTTTAGTGCCTATTTGTCATTTGACTGAACATCAGAAGTTATCTGCAGCTAACACGGAATGCTTAAGAAGTCTTAAAATAAAAAAGTATATTAATAGAGCAAGAAACATCCAGGTCTATTTAGAACTAGATCTACAGACAGGGAAACATCAACAGGGAAATAGTTACTCACTTAAAATGTCCTTATCTTTGCAATATGTCAATCTTTCTTTCTTTACTTTTTGTTATTTTTACTTCCTTCCCTCTTCTGAAAATAATTTCCTAGTTTGTTCTCCCTTTTTATGCTTAGTACTGCAACGGAGAGCCTTGGCTATCAGGAACACTGACGGACAGGACACGTTTTCTGTTCTTTTCCTTTTACCTGTTTCATTCTGTGTGTTGTGGGACTGAAGAGCCAGTCTACAAAGGGTGCAATAGTTGTAAAAAGCAAACAAGATAAAAAGAAGTGCATGTGCTCTATGAAAATCCTGACTGAAAATAGTTTTTAGTTCTAATGAAGTTATCTTTCTCATCTTTGTCAACTGGAATGCCATACAATTCAGATAGCAGGTTTATTTTTAAATACCAGCATGTATGAACACACCTGAGGGAACCAAGGTGAAGTTTCTTCTTTTACAAATGTAGCCAAGTTTCTGATCACATTCCCAGTTTTGCCATTTAGCTTTTGTTTCAGGATTCAAAACTGCACAAATTTTTCCAGGTTCTGGAGAGGGACTTCCTTTGGGAAAGGTACAAAAGGTACAAAAAAACAGTGAACTCTCCTGAACACCAAATAGCGCTCTGAACTCTGAAACGGGCAGGAGAAATCATTCCTGGCTGAATTGACAACCCCAAAGACCATGTCTTTCCCAGCTTCTGCGAGAACTGAGATCTCCAGTAGTGGGCATATCTGCATGTAAATATAGTGTCATTTAAGTGGACATGAAAGTGTAACCCATTCATTCTTCTGACTTTTAATATTGCTTATGTTGCTATAGGCCAGAAATAGAAGACAGTATATCTATGTGAAGGATAATTTTGCTTTCAAAGATAAAATATTTTTGCAATACAGAGAGTTTCTGGTTTATATTAATACAGCTCCCAAGAATAGCTAAAATACGTACTGTTTTGGTGGCTTAATGCTAAAGTCCTACTTCCAGTCATATCCAGATAATCTGATAATAGAATTCAAACCTGTATTTAAGGTATGTATACTTTGTCTTCAGAAACAGAGAATCAAAGAAAGTCATAGCTACCTGGAGCCCAGTTTAAATATCGGAAAGGACTGCCTCCAATCCATTCCCATCCACTCCTCAAATCTAGTCTGTTAAATCCAATCCACAGTGCAGAATCTGTACTTTCTGTTAACGCTAAGTAACCAAAAGAAAATAAGTAATTCTATGAATCACTTTTTTATAAGCAATAGTCACTATTAATGTCTCTAGGAAGTTTGCTGTAATTCTTCTTAAATAAAAATACTACAAATATCTTTAGACACTGAGATAGCTGATAAATTGATATATGCCAAAGCTTTGATTAATGTAGAACACAAACAGAAAAATCCCTCTTAGTCTTCATGTCATCTATTGCAAAATGAGCACAGGTGAGATATCACAGAGCAAATTCAGGATGGAAGTAATGTTGTAGAATAGCCTAAATTCTTTAGCAGCACTGGAATTATTCTAGGGGAAATATCTGCACAGTGTAAGCACAAATGCTCATACTAAAGCTCTTAGAAGTCAGATTCATCATTAAAATAACAAGGACCTGCTTTCCTCCAAATATACATGGATAGGTAAAGCCATAATTTGGGAATCTAAGAATAACTGGTATTTTTCAGTTCATCAAATAACTGAAAAAATCAGATGTCAAATTGCATTTGACAGAAAACATATCTTTATTTTGTCACAAAATATCTCTTTTGTCTTATTTTCAATTTGTTTTAAAGGTTGTTTTTAGCCAATAGTGAAATTTTCATTTAATTTTCAGAAAATATTTTTCTCTTTAAAAAAGCTACTGAACTTCAAAATAAAATAATTTTTCTAAACACAAAGTTAGAATGTTACACTTAGAGAATGTTGCAGTACTTTCACTGAATTTTTGTTTAAACTTGTCAGTGATTTTGATATGAATTTTCAACATCTTAATAGATTTTGCTTCTTCATATTTAGGCACATAGACTTTAGCCAAAATCGTATCAGCTAGTCCTAGCTGTGATGATACACTGAAAAGATCCTGGATGTTAGTCAGGATTTGGCTTACTTCCTCACCTTTAAGGTATATTTGTTCATGAATGTCAGTGATACTTAGTAATTCTGCATTTTGTTGCCGTCAGCTTTTCCTTGCTTGATGCCATGTGAGACCTGATTCCAAGTTTATCTGATAATGGACATTTATTAAAAGATCTGTAGTCCAAGTGGTGTCTTCATCTGTGGGGAAAATAATTATTTTTGTGGTAACAGTAACTAGGTCAGAGAAAAATGAGTTACAGGTTCTCATTATACATGACATTCTCATTAAATGTCACTGTGCTGCTCTTTCCAGAGCAGCTGAACTGAACTGAACTGAAAATGTTATGAGCAGCATGGGAAAGTATAAAGTTAAAGCCCATAAATTCACAAGTATATGTGGCAAATATTGCTTCCTGTTGAGTGAAGATATGAAGATACATAATTCAGGAATTACTACAGCTCTACAAGGCAAGTGATTGCATAGAAAAATATATTGAATGGAGTGCTTCAGCAGAAATCCTAGGTGAAATCTATGAAAACATACGCAACATCTCCTCTTTCTGGACAGCAGTTCCCACTGAGGACTGTGAGAATCATTTCTAGAATGGAATTTAGCATCAAACAGTTCTTAGATAAATCCCCCCTGCAAAGTGTTTCTGAATGTGTCTGTCATGCAGCTTCAGAGTCTGGGCACTGCAATGTTACTAGGTCACATTTCACTCCTTTAGATTATCTTTTTTTTCCTTTGATCTGCTGTAGATCTATGTATGTTCAATAAAACGTGATACAAAACTGAATCAGGTATTTGATTATTCACAAAAGCCAGTATGAAGCTGAATTAAAAGAAGAGCTGAGAGCTGGGACTGGCTTTCAGAAGCTTTGAAAATTGTTCACTGATCTTATTTCACATGCTATGCAGGCTCAGTGTCCTAGGTATCTTTGTAAGAACCTGGAAAGCTTTTGACTATGGATTTGAATCATGCCAAAAACACATTATGAATCAACTGGAGTAACAAAGCATTTCAATAATAAAAGATGTAATGTTGAACTAGAGCAATGAGAAGGAAGATGGGGGAGAACTGAGAAATGTCAGGAAGAGTCTTCAACACCTTGAAAGCAAAGCTCACCTGCCAGGAATAAGGCCATCAAGGGACATGGAGAGGGAAATGACCACAGGAAAGGAAGACAATTTCCAGAAAGTGTTTGAAGTAGTAGAGAAATGCTGGGGTGGGAGGCAGTCGTCTGGAGGGATGGAAAGGCTGCTTTCCAAATGATGTCAAGAGGGCTTAATAGGACAGATGAAAGAACACATTCCATTTTAAGAAAAAAAAAAAAAAAGATCCACATGGGATTCATGCAGTCTGAAATGTTAACCTCATCATTAAGCTGCCTATAGCACTCATTTTTGTGCCCACATACATCCCAATGGGAGTCTCTCAGAAAAGGGTTGTACAATGGTGACAGCACACATCCTTTTTGGGAAACAGTGAACAACTCAAAATTATTGTGCTGCTCAGCAACACCACCACGATTAGTGGGAATTGCATGCTATTTTATTCTAATCACGTTTTTCTCCACATCCTTCTGAAACATGTTGCATTACTGCCTTGTGTAGAACACTGCCAGATGTGGCAATACATCAGATAGCAAAATTGCACCTTGTAAATGATGCTTTGTTATAATGATACTGATAGTCTACTAGTGCTGGTTTGCCAATAGCACATTGAGGGAATCTGTGTGAGAACAGAGAACTTACCCTTTAATGGGCAAAATCTATATCGCTGGTCTGTGTCATAGTCTGCAGTTGTTCCACACCAGAGCCAGTCATCTGACCTGCCAGCGTCTGTGCACTCAGAGTACCACTGCTTATTGTACATGAAAGGGAATACACGAGGTGCCCCAAAAGCATTTCCTAGCAATGTAAAGGTCTCTAAGAAGAGAAAATTATAAAGACAGCATGGAAAATAATAATAATTCATGTAAACTGTGAAAAATGTGAAGTCTGTGTTAATGAGTGAATTGCACTTCAAAGTGCCTTCCACGTTACCTCTCTCATTACCCTAGCAAAACTCATTTCAATGGCTTTTCAAACTTAAGTTGCTGTAGTATTTTGTAGAGCAGTGTTATTATGATGTAAAGTAATATTTCATAGCTGAGGTCTACAACCAGATTTTTGTTCTAACCAAGATGATTTCAGAAACTGTTAATAAAGCCCCACAG
This sequence comes from Apteryx rowi, assembly GCF_003343035.1. Lineage (NCBI taxonomy): Eukaryota > Metazoa > Chordata > Aves > Apterygiformes > Apterygidae > Apteryx > Apteryx rowi. The sequence continues at coordinate 723,045 of NW_020449786.1, forward strand.
CTCTACCTTAAGATACTACTATTTAAAACAATTTTACAATTTATGTAATATGTGCAATAGAAGGAACTAATATTTAGATGTCCTGCTTGTTGAAAAAAAGTAAACATCAGGTTGGACAACCCTTCTCTGCATCTTTATTGCAGTGACCATTTAAGTATTTCACATATAGTGGAGCAGCTTCCATAGGTAAGGCTGAAGGATTAATACTGCAAATATCCTGAAGGATAGTTTTCAGAACATTTGTTTTGGATGTGAGAAAGCCTTTTGAAACAACCAGACTTCAGCTAATCACAAAGGATAGCTGCACCTCTAATAATAATTATGCTGTGGTCATCCTCAACTGCTGAGTAGAAAAACCACACTTCCTCCACCTATGGTGTTACTTCCAGCCCTCTCCCAGCTCACCCACATTGTTCCTCTTACCTGAGGATGTAATTTTGTCCCTATGTTGCTGTATACAATAGTTCTCGTTATTTATACTATTAGCAATGTACTGACATAGCATGGCAAGCAACAGTTACTTTAGCGAGTACTTATGACAGCTATAAATATGAAAGCAAATTCAAGACTAACTCCCTCAGCATCCCAATTTTCAAAAGTCTGATGGTCACTGAAAGAATTAGAATATTCAAAGACTTAAAACACTGTAACCCTCACAAAAAAATAGTGCAACAGATGAAAGAATCAGTTTTCATAATTGTACCTTCATATCCATGGGAACATAAAACATCCGTAGTTCCATAGATTTTCCAATTATTCTTTGTTCTCAACCCCTTCTTTAGCATAACATTATATTCTCTATTGCCCGGACTGAAAAACAAATCTTCTCCTTGGATTGCAAGAAGGCTTTCATTTCTGCAGTCCCACCACTGGAGCTCACTTGTCTGGTTACATGGATACAGGGTGATCGCAGCCTGATCTTCCTTTGAAAGCATGCCCAAGCATAGGTTCAGTTTCACACTCATAAGTTGGTGATCGGTGACCCACCTGAATTTTTGTGATTCATTGTCTTGATGGCAAGTAGCAGTTCTGACTGTGCAACAGAAGCCTGAAGGCAGAGCTTCTTTGCTTTATTGTAAATTAGAAATATTTCATTGTCTGTGGAACAAAATAATGCAAAGTATATTGTTGATATGTAATATATGTATAGTGGACATCAGAGACATGATTCTACTTCCCTTTTACATAAATGAATAGGAGTCAGATACAAACATGATGTTTTTGAATAGAGTCAAGTACAATTTCAATTTTATCAATTAAAAAACAATCAGGTAGGCAATAGGATATGTGCATTATTATGTGTCACCATACTGTAGATTAGTGGCAGTCAGCAGCATCAACAGAGCTAAGCACAGCTTGCTGGATTGATTTATATTAGTCATGTGAACTCCCTCAACCTCACTGTTATGATCATTACCCCATTTCCTATGTGTCCTCAGATGCATGACCTTGTAGACCTCTGAACTCTGCAAATTTTTCTGACCCTGCAAGATCTTACAGGTCTCCTGGTGGGTCACAGTCATCTTTGCTAAGCCACTTGCCTTCCCCCTCCAAAATCCAGATTTCCCTTCCTTTTCACTATATAAATCTGGGAGAAGAATGCTGAACCTCATAGAGGGTACCCTGGGCTCCTTGGCCTTGCTGACCTACAAGGCCTGCAGCATCTACTAAGAACCATAGTGATGTAAAACTAGGTATGACACTGGGAAACAAAATGCAGAGTCTGAGAAAGAAACAAGTACTGGATAATAGCGGCATTTGACCACCGCTTGGAAAGGCCTATGGAAGTCAGAAGGTCCACCTGTAACAGCAATTGAGTCCCTAGAACTCCACTTAGTTTCTTTGATTAGGTTTGCAAAATTGATTGCAATGTAAAATAGAAGCAGCTGAGCTAATTTCAGTCCTAAAAGTTTTTGAGTGGCAAAAGTGAGCCATGCATACGAATTTGCTCTGCCACTTTATAGTGTTCTTTGTGACCCACCTGGTTCTATTTCCCTCTAAAGCTTGTGGGATTCCTAATCTATTTTGGTCCCCCACACGTTTTTATGGATGTCAGCACTGGATGTCATATATAATACAAATGTAGAAAAAAAAACCCCAAGAAGTTTCATAGAGAGCCTGAAAAAAAGTTGAAATCAATTTAGTCAGTAATACACAGTACACAGAAATTAACTATTCTGTCCCTGCAGTGATACCATGAGCAGCTAAAAAAAGCAGAAGCACTGAGACAATCCATAATAAACAGTTCTACTCAGTAATTACAAAGCTGAAAGGATTTACCCTTAAACATACAGGTCTTCAAAGGACATCTATTTTACATTTACAGCAGAAGTGCAGCTAAAGAGATAGCAATAATATTGTCAGTGCAATTCTACAATAACTTTTCCATACTTAATCCAACTTTATTTCACACAAAGTTTACTTCATCCACCTGATCAGCACCAATGAATTCAGCATCTGTTCAAAACAATATGAACAGAATGAAAATAATCCGTTTTGTAAGCACTGAGCCTCTCTGGATTGCACAACCATCATCTGTGAACATCTTAACATCCTTCAAATAATTCGGTATTTTACCACCCCTGAGATTTTCCTGCCTGATTTTGCTAACCATAACCCAGACACCAACAGCTCAAAAATCAGAACACAGAAGTAAAAAAAAAAWAAATAAATTTAAATGTATCTTATGATTTTGTTAGTTCTGATGTTCTGGGGTTTCTGAAATAATAACGCCACTATAAATCTATATGAATAAAATCATTAAGAATTCAGTCTTTGCTTCCTTCTCTATCCATTTCTCTCTTCTGCTAGATCCTGCTCCTGCCTGTTGCCTTCCTTTAGGAGATTCCCCATCTCTATGTCCCAAACTAATAATATATAGTCAGGCATCGCCACAGAATCATAAAGCCATGTCAAATGTCATGAGATAMAGAAGTGGTTTCATGCACAGCTTTACAGGAGAGAAGCAGGAGGCACTTACCTGCCAGCTGCAAAGCACCACGAACAAGAGAAAGGACAAGCAAGAGCCTGGAAGGTGTCATTGTAAATGCTTCATTCTTTGCTTCCTTTTGCCAAAAGGTGAGTGGTGAGAGTTGCTGTCAAAAAAGACCCTCAGAAGAGAGGACAGTGACTCGTCCTCCTCATTTTCAAACACTGGATGGTTGGATAGAAAACTCTGAGTGTTAAATAAGGAAATATTCTGTCACATGTCATGTTTTGAAATAACAGGACCACACAGCACAAATTTTGCCTTTGGAAATGAATGACTTAACTGAGGGCAAACTGTGCTGCCTGAAAAAGGCAGGTGACACAGGTTATATTTCAATACTTTGCTGCTATCACCCCTGAAGAAGCATCAGGGGAACTCATAGGATCGGGTTAGAGATCATTTAAGCAAACTTGACACTCACAAATCCATGGGCCCTGATGGGATGCACCCACGAGTGCTGAGAGAGCTGGCGGACATTATTGCTAAGCCACTCTCCATCATCTTTGAAAGGTCATGGAGAACAGGAGAGGTGCCTGAGGACTGGAAGAAAGCCAATGTCACCCCAGTCTTCAAAAAGGGCAAGAAGGAGGACCCAGGGAACTACAGGCCAGTCAGCCTCACCTCCATCCCTGGAAAGGTGATGGAGCAGCTCATCCTGGAGGCCATCTCCAAGCATGTGGAGGAAAAGAAGGTGATCAGGAGTAGTCAGCATGGCTTCACCAAGGGGAAATCATGCCTAACCAATCTGATAGCCTTCTATGATGGAAGGACTGCCTGGGTAGATGAGGGGAGAGCAGTGGATGTTGTCTACCTTGACTTCAGCAAGGYTTTCGACACTGTCTCCCATAACATCCTCATAGACAAGCTCAGGAAGTGTGGGCTAGATGAGTGGACAGTGAGGTGGATTGAGAACTGGCTGAATGGCAGAGCTCAGGGGGTTGTCATCAGCGGTGCAGAGTCTAGTTGGAGGCCTGTAGCTAGTGGTGTCCCCCAGGGGTCAGTACTGGGTCCAGTCTTGTTCAACTTCTTCATCAATGACCTGGATGAAGGGACAGAGTGCACCCCCAGCAAGTCTGTCGACGATACCAAACTGGGAGGAGTGGCCGATACACCAGAGGGCTGTGCTGCCATTCAGAGAGACCTGGACAGGCTGGAGAGGTGGGCGGAGAGGAACCTCATGAAGTTCAACAAAGGCAAGTGCAGGGTCCTGAACCTGGGGAGGAGCAACCCCATGCACCAGTACAGGTTGGGGGTTGACCTGCTGGAAAGCAGCTCTGCCGAGAAGGACCTGGGAGTGCTGGTGGACACCAAGTTAAGCATGAGGCAGCCATGTGCCCTTGTGGCCAAGAAGGCCAATGGTATCCTGGGGTGCATCAGGAAGAGTGTTGCCAGCAGGTCGAGGGAAGTGATTGTCCCCCTCTGCTCAGCCCTGGTGAGGCCACATCTGGAGTMCTGCGTCCAGTTCTGGGCTCCCCAGTACAAGAGGGATGTGGCACTACTGGAGCAAGTCCAGCAAAGGGCTACAAAGAGGATTAGGGGACTGGAGCATCTCTCTTATGAGGAAAGGCTGAGAGAGCTGGGCCCATTCAGCCTGGAGAAGAGAAGGCTGAGAGGAGATCTTATTAACGTGTACAAGTATCTGAAAGGAGGGCGTCGAGAGGATGGAGCCAGACTCTTTTCAGTGGTGCCCAGCAACAGGACACGAGGCAACGGGCAAACTGAAACACAGACAGTTCCATCTGAACATGAGGAAAAACTTTTTCACTGTGAGGGTGACAGAGCACTGGAACAGGTTGCCCAGAGAGGTTGTGGAGTCTCCTTCTCTGGAGATATTCAAAACCCTCCTGGATGCAATCCTGTGCAACGTGCTCTAGGTGACCCTGCTTGAGGAGGGGGGTTGGACTAGATGATCTCCAGAGGTCCCTTCCAACCTCAACCATTCTGTGATTCTGTGATTCTGTGATTCTGTGAAACCAGCACCAAAGCATCAAAGATAGAAACTCAGCCTCAGCTTTCAAATCTTACACCTTAATTACGCAGTGAGACAACATCATCAGGAAAGCATGTAAGCCTCATGTTTTCACGCGTGAGATGAGAGAAGAGTCAATTTTAGAGGAGCTGCATTTCAGTGGAATTCACTCTGCAGGACACTACAAATGTTCCTTTCCTCCTAAATGAGCTTCCTGTTGTCCTACTGACCTTCATCTCTGTATAAATGCAACTAGAAGACTAACACCCCAAACTACCTGGAAAATGGCTCATTTTAAAATCAATACCATTTATCTTGTGAAGTAGGTAAATCCTGTCAGACAGTGGTCCCAAGTGCCAGCCACAATTTCACAAAAAGCCGTGTGTCTCTTCTTACACAGATTACAGAGCAAGCACTCACAAGTTTTGTGTATTTGCAAACATATAGGTGGAAATCTGACAGAAACAGCAGTTATCTCCGGACCACTATAGACTGTCCCTATAACTGCATAAAGACCTGACTTTATTACAGAATATTTTTATCATATAAATATTTAGTGTTGTTTAGAAAAACTGTTAAATGGAATAACGAATTTGTGGTGTGAAAATATTATTTGAAGTGCAATAACAGATTTGTTCAGAACCTGTAGTGAAAATGTGATAGCAAGGACATTTGGCATCACCTCCTGTTTAATGCCATGATGACAGTATTTCCAACGTACAGGATTTGTTCCTACTTGGCTACTCAGCAGAAAGAGAAGGCAAAAAGAGAATTAGCTCCTCGAGAATGTTTACAAGAATAAAATAAAAGGGAGAAATGGAATTGTGAAATGAGAAATTACAAGGAACTGCTAGGTACAGGAAGTTAACGACAAAATTAGTGCAATTTTCTTTTCAGATGGTGATAAAATATGCTAACGAAGACTATAAAGTCAACAGCTTTTTCTTGAACGGACATTTCTAGAACACCTTTTTGCTGAGACCTTTTAATCAGCAGCCAAACATCTTACCTGAAAAGAGCAAAAATTTTCTTCAGCCTGAGGTAAGCCTGAGGCATTTCTCAGACTGACAGCATTTCCATATTGGCATGTGGCCTATGTACGTGTAAGATACATTGTCATTTATAATATCAGGAGTTTTAAAAATCTTGTTTTATTTTGGAATTGGTACAACAAGATGCCAAAACGGATTCCACTTTCTTCTTGCTTGGACATTGTGCAATATTAAAATGTCAGCAGGGAACGGTCCTTTTATTTTGCCCTCTTCCTTGAACCACCTCAGAGCCAGGCACAGTCTAGCAGTAAAACAAGTGTTGGTTCTTGAAGAAAAAACAAATATTTCACAGAAATCCCTTTGTCCAAGTTGCAGGCTGATTTTAGAGCTAAAAAGCTTCCCCTGGCCAGGTGCTTGGGCACCCAGCAGCCACGGGACTGGTTGCACTACGGGGCATGCAGTGCCCCAGCACAGGAGCAGCGCACGGGCTCCTGGGGAGCTGCCTCCCATGGAGAGGTGCGGGTGGCCAGTCCTGATCTAGAGGGTTAGGAGCTGAGCTGAAGTCTTAGTCCCTGGCACTAATTTAGTCTCTGTTACTGCATTTTCAGGGTGGCTGCAGCATTAGTTTCTAAACCTACGCCCTAGACACTAATCCCATGCAGAGATTACTCTTAATGGCGTAAAAGCTGACTTGCTAAGGGTTCCCTTGGAAATCCCACTGTGTTCATTACACTTTTACTCACTCAAAGATTACCAGAAAACGAGTAGCTCAATATGAATAGCGCCCTGTACATCAGGATACCTGGTAAGTCTCAGTGAATAACAGGAGGGGGGAAACGCAACAGCAGCTTTGTAGCAGATTATCTACCGTATGATGTGGCCTCTGAGGGGTTCATGGAGAGCTACAGCGACATAAATGGACATATACGCTGAGTCCATAAAGCACGTGGGGATCCTTCAAGAGCAAAGATCCTTTGGGGTCTATGTGCCAGGAAGAGCAATTGGCAGTGGGGTAATGCTCGCCACCCGCTTGGCCACAGCGGTGGAGAGCAGCTGCAGCACTTCTGCACCAACAGCCCACCCAAACCCTCTCATGGATTCCAGGATTAACTTGTCCCTCTGTGCCAAATCCTGAACAGTTAGCTCAAAAAGTTGTATATTTCGATATAGAGCCTGGTCAGGTCCTAGCAAGGGGGCAGGTACTGGCTGACATCCATCCTAACACTTTTCATTCAGGTTGATAAAGGCATCAGTTTAAAGCTGCTCTATTTAGCAGCAGTTCAAACAATATCAGCCACCAAGGCCACTAAACATACAGGTCAAAATAAGAACTAACTTCAGGGAAACATTTCCATGGACTGAAAATACTGTGGCTATGGCATTTGTTTGCTCAACTTTTGTACATTTCTGGTGAAAGCAATCATGAAGCAAGGAGAAGTCAAGCAGAAAGGCAACACCATCATGAACTTCACCATAAAAGGGAGAACAGAAAGATTTCCTTGGGAAATACAGGTTTGGACATTTCTGAGGAAGGAAATTCTTTACTTATGGTTCCTAAAGAATTTATGAAATTCTTTATGAAATTTATATGAAATAGGATTTATATGCATTCCTTCTAAATAAGCGGTATTGAATAAATAAGTAGTTACCAAAGAGTCCCAAAAGAGCATAATTATAATATTTTCACATCTTAAGGCCATTTTGCACTGCCAGAGACTACGTGTGTGGGTACTACATGGACAGCAGTGTCTTAAAAAGTCCTTTTAGCAACAAACAAATGTAAATGAAACTTTAAGTGAAAAAACATCTCCCAAATTCTGCACTTTATTATTATCCATAGTAGGAAGCATTAAATTAACTAAATAAAAAAATTGTGAATGTCAACAAGATCTTTTTGGTAATGAAAAGCCAATTATCATACAATTGGCATATACTGTCTACAAAAATGATATAAATATTTCTGATGGGAGAAGTAATTTGCTCCATATGTTCTGGCATCTAGAATGTGTTATAAATTAAGAAAAAGCCATGAGTTCTATAAATATACTAGAACAAAAAGGAAAACAACCCAAAGAAAGTATAGCTCCATAATTTAATGGGAAATGATTAGTGAGAATGAATGGCGTAAAGAAGGCAGAAATACATTAAGTTTTTATTGTTTTAATCTTCACAAAAAAAGTTAATTGTGATAGACAGTTAGCAGTGTTAATTACATTGAGAAAGAACAGAAATTAGAACAAGGAAAGGATACATACTGAAATTAAATCAGCTTTGCCTTATGTGTTTATATTCACAATGGAGGGCTGAAATTTTTCATATACTAGCTCTAAATCATTAATAATAATCTGCAAAAAATGATGCAAGGTGTATAAGGTCTTAGAGTACTAGAGAAGAGTTACTGTGGGATCAGGAGAGAATTCAGGGAGAAAGATAAGGGGGCACCAAGGAGAAACAGTCCGTGGCAGCCAAAGCACACCACCCTTTCACAACATGAGTAACAAACTAGCTGGTGAAGGCCAGACAGCTTGTTCCAGCTGCACAGCCGAGGAGGGAGAGATATGGAGGTATCATGGTCCGCCCCGACCGCAAAGGGTTGCATCCCAAAAAATAATTGCTGCTCACAGACTAACTGTTGACCTATAGTACCCCCAGCCTCATTATCCCTGCTTACCATATTAAAAATCACACCCTTTGCTGCATAACGATATGTAAATAAGGGGGCATACCCCCAACAACCACGCAAATGGCAATCTGGCCAATGAAGTAYGTCTGCCGCACTTCCACATCCCACCTTCAGCAGCTATAAAAGAGAGGACAGCTCACYAAAGTTTTTGGAAGGGAAGAAAATTGAACCRCCRACCTGTTCACTGGAGATTGCTGACGAGCGAGCCTCCTTCTCCCTCCCCCAAACAGGGACGCCTCTTTGGTAAGACTTGTGCCTCCGACAAACGTCGGACGTTACCGGGAAAATATATCATTATTGAAAGAGCTTAATTGTGAGTTTGAGCTCATAGAAAGAAAATTTATAGCAGCAAGTGCATTTATCAATGGCAATTCCAAACCTGTTGTATCTGTCGCTTTAATAAAATCTTATTCTTTTTACTTTGTGAAACTGTCTCAGGGAAAGTCCTCAAACAGGGGGGCTCTGGCAGGCAAATGTAAATTACAAAGATAAGGAAGGGCCTTCCGTCCCTCCCTTTCACACAGCAGTTACATGTATCTAAATCAAATTTAACGACAAATTAAATATGTTTTAAGAGGGTAAAATGAGGATCGGCCTAACTTCGATAAAAAGATCGTGAGAAATATCATGGAATTTTGGCTGATATGATTAGAAGTTCATTAATTACCTACTTAGCTAATAGGCTTATTTTGTTAGCAGTCACCGGAAAGTTATCAGACTTAACATACAGTTTATGCTTGCACAACAAGAACAAACAAGGCATAAATGTGAAACTCTTTATTGCTCAGTTCAAGAAAATATTTTACTAAAGCAAGAATTTTAACAATTCTTATAACTTAGGTTTGGCAGTTAAATAGCAAATATCAATGAGCTCATTTGTGGGGGAGTGGAGGAAATGTTTCAGAGCAAAAAGTTCCTTTATCTCATAGAATTAGCTAATTTATATATTCCCTTTGAAACAGTGTAGGGTGGCATACCCCATAATACGCCTTGAGTAACATATTCTATTGATTGAGATGCACATTTACACATTCAGCAGTAACATTAGTATAAAGGTAGCTGCTGGACCGTTATCAGAGCCTCACTTCTTGAAATATCAGTTCAGCCTGATTTCATAAACAATTTGTAAGGACACCTGAGGCTAGAACACCATTATGCCTTGCCTATACTTACTCCAAACTAACGTATCAAAGCATGGCATTACCACTTTATTATTCCAATCATAAAACCATATGTGGTCTTCTGTGTCAGAGGTCCCATGCTTATCTCTGCTGTGCAAACTAAAAACACTCTTTACTATCTGCACCTCTTAGCAATCTAACTGTTTTATTCTTCTAACAAAAAGCTTTCAATAGAGGGAGAAGATTTTTCAAGTACCAGTAATGTCAAATCTGTTTATTTTTCTCCTTCAAAGGGGTACCATAATTCCAGAAAGATGCAAAAGAATTACACGAGCTCTGAGGAGATGCTGGTAGAATTTATTCCAAAGGAGGGAAGACTGGAGCAGGACACGGTAACAATCTGCAAAGATTTAAAATGTTGCTAAGTGGAGGAAGCTCATAAATTATTTTACATATCCACTAAGGAAAGGACAAGAAATACGGGAAGAGAAACAATGGAAACATTTTAGCAAGGGAGAATTAGGTTAGATGCCAGGAAAAAAACTTCTTGATAACAGAATTAAGTAGTTGGACAGATTATTTAGTGAGAGAGTTTTTTAAAAGCAAAATAGGAAAGCAGTTGTCAGAAATCAACCAGACTCACTTGTCTCTCTTCACCAGTGGGCAGTCTTCAGAGTTTTCCAGTTTACTTTCCTATCACTACTTGTAGTTGTTCTGTCCCTTACACAGCACATGTCACTACAGCTGCTTTCTTTGTCACAATTTATAAAAAATACTTTGACTTAAAAATATCTGACTGCACTTCCCCTTGAGTCCTCCTGCAGTATTCCCACCTTCCCATCGGTGCCCTCTACCCAATATTCCTTACCTGCCTGCTTGCCTCTTCCACCTTCCAACCACAATACTAGAAACTGAGAAATATTTTCCAGGTTTCAGTTCAACGCTCAGATAGGCTCATTTATCCTTATAAAAAGAAAAATAATTGCGACATGGATTTGCAATCTTAATCTGGTACAACCGTTAACATTCAYGCTAACTTCGATTTGTGATTCCTCATTGGAACCAGTCTTGTCACTCATTTTGGGTGTCCATGACAGACCAAGATTTTCATCTCACCTGTTCTGTTTGCTGCTCTGGGAGGTCCCTGGGTATCGATGTGCRTTTCGGTACAGGTTGCCTGGGGTGCCTGCGCAGCATGGGGATGAGCATGATAACCGGATGAGTGACCGTGGCTGAGAAGCTGCCGGTGGCCAGCGGAGGCCCATCCACTGTGGTTGCCTTGCAGCTGCTTTTCCAGCCCCCTGAGGCACCAAGATTACTTCAGCTTGGAGAAAAGTTTGGGGCTGTAGTTCCTCAGCCCAGTCACTTAACCAAAGGGGCACAGGCTCAATTTAAAAAGCAGGTGAATTTGGTGAAAAATAAAACTCAACCACCCTTTGTGACATGAGAGAGAAAAAGTGAAGGGTTTTCTTCCAGGAGAGGAGAGACTCTAGGCTGGGTTCGCCGACAGCCCAAGTCAGCCTACCGGCGCCTGCAACGGCCTCTGTGCTGCCCCACACCTGGCTGTGCCGTCCTGCCAGTCCCCTGGGATCCCTGAATCTACCTGCTTCCATACTGAGCTGTTTCCACACACTAAACCACTAGAAGTGGTCCTTTTTTCCTCAATATGTTGAGGTGCCTCATAAAAAGGAGGGGGGGGGGTCAGGGCCAAAAAGCTTTGGTGGGATCTGTAGGTCAACCCCACAATATCTGTTGCAGGCTCACAAGGAGGGGTGAGACCTAGCCAAGCTTTTCTTGGAGAGATGAAGCAGCAGACTGCTTGAAAACTTTCCTTATTTTCCACAGTTTTAATGTGTTAAAATGAAAGTAACATGCTAAAATGAGAGAGCAAACTCTTTCTTTAACGTGATCACCATCCTGACAGAAGTCAGAGGGAGCAGCAGGAGCTCAGGAGGTCCTAGCGCTAGTTCCCACAGATGCTGCATCCCAGGAAGGGCCATGTCTGGGAGGATTGCACACATGTCACAGCTGCAGACATCATTAGCCCAGATGATCTGGGAGCATTTGAACCTCTGATGATTCTGGCTGATGTGCAAGATGGAAATTCCCTGACTGCTGGCTTAGAGATACACTCATCAACCTTTTGTACTACCCTATAACTGCTTCTCATTACCAGAACCTCAGTAAACATTGTAACTAATCAGCATACACCTTTGGACTGTTGTTTAAATATATGGTTTCTGTAAGAAAAAAAAAGCTGGTCCAGATGTACTTCCTGGATATCAGTGTGTAGTTATAAAAATAACTGGAAAAATTCCTGTTCTTTATATTATCTCTATGATGAGTCATTGTTTTCTTCCTTTGCTTTATCAGTGTTTCCTTCCTTATAAAAAATATTTATCACTTTCCAGAAAGAAATGCTTCAGAATATTTACCATGGGGTAATACTTCAATATTCTACTCATTTCTAATCCTTTTCTTTATGCTAATTGTCTTCAATATCTAAGTGCAGCATTTGAGTTGAATATTTAAGAGAAACTTACTGAAACAGGAAGGTTGGCAGAGAAGATACATTTAAGGTTATTTCCTTTCTCCACTCCCTGTGGATCGGTGGGGTTCAGAACATCATTTTAAACACGGGTAACAAGGATATATGACACTTCTGAAAAAGTCATAATGCTAGCTCCACAAAACTAGAATGATGCCAGGCAGACCAGCAGGATGAGCAACATCAGCTGGCGATGAGGAGGAGGAGGATGAACCCAGCTGGTTCATGGCCTGACCTATCTGTCAGTCTTCTATGGGGATGAGAGATTTGTAGTTACTGAATTTTCTTTACACTGACCTACATGAATGATGGTGAAGTTCTTCCCCTACTCACACACCTGCCAATTACAATTGCATTAGACTTATTTTTTGAAAGACGAAGGAAATTTCATAATTAACAGCACAGAGGGAGATAGAGAGAGCAGATATTCACAAGGATGGTTACCAAAGGAATCTTTTAACTACAAAACTGTAATAAGATCTGTGCAGCTGAGTTTCTTTTTTCTGAGTAGTTGCACACAGGAGTTCCTATAGAGTAAAAGGACCTCTCTGAGTTGCTCTAAGGACTGCTTTTAATCTCAAATAGTTTCCAGATTTCTGTGTTATGAAGGTCATCTAAATCTATCGCAGCTCTTCCAGGCATAGTCTGAGCATCACAATCTCATTGCAATACAATTTATTCTTCTTTTATTTCTTTTTTTTTTTTGGGGGGGGGGGGTTTGAATTTATAACTCTATAGGAGCAGGAATTGGTTTGCCTAAGACTCAGTCACTAGTCCAATATTCCTGCTTCTCAGAACTACCTAATCCTGAAGCTACTGCCTTGCTTTGCCTGAGTATTCCCTGGGCATGCAGCTTGGGTCATCCCCATTTGTGCAGAATTACCTGTTTTGGAGGGACAGGCATCTAACTCTTGCCTAAAACAATCCATGTTTAGGCAGCCAAGCACCTGAGCTCCACTAAAGAGCCTGAAAAGAGCCACTGAGGTGATGGTTACTGTTGGGATTTATGGCTCTGATCCCTGCTTGTGGGACAAGTTTTGTTGTTTAGCTGGTACAGTGCTCGCTTAATGCAAACCACATGAGCTGCAGTGAGCTGGGGACCTGGCCATGCTTTATGCCACCCACAGGCCATGAGCGCTCAGACAGACCAGCTTCCCTCTTGCCTCTTCTCTTTCTGTCTCATGTACTTCTTGTTGCACAGACACTAAAAGAGGGGTGGAGAGTGTCCTTACTCAAGGCAAGCCAGGCACAGCATTTAGGGAACTCCTGGAAGAGGTGTAGGTTCAACTCCTTTTAACTGCTGCTGGTCTTCACAAACACCTCAATCGTTACAAACAAGACAGGCAGCAATCTTCAACAGTCTTAAAGAGGAAATCAGCAGACCAGATCCCAGAACACTGAAGACATCTAATGCTTTTCATAGTGTCCCTGCTTTCTCATGGAGGAGGCAAACACCTAGCAAAAAGGGACTGAGCTATTCTCGAGAGAGCTGAGCAAAATGGGAGGAGAGGGAGAAGCACCCAGGTATACCATCAGCTCTCTGAGCCTACTGCTGCCACTCACCTTTCTTCACAATCTCTATCAGGAATTCTACAACAGACTACTTATGCTAAACCTGTCCCAGGCATCTAAAACTCTGAGAAAAAAGTGCTTAATCTGGACATTTAAAATAGGGAGATTGGATTTCACCTGCTGATRTCAATAGCCTGGGGAATTATCTACTGCAGAAAAAAAATCACTAGTTCCTTTGCCCTAGTAACCAAAACCTAGCAATTTCTTCACTAAAGCACAGATTGAGAAAGAGGAAGCCTAAGAACTTGCAAAGCTGAATCTTGCCATTCCTACCTCTGCAACTAATGAATGTTAGGAGGATGGAAGAGGAAGTGAAAAATAATTAAGAATGCAGGAACAAACTATATGTAGAAACATCCTTTTGACTGGCAGCTGTGAAATGAGCTGGTAGTCTCCAGCCAGATTTCAATGAACAAAATCAGATTCTCTACGATGAGTAAGAAAATTTTGCAGTGCACAAAGCTGCCCTGATTTCTACATATTCATACAAAGGAAAAGTTAAAGGTTAGTGTTTCTGTTCCAGGCTCTACCCTGATGCAACATATCAGGTCCTCCTTCCTCCTGAGCAAGTCTTACATCCCATTTACACGCTTACACAAAAGTAGGGTGTTGTAACGTCTAACTGATGTCTATAAAAATGGTTTCAGCTCCTCAGACATAAGGCCTTGTTTCACAACACATAGCATTAAAAACTGCTTAAGTTCAGAAATGAGAAAAAAAATAAAAATTCTCTGTAAAAAGCTGGTAAACCTTGGTCAAAACTTCAGACTCAAGTCACAGCCAGTCCCCAGCTACAAGTCAATCAAAGGCTGCATCCTCTGCAGCAAATGTCATAATTTCTTCAGTTGACACCTATCTCTAAACATTCATCTAAGCAGGCACATCATCTGTTGTTTATCTCTCCTTACCAGTAATTCAAAATATACAGTTGTGGATGCTGTTCATATCACTGCACATACAGAGTGCTCAGTTTCTGTATTTGTGAAGCCAATATGCATTTAAAATGAGTTTGGCTCATGCCCACATTTGTAGTAATCTTTTCTTTTCTTTTTTTTTTTTAATAGCAACACAGTCTATCAAACTTAAATCTGTTCTGAAAACCTTGACTGCAGAATACATTTTCTTTGTTACTTTACATAGGGTAGTGTCACTGCATTCATGAACATAATTCTTCATATCAAAGTGTATACATACATTGTTTAAAGTATGTTTTTCATTTCAGTAACATTTTGTCAGCCTCTTCACTAGGAGGCATATAAACAACTGAAGATGAGCAAATATTTACAAGATGAGTTCCTACACCATGAACATTGATTACTTAGTTCTGCACAACATTGCATAAAGCAACAGTATGAATTAAAGATCAAAACTGAATATGATATTTGGGTTGCAGGACAATCCCATACATTAGCTTCATCTACTATACACATCTTTTTTAAGAAAAAAAAAGGTTAACCTTACTAGTCTTAATACTTAGGAAACTTACTGGAGCACTCTAAGAGATTTACAATTTTCATTGAGCACTGATAAAAGACAAAGGCTCAGCCTGTTGGAAAAGAACAAACAGTATGAGAAAAAGGAGCCAAGGAATTACAAACCAGGCAGACTGAGCTGAATTACTAGGAAAATGGCACTATTCATCAGTAAATAGAAGATAACAAGATAGTAAGGACCATAGTCAAGCCCTAAGAAAAGAGCAGTCACTAGCAGTGTATGCTGAACTGGAAAGTGTACTGAGTGGGGTTTTACAGAAAGGTTTGATGCTATTGTGTGTCTTAATTGCTTAAATAATGGCAAAAAGAGTACTTAATAAACTATTAAAACTCAGCAAATTAATTAAAATTAAACTGAGCCCAGGAAGAGGCATAATTAAGCAGTAGTCTATCCTGTTAATGGATGCAGGCATATACTAAAAAATCCAATAGGATTTTTAGGCACTGCTTGGCACATAGAGCATTCAAGAGTTTCTTCTCCCCACTCCCTGCCCAAGCTGCAAGGGAGACTATTTTTTACATAGCAGGATGGTCCACAGTCCTGCGGAATAGGCAGAAAAATCCCTTGTCTGGAGCAGCAGATCTGACATTAAATCAGAAAAGCAAACTGCTCCATTACTCCCTTTCTGTTTAAGATTTTCCTCTGATTTCCAGATGGCTTTTTTTCTACAAATTTCCCACCTATGGCTCCCATCCTTCTTCCCCAGAAACTTAATAACTCTCCACTGCTGCCACTTTATTTGTGGCCCCCTCCTGTCCCTCAGCACCAGCTTTGTCACTCTGCATCCTCCCAACTTCACTGCAGATGGAGACTGCTAAGACTTTTGCTGCTTATCGCAGAGAGACTGCACAGAGCACGCGAGAGCCATTGTGATTCAGAGGGAGGTGCAGAGCCCCAGGGCTGGGGCAGCTCTGCTGAACTCCGTGGGCAGGAGGGACTGTGAAGTAGGGTTTGGTGCCTGTGGCAGCAATGGCAAAGCCCCTGGCTGGGCAGAAGAAATCAGTCCTGCACCTGGGAGCTTATAAAGAGTGGCAGGACAGCAGAGAGAAGGAGACAACCAAGAAGGTCCTGAGCTAGCATCATCGAGGTAGGGTGCTGGCACCCAAGAAACACCACCAGATCTGGGCTCCACACAGGAACATGCAGGAGCTGATCAAAACCCACTTCAGGACAGCTTTGCTCATCCTGACAGTAAATTCCCAGCTGACACCCAGACACAGTGCATGGCTCTATTTGTGTTTGAAGTGGTGGGTAAGCCAGAAGAGCTGTATGCCTCACTGCAGGGAGCCCCTTGTCCTCACCCCCRCCTTTAGGATCCAGTTGGTAAGCGGATGGATGTATCCCCTCGCTTTGCTCCTGGCTTGGTACATGGAGGCATGATTCGTGAGAGCTCACTGAGGGTGTCTGCACACCAGTCGCATTCGGGATCTCACGTCAAGCTATCGAGGAGATCAGAGTATTGGCTAGAAATGTAGAGGGGTGAAGGTACTAAGGAGAAACAGAGGACCRAGAAGTAGATAGGAGCGAAGGGAAGGAAGATGGTAGTGGGAGAAAAAAGATAAGTGACGGCAGGATGACAAACAGCTGGTATCCACAGTCACTTTGAAATACAAAGAAGAGAGAAATGTTCCTTTCAACTCCTACCTCCCTACTTTCCTCTCACAATCACTTTTTTTTTACATTGAAACACTAATCTATCACCTGAAGGCATTGCTTGGAGCCTCACAACTGATTTGAACCTTGATTTTGAATACCAGCCACAACTTTTGCATCCTAATAAATTCACTCATCTAACTGACCATAGAAACTGAATATATGGGAGTGTCAGCCCAGCCTTCCAAGTGGATTAATATAGGAATCATGACCATGAAGAAAATGTCAGTACACTATAATGGGTAAAGACACATTTATTTTGAAATCAATATTTTCTTATAAGCAGGCCTCTCAGTTGCTAAATAAAAACGTGGCTGTACTAAATCACTGTCATGGATTTGACAACGGTGTCCAAAAAAGGAGGCCTGTATTCACAATAAAAACTGGTGCCCCTGGGCTGCCCGCTGCGATGCTATGCACTGGGTTTGCAGCCAGGCTGCTCGGAGCTGACGGCTGTGTGGCCGGTCGGGGAGGCAAGCCTCACACGTCTGCTGTCCGGATAAGGACACCCCTCAGTGGTAAGAGGAAATGCTGCAACCCTTCAGGGTGGCAGCTCTACCGGGAGCATTGCTACCCTGTGTCCTTGTACGGTCCGAGCCGCTCGGCATCAGCTCGCTCCTGTCCGAAAGCCAACGCCTTGTGCCTGAGCTAGTCTGTTTTAAAAGCAAGAAGGATGCTGGTGAGCGATGCCTTGGCTCTGGCTGTGCATCTGTGGGCAGAAGGGGCTGGTATATCCATGCTTGCTCTTACAGGCAGACCCAAAGTTATACCAAAGTGGCACTGACTTCCTTGATCACAAAATCAAGAGCAGACAATGACTTAAATGGACAGACAGCTTTCCTGGAAACTCAGGAAAAATCATAAGAATATTTTAAAACATAGGTTAAAGAATTAATTTCTTTCACTACTATCTCTGGCACTTTATAGTATTGCAGAATTCACTGAACTGCACAGGACTTTTCCAAGGCTTTACCAGTGCTACCAGATCATTAGCTCATGTTATCTACAGACAAATACATAAGATTTCTGGCATCTTATTCTTTATCAGTAACTGTATTTGTTCCTCACATTGGCATGGATGTGGCTGTTTCATTTCCACTGTTATTAAATATAAAAACATACAATAGCTATATTCACAAATATTTAGAAGAGGCCTAATTTTGCACTTTCTGAGCAGTTATTTTTCCTCCTGAAACACAAACACAAGGGCACAGAGGGACTGCAGGAAGCATCCACTCTTTACAAATTGAAATGCTGAATAAACTTCATGAAGAATATGCACTAGCTGGCTTGTGAAATGAAATGCAAAAATCTTTGGAAGATTCTTGTGCAAGGAAAGACTGGTCAGAGAAAGTTTCCCTTAATGAAAGTAATAGTAAAGCATAATACTTATGCATAACTACCAACCTTCTTCATGGAAAGGTGTAAATCAAGGTTTTAGTTCTTTAAACTGAAGTTAAACTCTGAACTAAATGAAAATAGTCTACCATCAGACTACTTACAAAAACATGTTTTCTTGAAAGATGCTTTCACCCAGAAATCACCAGTGGAAAAAAACATGAGTCAAGCTATGTTGGCATGCAAACAGGAACTAAGCAGGTTTATGGAATGTCTTTAACTGTGAGGGAGAAAACAATATTTCTATTCAAGGACACCAGATCTCTGCCATCTTATTTACAGAAAGTTAGAGAATCTTTCCATATTTTGATACTCTGTAAGTTATGCTACACTGCCCTAAGCTGTTCATCCTGTGGGGCATTTAAGAGGATGAGGTCATCTGAAAAGAAATGAAAAATCTGAAATGGTAAGTAAACCATAATGAGGAGGACTGTTGTCAGAAACTGGCTTGATACATGTGAAGTATCAGAACTTCAGTATCAAAAGGGTTCAAAAGGAAGAAGTAAAAAAGAAATACAAATACTGAAGAAATACTAAATAGAAGTACAAAAAGTATTGCAATACTATATTTTTTCTCTGCTGGCTTTCTGAGGGCTTATTTATATAGGAAAGTTTTGGAACAAAATATACTGAATAMAATGTATTATCTAGCCTGTATTAACTGTCTATGTGGATTTTTTTTTCTTATGTTGCACAAAGCAGTCACCTCACTTTTACTGCACATTAAAAATGGCTATTGGAGCATTTACTGTAGGGTTGTTAGAGTACTGTAAAATTCAAACCCAAGTTAATTGTAAACTAATTTCTATATACAGGCGAATACAATATACCACCTCTGGCATAGGAAATGCTTGAGCCGCAAATGATAAGAGGTCAGGAGACACATCTAAGGAGCTGCCAATCRATGTGTGCCAAACACACTCTTTGTTAGGTGCCTTCTTTTGGGCATCATCAGAGATAGGACACCGGGCTAGAAGGACCTTTGATCTGACCCAGTATAGTTGCTCTTAAACTGTGGTACAACCTAAATTTACTGGCTTAATTCAAGTAGACAGCTCTGTCCATACTTTTGTGTAGACCAGTCAGGACTCTACATTGCCAGCATGGGAGAGAATGGCTCACAGAAGACAGGTCCAACATATGCTTTCCATCACCTCTTCTGCTGTTCCTTGCCACTGTGCAGATGACAGTCTGTGCACATCTTCAATAGACTTGGATAAAATTTAGACATCTACTTTGGATAATGGAATGATTTGCTTCTGTGGATTCTTTCAAGTGTGTTTAAAACAAAATAGCATAACTGGTTTTGACAATAACAGGACTCTACACCTAAGTTTCAACTGTATAAAAATGTGCTGTGTTAAAGCTAATTTCATCATATACTGTTTTCTAAGAAACAGTCATCTCCCAGCTTCTCTAATTACTTATTAAATAAGTGCTTTAAAGAATGCTGGCAGGTACCAAGAAATTATAAAAGTGTGCAACAAGTAACGGAAAATATTCAGTTAACGGAAGACAATTCACAGATTATGCTTGCCTCTTGTGATTCTTTAGCTGAATACAAATAACTTTCATACAATATCTAAGGATTTCCTTCCTTTTTATATCATTTCTAGCTTCCTCATTCTTTTACAATTCCTTCCTTATTTTGTGTCACTATGCTAAGTTTTGATATCACTAAATATCACATCTTAATAAAGTAATTACAATGTAGCCAGATTTTAGTGGCAAAATCAATTCCCTTTCATTTCGAATACAACTCAGTATGAACAGTTTCACTGTTATGTGCTCTAGAGGTAGCTGCTTTGACAAATAATCRGTCAAGAAGCAAGACATTTGTTCTTTTCAGAACATTTGTTATCTTTGCAATGTGTAAAGATTGCACGTTTCTATTTTCCCATTTCCTGTTAAAAATTTTCAGATTTTACTCTGAATAGTTCCTAAACTTTGTTTGTTTTCAAATGCATCAGTAGGCCAGAGTACACAGCAAACCGTGCCTTTAACAGAATCTTATTTTGAGATAGCAACCTAAGAACCACCACCACCCCATGAAGTAGCACACTAAAAGTACCATCACCAGGAGACAAGGCTGCTGTTCCCACTGCCTGGTAACAAAGAGCAATTTTCTTGCAATATGGGGTGCAAGAGATAACTCTGAGGGGATGAAAGACATCTAATTAATCCTTATTATTATTCCACCTTCCTCTTCACAGCTGATTCACCCCCTCTTTCCCTTCACTGATCAAAGGCCTGGTATACCCAATATACCAGTGCACCCCTTTTCTCCTACCCTGTTTTTCTTGCTTTCTCCTTAGTAAGTAGACCTCAAGATGGCCAAATCCAGCAACTGGAATTATCTTCACATTTTCCTCAAACTGAGTACATCCCAGAACACCAAAAGGGTTTTCATTCTCTAACAGGATGTTTTCTCCGAACACAAACAAAGACACACTTGTGCAATGCAGAAAATTCAGATCTGCTGAGAAAAGCTAGATCAAAAAACAGGATTAAAAGCAAATCTCTCCCCTTTCCATGGTCTCTTTTCATGGAAAGTCCTTGCCTGTAAGCTTGCTCTCAGTGGTTTCTTGAGTTGCAAAACACTCCATATAGTTCCTGTATACTTCTCTAGCAGAAACCGCCTCCTTTCCATCACTCCTGAGGCTTTTCCCTGAGTCCATTTTTTGTTCCTCTTAGGAATACCCTAGTTTCCACTCAAATTGCAGATTCCCTCCCATCCTCTTTGCTCCTCCTCAGTGCTCCAAAGTGCCCCTGCAAACTAGTACACGCTCACTGCCCTCAATGAAGAAGCCGTCTCCTCTAGAAGGTGCTGTCCAGAAGGTGCTGCCCTGTGCAGGACATTAGGAGCCAGGGCAAGGCAAAGAGATAGCCTGGCTTCTTCCCTGAGGTCACAGCCTTCCAAAAGGCCACAGAGTACCCACACAAATCAGGAACGAGCATACAAATATTTTCTATCTTCTGCCACTCCCCCTTCCACAGATGTATGCACACTTTCCTCAGGTTGAATTGTGTTGCTGGGCTCCTGGGACTCCAGTTTCTCTCAGCTGGTTTGTTCTCTTGTCTCTGCCCTGTGGCACTTCTGAGTTCCCTTTGTGCAACACACAACAGGAGGAACTACATCCCATTTATAAGATATCTAAGCAAGGCCAGGTGAATTGCACCCTCACATGCATATTCCTAACTACTATAAAGGAGAATTATGTCAACTAGTTCTAAATGTAGCTGAGATGAATTTCATCTAGCTGTCTAAATCAACAGTGTGGACAAGAATGCAATATTGACAATAATACTTGCACTGTGTGCGTTCTCCTGAGATAAGAGATATATTTCTTGCCAGAAGAATGGCAAAACATATTCTTAAAATGCTTTAGCTATCATTATTTAACAAATAGTAAATTAAAGGTTGTGCTTTGCAGAATGTCACAAAAGGGAGAAAGCTGGATATGTCAAATAAGAACACAGCTGAGAAGAGAGAAAATTGAACCCTAACTTTTCTTGTGTCCAGATACAGTGACATCAGGACAACTTTATGCTTACAGAGCAGTTCAATCTTTTCCTATTGACACCAGAAAATCTGGCTCTTGCCCACTGGAATCTGGCCTGAGGGCACCAGTTCATTTCACAACTATCTGTCTATCTATTCTACTTCTATTTATAGGTCTTCTTACATTTGGTTCCAAATTACTCTTCACATCCTATTTTAATCTTCTATCTTCAGAAATAGAAATGGCAAAATTAAATACTTTCCATTCATAAACTTCTTTTCAGATAGACAAGGTTCCTGCTTTAGACAAGGAACTGCAGCTAATATTTTCTTTGCTGTTCCAGGTTACTGATATCAATATTACCATCTAATTTCTCTGTAAATTAGTATTCTTTGAGACGAAGGGAATGTTCCCTTCTTCTTTGTACATCTCTCTGCCACAACTGTGTCATCTTCCGACATTACAGAAAGCTGCTATGGTGAATTCTTCCACAGAGAAGAACTTCCCTAAAGGAAGTTACTGCTTTACACTCAGTGAGAAGTTCAAGTTGAGAATTTACTATTCTTTCAGTCATGTTGCAGTTGTAGGTTACAGGTATGAAGCAGTGAAATTTTGAGAAAAGTCAGGACATTCTCTCTCAAATACTACCCTAATATAAAGAAAGAAAGGGTAAGCAGCTGAGAAAGTAGGTCTCCACATCCTATCTATATGGAGAAGCATTTTACAAATGCTATTATGTTGCACCTAAGCCCAAATCCAGAATCTATGTGAAAGCTGGACAGCAAATTGTGCTATTGTCCCTATTTTACTGCAGTCTAAACTTGAAGGTGCCTAGATACTGTTAAAAGCTTGCTTTCTGACATTAAAGTTCCCCTATTTCTGTTTTTGGGTATGTGCCCAAGCACTTTAATGTGGCAAATCATGGCAGTCCAGCATTTATTTCATACCTTAAGTATAAGCAGTGTCTTTAAAGTAGGCAGTCCTGCATCTGTCTTGTCTGAGGAGCACTCTCAGAGCAGGTCTATTAGCTACGGTCCAGTATGAAATACAGCCGCAGCCACTGTTTTCCTTTAGAAATGTAGCTGCAGGACAGGGAGCAGTACCATTCAGCAGTGAGAGCAATTACCCTGCTGCAGGCTCCAATGACTTAGGAACAAGGCTAGACGTTTTCTTATCTTACTGCAGTGAGTATTTTGATTAAGTCAAAAGGAATACAGATTGTCCCCCCGGGTCAGAAGGCTGTGGGTACAGAAAGACAGGGTTACCACTAAAAATAATTTTCATTAGCTGCAGAAAAGTTCTGAAATACTTAGGGCTTACTTCAGTAAGGATAACTGCAATGCACTACACTTATGAGGGCATCATCCACCGCAGGAGCACAAAGTGGAGGCAGCTGCCTAAGCAGGCAGTTCTGCAGGAAGAGATGAGGAATCAAAAGCTTAACATTGAACAAAAACTTTAAGAATAAAAAGCATCATAGCAGGATGCACAAACCGAGTTTGTTGTAAATTCACTTTTCACAGATAGGAGATCAAGGTGGGAGGGAAATGCAGATCACAAGTATTGCTCAGAACAAGTTTCCCCCCCCCAACTAAGCTATTGTTACTAACAGAATCAAGCTGTTTTTATAAATAGCAGATAACTATTCGCAACACACATCCCCCTTTTCACTCACACAGTTCACTCTCACTCACATTCAACCATAGTTACCTGGTTGGAGCAACGTTTGGAGCCAATCCCAACTATACACTCAGGCCCAGAGGGCTGTGCTGACACTCCAGTGGCTTCTAGGTAGGTGTTTGGAAGGTCCCTCAGAGGGTCATGGTTTTCATTATCAGATAGAAACCACCACTGTTTTGGATGTGGTCGGAATTATACAACCCACTGCTCATGCTTGTGTGCACTAGCAGCATACATTATGACAAATCCATACTTGTGGATTAATCCACACTGCTGGATTAATCTTTTTGTGTGTTCACTGTTGTTAGGCTCTCACCTGGAATACCATGTCCACATTAGTGCATTGTGCTATCGCAAGGACCTAGATAACATACAAAAAGGTCTAGAAGGGAACAGCAAAACAGATTAGAGATCTAGAAGACATTGCTAGTGAAGTAAAAAGGGAAGAATTGGTGCTACTTTCAGAAAATATGGAGGGAAGACATGACAATAGCTATCAAATATGTAAGAGTCTGCCTCAGAAAGTATTAGACCAGTACAGTACTTGAATTGTCTTAAATTATAGCAGGAGGCATTTTCATTAGAAATGTATTAGGATGAATTTTCAAATGTTAGGGAGGAAGAAGTACTGAGACACCCTGCTTCGTGGGGTGGTTAACTGTTAATTTAAGAATACATACAAAATTTTACTTAGAACCAATCTTTTAATGAAACCAAAGTAGAACAAGAAAGAACTTATTTATATATATTTCAGCCACTCATAACTATGTAAAATATTTTAATTTAAACATGATTAAAATTTGACAAAAGATTAAGATATCCAATTATATAAGGACCTTCATGAAACTAAAAATTTTGAGTCATTTCATTGTTTACATTTGGCATAAAATACACTGGAAAAGTAAAAATGACCTATATGTTAATACACTGTATATTTTAAGGCTTTCTGAACCCAGAAGATACAACAGTGCGCTGATATGAAACACAGTACTATCAGCTAGATCATGATGGAAATCTGGAATGACTGGATATTCGCAGGATTAAAACAAACTCGGACAGGGAGAATTTGATTAGAAATTAGAAAAGCCTTTATCACTATAAGATTCTTTAGGCTTTGAATTAATGGCCTAAAAAGGTATGAAATGCTTCACTGATATTGGAGATTTCAAGAGTAAGTTTTACATGGTTTAGTCAGCTATGAATTAAGTATAATTCATTCTGCTTGATCCTGTCTTTGGCAGAATCCTTTGAGGTCCCTATTCTATTATTTAAATGATAAAATATTTCTATTCACAATACATTCAAATCTCATAATATACCTGATCTTTCATTGCTTATATTCACTGCTTATATAGCAGAAGAAAAGCAATTAACACTTCCCTTTCTATCAGCCATAAGTAGAGGAGGAAAATGTGTTAATTCAGATATGACTGAAACTTTACTTTAGATTTAGACTGAAACTTTAGAAAGATCTAAAAATAAGATTAAATAATATTTTTGAGGTGAAAAACTCTGAATATTGTATTTTTCATACATTACAGTTATGTGTTGTAGAATTAAAGAAAATCCCAGTATGAGAACACATGCTCTCTGGATTTTGAAGCTTTCTGACCTGAATTTATACAACAGAAATCCAAAACGAAATCAGTGACAATGTGCTGATTAAGAGGCCAAGGAGCCTGGGATAGTTTGCTAATCTTCAGGGAAAGCATCCTTAAAGCATAAGAAAGATCTACCCCGATGTGCAAGAAAAGAAGTAGGCAAGGCAGTAGGCCAGCCTGGCCACACAGGGAACTTCTGAGTGAGCTCAGACTCAAACAGAAGTGTATGGAAGGTAAGAAAGGCAACAAACTACTCAGCAGTTATATAGTGGTATCTCCTGGGCATACCAGGACAGAATGAGGACAGCCAAAGCTCAGCTGGAGTTGACACTAGCAAGGGATATGGAAAGCAGCAAGAAGGGCTTCTAGGAGTATCTCAGTAGCAAGAGGAAGATGTAGGCCCACAGCTGATTGGGGCAGGCTACCTACTTCTRCACAAGGTTGAGGTATTCAAAGCCCTCAACCACCTCTCAAACCTCCCAAGCCTCTGTATCTAGCAGCAGAGTTTAGGGGAGAAGGAGTACCCATGGTAGAGGAGGACTGAGTTAGGGACTAAAGTAAACTGGATACACAGAAGTCCATGGGACCAGATGGGATGAGTTTGAGAGGATGCTCAGGGAGTTGGCTGAGGTCATTGTGAGTCTGCTCTCTATCATCTTTGACAAGTCACAGTGAACGGGGGAGACACCCAGAGATTGGAAAAGTCAAATATCACACTCATCTTTAAAATACGAATGAAGGAACTATAGGTCAGTCAGCCTCACCTCAGCCAACCTGGGAAGGTTATGGAACAAGTTTTCCTGGAAGCCATTTCCAGGCACAGAAAGATCAAAAAGGTGATTGGGAAGAGTCAGAATAGATTTACCATAAGCCAATCGATCCTGGACAAACTGATTACTTTCTGTGACAAAATGAATTGCTTGGCAGACAAGAGGAGAGCAGTGGATGTCAGTTACCTTGACTTTAGCAAGACCTTACCTTGACTTAGCAAGACTTTCAGCATCATCTCCCTGCAGCTAAACTCAAGAGGTATGGACTGGATGAATGGACTGCAAGGCAGGCAAAAAACTGGCTGGACCACTAGGCTCAAAGGGTCAATGGTTCAAAGTTTCGTGAAGTGAAATAATTCCATGAAGTTCACGTGCATTTGAAGTGGTCACCTGCACCTGAGGTGGAATAACTCTATGAAGCAGTATGTTCTGGGAACAGCTAGCTGGGGGGGCTTCACAGAAAAGGAACTGGAAGTCCCAGTGGACTGAAAGTCAAACATAGGTGAGCATTGTGCCCATGAGGTGATGAAGGCCAGCTGCACTGAGGGCTGCATTACCAGGAGCACAGATAACAGGTCAAGATTATTATTGCCCTCTACACAGCACTTGTGAGGCCACATCTGGCATACTCTGTCCAGTTTTGGGCCTCCAGGTAAAGAGAGATATTGGCAAACTGGAGTGAATCTAGCCAAGGACCACTGAGAGGGGTAGGGGCCTCAATGTATATGTATATGACATATGAAGAGAGGCTGAGAGATCTGGGAGAATTTTAGGTCAACAGGAAACCTAATCGCTATCTTCAACTACCTAAAGGAGGATTATAGAGACGACAGAGCCAAACATTTCTCAGAGGTGCACAACAAAGGACAAGAGGCAAGAGTCATAAGTTGGGAAGGCAAGGGAAATTCCAATGGGATATAAGGAGAAAAAATTCACCAAGAATGTGGCTAAGGACTGAAACAGGTTGCCCAGAGAGGTTGACTGGATGAGGCCCTGAGCAGCCTGCTCCTGCTTTGAGCAGGGGCCTGGACCAGGTGAGCTCCAGAGATCCTGTCCAGCCTGCACAGCTCTGACAGTCTGTGCTAGAGCTCGGGGCATGACATTTTCAGGATTCCTACATACAGGGATGTGGTTTTTTGGAGCAGACTAAGGAGCTTATTCTCACGGTTACCTGTAATGAGCACAGTTCTCCTTGGCCAAAAGGTGATGCTGTTCCCATGTAGAGGCTGGAATTGTCTGAATGTTCACTTATGCAGTGTAGTTCCAGGTTTAAGTATACACTCAACAGTCCTTCCAGGTACTACTGTCTGTGAGCAGATTCAGAGCTTGCAAGATTACTTCTTCCTGCTAGTACATAAAACAAGAAGCACCCCTTGCAAAACAGACTAGAATTTCCATAGGAGAAAACCACTTTGCCTTAAAAATTCTTGTATTCCTGTGCTTTAATTTCTTTCAAAATCAGGCACAAGTTTACTTTGCTCATTAAACTGTTGCATGTTCATTTTGTTCAATGTTGGTCACAAGACAGTTTGACTCATGAGTTCCAGGTTCAGCATCACCACAATACACGGTATTGTTAAAACTGGCTGTGATTGTTTGCTGATCACGTCTTTTTTTATAGAAAAAATAGACTGTAAGGCCACTTCCTGTTAGAAGAAGAAAAATCAGTACAACAATCATCCCACCGAATCCATGCGCAGATGCAGAAGTAGCTTCATTTTCTGATACTGTGAAAATTAAAAAGAAAAAAAAAGTTACCGCAAATGGCCAAAGAGTGCTATTGTATACAATAAACATTTCCCTAAGTAAACTAACTGGTTTGACTGTAAAAATACTGAACAATGATAACAGCAATTAAAATTGGTGCGAGTTCTGGATGGATGATGCAAAATTGGACTTGGTCTCTTCAATGTTCCTCTTAAAAGGAGCATTATATTCACCACAGTTCATTCAGAAAACAACAAAAATATCTTAATTCAGTAAGGCAACCAGTTTGAGAGAGGAGTTCTCCATTTAAAGAAATTTAAAATAAAAGCTTGAGTTAAATTTAACTGAAACTTACCTGGAGACAATTTTATTAGTAAATAATAAATACCTATAAGTTATAGAAATTTCTATTTAATGTGCTTATAAGAAGCAAACCTACCTTTATGGATTGATGAATCATGGGTTGGTTCAACTGCAGTAACTTTAAAATAAAAAATATATATATTATATAGAGTTTGTGAGCAACCAATCAAAGAGTAAATAATATTGCATACATAACTTTTATTTTGTGTTCCTATGGTATTTTAAATAATGGAGATGAAAAATATGTGAAAATACTTTTCCTGACAATTCAGGCTAAATCAATCAAATATGCTTGCTAAAATGTTTCTTAAAAAAAAAAAAAAAGTTTTTGTCTCATTGTTAATTGCTTTGGGCACTTCTTTTTTTGGTAGCGGAAGACAGACATTAGAAGTTTTCACACTTCCATGGTATCTAGCCTTCACACTGAGAAATTCAATTTTTTACACTTGCAAAAGTGAAAAGCACTTTTGTACTTGAAAGCATTTAAGTGCTATTTTTAGGCAACTTCCTTTTCCTCCCTCCATTGCTCGGGGAGTGCAATCTAGTCAATTGCTCACAGGACTGGCAGGGCAGCCCTACAGAGCACGTGGACGACTTGTTTGCCAACCTTCCAACCTCTGGAGATCCAAAAGCAGGAGTTTTAATTGCTTCCGCATTTCATCTGTTATAGTTGTGCAGTGGATCTGTTTGCCCAGGGCGGATGTTACAAATCTCAAGCTGTCTCCCAGTTGATCTGTGCAAACACTGGAGACTCCATGTGCGCAGGGTGACTCACGCTAGCTATATGTGTGCAGAGTTACATACCTCACATCTTACACAGCACTGCTGTGTGCACACAGTGGACTTTACCCCAGTCTGTAACATATTCGGATTTCTCATGGATCAACACAAAAAAAATACAGGGCCATAAATAAACATTAAAAATCAAATGTACTAGGCTGTTTGCTAGTCCTTGCAGGTCTCCCTATGTGCCTATGTCAGTAAGACTGTGAGAAACAAACTGGGCCCACCTTCATCTTGTACTTTCTGCTTGGCCATCCAGCAGGTCCCAGGCATGTGACACTCCTCCTGATCCCACCAACAGCACCTGTATTCCTTTCCAGGAGCTCAATAACTTTCCACTGCTCCCTTTTGGTTCAGCTATCAGGAGTGTGCCTTTCCTCTCAGCACTGGTTCGGTCATCTGCTCATCACCTGCTGCCACTTGCAGCCTAACCGTAATGCCTCTCAGGTTTCCCCTACACCCTCACCAAGCGATATGTTCTCTGCTGCCCCAGGGGTACAGGCAGGTGCCAAGAAATAAATGTTTTTGCACTGAGAAGAGGAAGCAGTGACCTTCAGGTTCTTCTCCAACATTATTTTTCATTGTCCTTAGGAAGAGTTACTCTTGGCTTTGATGCAAGTAGGGAACACATGCATAAGCATTAATATGTAAAGAGTACCCAGTGCATAAGCATAAGCACTGGGTATATTAACCATTACTTCTAAAATAACCCAGTGCACAGAATGCAGAACTTACCCTTTGGGATTTTGCAAATAAAATTGTGATCAACAGAGCAGTAATAGTTCCTCCAAACTCCATTTGAAACATCCATATCAACACAGTGTTCCTCATAAAATGCTGTAGGTTCTCCTTTCTCCCAGTTGACAAAATCTACTGCACTGCTGTCTGTCCATGTCCATTCCCCTAAAATCAAAAGTATTAACTACTGAGTGGATGAAGTGGGGAATCATTTTCTGTCTACCAGACACTACTATATCTGGGCTTGGAATTTATTATTTGATTAAATTAGCACATTAGCATAACAGAGGACTCAGTTCTCACTCTTTAACAGTCAGAGATGTTCAGATGGGAATGTGTCAAATGTAATATCAATATGTAATAAGTAATATCAATAAGTAACATCAATATTTTTCACTGGAAATTTTGAACCACAAGTACAAGTAAAAAGCTGACATAATTTGGATAAAATATTCCACCAATAGATGAATGAAATTCATGGAAAATTTAGGGAAGAAAACTGAAAAATGAGATTAAGAAATGTTGCTAGGCCATTAATATAAATTGCTATTCTTCTGTGTTGTTTAGAAATAAATTTCAGTTTAAGGCTTCCTGAGCTTTTAATTGCAAGACAATATTTTTCTTAAAAGGCTAACAGCAGTTAAATATCCAACAATTGGCATAAAAATGTGACAGGAAACATTTAATCAACTATTGCAGATCTAAGGTGGAACCTTTTTCAGATTGAAATATATTCTAATTACAGTAAAGATACAAAAAATGTAGACCTCTTGATGGCTTATGTTTTTAAGTATTTTAGCAGAAAAATCTATTAATTATTTAATATATAAACGGTTGATTTCCCTCTGTTTACTTCTGGGTATTTTTATCTCAAGATGCAATGTGAAATAATTACCATCAATATTTTTGAACAATCCTATCCAAAACTTTCTGAAGTCACTTGCAATTGAAGACAAGTAAAGTAAGAGGAAGTTCATTTCAGCTGAATCTTCTATGGAAACCAGAGAAGCACCTAAAATATCAATTAAATATTAAATATAATTTCAGAAAGATTTTCCATTAGAAATTATTTATCTCACTCAGCAATCATGCCATGTTTCATGATGATCAGCTTTATCATATTATTAAAAAGCTTGATAATAATTTTAAATTAGTTGTAGCTTATAATTGATACACATACACACATCTATATATTATTTCTTAGTTCTGGATTTAAAAAAAGAAAAAAATGATAAAAGAAGTTTACAGACTTCAGCACCAAATTCACAGGATTTGATTGATCCCTAGGTTCAGCATGTATTTATATACTTCTACTTTGTATGACCTGACTTTAACCTGATAAAGACTCCACCAAACTGACRCTAAGAACACAGACCCTCTATGGACAGAGCTAAGAATTTCTGGTGAGGAAGAAAAGACAAAAAGCAGAAGAGCCATCAAAGTGATGGGATAAAGTGAACAGGAAAAGCAAAAGAACGGTGGAGTGAGTGGAGAGACATAAGTTGTAACAGGAGGAGATTCAGAGAGGCAAGCAGGGGCTTTCAGGCCACCTAAAGTGTTAATGGGCAATCCACAAAGAATTAATCCCTTGGCCTATGTATCTCTGACATTCTTAAGTTTTTACTAGAAATGGTGGAAAGACGGAAAAGTAAAACAACAATGAGATTTAGATTGCAACCCGGATCTTTATTTTGGACATGAACAGTTTTTGAAATCTCTTAATAAAAACTGACACTCACCCATCTGAAGACACGTCATGGAAGCATCAGGCCAGCTTTCTTCAGAAGTGGTGTGAACATAGTAGCAATGACCACGGAAAGGAATCCAAGCTCTACCACGCTTTGGTTCAGGACATTTTCCAGGAAGTTGCGGTGGTTCACTAGGGATTAACTCTGTTAGAGAGACACAGATTTCAATGGGGTCTTAAAGGTCAAGGGAAGCATGTGCCAGAAGTAGCCCCTACCAATGTGACAATGATTCCAATAGAAAGAACATCCCATAGACCTGAGATAATAATGTAATGTAATATAAAATAGATAAATAAATGTAATGTAATGTAATAGTGTAAATAATGATAAAACATTAAATTAATGTTGGTAAACTAATGATAAACTACCCTGGTGGAGGTTGAATCTCCAATCTGCTAAAGGAGATTTACAGCAGTTTAACTGCAACTGTCTTTAGCTAGGCTAAAGAGGACCAGTTCTGCAATTTCTGACAAACAAGTACAAATAAAGATCAATTGCTTGTAGCATGAAATGTTGCAGTTAACTTTATGACATGCATATATTGACTGGCCTGTGAAATGAAATGTAATGTACAAAACTTTGGAAATCACTCAGGTAAAACAGACTGGATCTGGGAATTCTTCCTGAACTAAAGCAATAGTTTATCACAAGACCCACACTGTCTATCACAATCTTTACATATGTGCAATGGCTAAATTGAAATAAAGCCACAAATATAAATTCCAGGCTCCCTAATGACACTTGTTCCATTCACAACCTACCATCAGATTGTTTACAGAGAGAGAAAAACGTTTCATTGCAAGATGCTGTCTTCCAGAAACCATCCAGATCTAAATAGACACAGGCTGTGTTCTTATTTGGTTCTCCACGGGCCCAGTTTTGATACCTGCTTCTCCTTCTATCTGACCATAGGTAATGGCCATGACTCTAAAAGCAAATGACAATAAAGATTATTTCACATACAAGAACTGGATTAAAAGAAAGAAATGGCAGAACCACAGCTTCTTGGGCAAGATTAACTAGTTTTCTGTCATGAATACCTAGCAGTCTGGTCCGACTTTCAGTCTCTATACAGCAGATGAGGCAGTGATCCTACAGACGTTCATTCAGTATGCAACCATCATTATTAAATTCACATCATCAATCTTTGCAGTAAATGGGGAGAAGGCCTTGTGGTACAAATGTGGATATGGAACTGAAGATTTTATGACAGGGGTCCACACATATGCACAAAGGGATCAAATAAAGATTGCAGAGAAACTAATGTTAGTGTTCCCTTTACAGAGGCTTCTCTATGTATTTAGAAAGCAAAAAAAAAAAAAAAAAGTAGAAGTTCCACTAAAGAGGAATATTGACCATAATTTTCAGGRCTAGAACCCTTAGGCACATACTACGGACCTCTGCCACTCACTCATGCGAACACAGCACTTGTAATAGGTTTCTATCCCTTATAAGGATGTGACTCTTACAAGAGACAGGCTGAGCATACATAATTTTTCAGTGTATTTCACCATGATTTGCAGAGGATGATCAACAACAGACACAGACACAACTTCCTCTTCTCACCCTGTCTGTCCTGTGCAACCTGACCCCTTCTTCTTTCAATCTTTGGATGTAGGCTCCCATTCAGTTCTTTGTACCAGTTTAACAATCATTTTTCCTTTGAAGTCCTTCAGCAGGTTTATTCCCAGCTTCCATCTAATCCAGGTTTCCTTGTGCCGCCTCTCACTTCAGCTCCAGTTCCTCTCTCCTCAGCATCCGTGCCCTCTCTCATTCCCACTTCCCACCAGGCTCCAGCGCTACCTCTGCTTTTTGGTTTTCTCTCAGGTCTATTTCCACAGATATCCAACTGCATCATCTTCTTTCATGTCTTTTTCATATGCCTTTTATATATGCTTCCCCATGTGCCCATTTAAGGGCTTTCCACTCTTCACTAACTGAGGCTGTCTACAATTTTTACCAATTTTTCTACCAGTCTAAGATATTCCCATTCCCAGATGCCTCTTCCTGCCTCTGTGCTGCACCTTGCCACTTCCCCAATTGTTCCAGTTCAAGCACTTGTAGGAAGTAAATAGAAACAATATGAGTAAAAATAATCTCAAGAAGAAACAGTTATTTCTGTGGCCTGTGTTCAGTGTGTCCTCTGAATTAACTGTACTAGCACATGAGTGTGTGGCAAACCACAGCGTAGGAACTGGAAACTTCTTAGCCGCTTTCACCACTGAAGCCACTATTTACTGCAGGTACATCCTTTGAAATAGGGGCTGTAGAGTTCTTTCTTATACTATGGCCAGATGTTTAGAAGTTTAAAACCCCTGAAGGCAAGGGTAGTTAGGTACCTCGGCAAGACTTTGATGCCTGTAGCTCATTCACAGATCTGATTCATAGCACTCATGTAGGAGCAAACAGTGCCCTCAGTACTGGATCCTGTTAACCTCTGACCAACAAATATGGAAGATCTATTCTGATCTAGAGTACAGGTATGACTGGCACAAGTATTTGATGGTCTTACCGTGTTGCTGTTAAGACCAATCCATACAGGCTCCCCATGGTGTAACATTTGCAACCACAGGTAAGAATCAACGTAAGGATCCAAAATGCTGGCAAGTTCTGCAAATTGGTCTTTGCAGTTCTTTTGTGCTTCTTCCCAGTTCATTTTGTTGTTGAAGATTGCATAGCGGTCATCACCATAATTATTAAAGCCAAAGACCGGAATTGTGGGTTGGGAATTATGCAATTTAGGGTCTGTAACAAACAAASAAAAGCCACATGCTTTATACTGGATAGACATATCACCGAAAGAGGATCTACTGTACTAGTGTAGTCAAGTAATTGAGAGGCTGCAATAACAAATTAAGATGTGTCAGAACTATCACTACAGTGGTGAAAGTCATGGTTCCATATTCTGTGGAAAAAAATTTCTAATCTTTGTCAGAATGATCTTTGATAGCCTTTTACCATAAGTACCTACAGCGCCTCCAGGGACATGCCTGTACGCGCTAGGCATTCCCAAAGTATAACATAACTGTGTAGGGCATTAAAGGGAACAGTCCCCCACACTTCTTCACAGAATCACAGAATGGTTGAGGTTGGAAGGGACCTGTGGAGATTATCTAGTCCAACCTCCCTGCTCAAGCAGGGTCACCTAGAACACGTTGCACAGGGTTGCATCCAGGCGTGTTTTGAATATCTCCAGAGAAGGAGACTCCACAACCTCTCTGGGCAACCTGTTCCAGTGCTCTGTCACCCTCACAGTGAAAAAGTTTTTCCTCATGTTCAGATGGAAGTGTCTGTGTTTCAGTTTGTGCCCGTTGCCTCGCGTCCTGTTGCTGGGCACCACTGAAAAGAGCCTGGTCCCTAATATATCTTCCATGATATATTAGCATTAGTTGAATTACTAACAAGAAATGGGGTAAGATAAGTAGCTGAGGGTAAAAATGGCACACTGTGAACAAGGAGAGGGATATAACTGCTGCTGAAGAAATTGTCTAAGACTGTAATCGAAATCAAACAGGGCAGTTTTCCAAAGCAAAAGTTGCAACACTTTTAAGTATAACAGTAAAAGTTCTATTTTGAAGAATTTGTCCATGTAAAGACAAAATATTTTCCTGATACATCTCTTTCCTTCCTAAACACCAAAAATAGTACAATACATGGTGATCCATAGATTTTGTTTTTTAATTTACTGGTCTGGTCCTTAAAATAGGAATGATTAAGAGCTTTTCTCCAGAAAATAAAGTGCATGTTCATCTTGTTAAAATGTTCCTTAGTGCACATGATACTATCAAATTAATTTCACTAAAAATAGGGTTGAATATGAGAAAGTCACTTTTAACACCAGTGTGACATAACCACAACAAATCATCAGCTGTACTAGAAGCTGGTGAAAGAGAACTCACCAGTATTTTTCTGGCATATATAGCTTTTGCTTGTTTTACATTCTTCATCTTTCCATTTCCCTGCCTGTTCAGTAGGGTTCTTCATCATAAAGACACAGTCATCCTAGAAGGGAAATGAGATTAACAAAAAAAGATGTAAATTAATAAGAAACATTCCTATTCCTGCTTGATATACGGACTCACCTATCACACACAGACATGCATAAATGAATAAATGAAGATCATATATATGAACTCATACAAGCAATGGTCACAAGCAGTAATATGACTATAACCATTTACAACTCARCCCTAGAAGAGTTTGTACTGGCACAGAGGAAGTTGCAAAGTACAGCACAAAACAAGCATCTGGGACCATGTACACATGCACATCTCTGCTTGTACGTGCATGTGTGCATGCGTGTATACATGCATGTGCTAGGTCTGACCCACAGCACATTGCAGTTTAGTTGCTGTTTTCCTGGAGGTCATGGGGAAGCATTCATCAGCACTGAAGATGATTGCCTAAAGAGCTAAAATCCTCTTCCTGCCCCAGTCCAGCATCAGGAACCAAAGTTGCCACCACAGTTAAGCAGCATAGGGGTAGAGATCAGAAATGACATCTGGTAGGCCCCCTCCCTTCACCCCCCACAACCACTTCCACCTTGATTTGGGTCCTTTACCCTCATGCTTTGCCTTCCCCAGCATGAGAAGCTGCTGCTGAGCTGTCTGTGGCTGGAGGCAGCAGCTCTCCATCCCTCATATCAACATAACCTAATCATATCTCCGAAATTTCTCAAAGGCAGTAGCCCAGGTCTTGGCTGTAAGTGAAGGAGGGTGTACATGAGCTCCTCATGTTAGGAAATGGGCACAGGCTCCTACAGAAAGCATGCRTGAAATGGGGAAGTGTTGGAGATCCCCAAAACCAGGTCTAGCCTAGATGACAGTTGAGGTTGGACCTTACAGAATTATTTCCTGTTTCAGTAGGATGAAAGTATATTAAGGCATTTTCTAAATAGCAACAACATTTAAAACCAACTTATTATTCAGTATCAAGCTGTGAGTATGTCTCCCTTCAACACAACTTCTCAAGGATAGTTAAACAGATGTACAGGAGTGGTGCTATCAACCAGTATTCTACATTAGCCATTTTAAAACTATTGAACAACATTCAATTTTGTTTGGCAATTAAATATAAATTGGCATAATAGTGATAAAATTTTTAAAGCATGCAGAAGAGATATTTCACAAGGAAGATTTGATAGATGGCATAGAGGGAAAAGATAAAAATATGAAAGGAGGATCCAGATTCTCCTTCTTCTGGTGGTATAATTCAATTCATTTACCTTAATAAGTTCAGAGCCAAGAAATATAAATATACACAGTTCTACAAATATTTTCATCAATTCTAAATARCATTCACTGTGTCCCAAAATCATACAGTTACTGTCATATATGGTTTGAGTCTCTTGACTCTCTTGAGTCATGGTAAAGCGGAGGAAATTGCTCACTAGTCTGAGTTTTGCACAATGCTTCCAACCAACCATCTGTCTGGATTCATACTGAATCATGACAAAACACAGAATTTGAAAAAAAATGCTTGAAGGTAGATCTGCAACRTGATTACTGTGCTTTCAAAAGCAACAAGATCAATAAAAAACTTCATAAAGGAAACCTTATAGAAAATACAGTTGTGGCTACATGCATTTTAATTCATCTACCAAAGCTATGATGATTAAATGATAACCAGAAATTAATGTTTACCTTACTATAATAACTTGGGGAGCCTTTTGCCCAATTTGTGTAGTGAACCGGGCTTCCATCGGTCCATAAGTATGAGTGCTCCCGATTTATGTCATTGAGTCCAATCCAGGCATCAGTTGCAGCATCTTTTAAGAGGGACATGAGGAAAGCTAAAAGAAAAAAGAAAATTTATACAAGGAGGAAAACTAAATGCATCTATCCCCAAACAGCAGATTCTAGGGTACCTGAAACAAGGACAGTACATTTTATTTTGCTCTTTTTTTTTTTTAATAAGGTGTTAATCTCATGATAAAATAAAAAGAATAGATATTCCTCAGATATTAAAATCAGAAAAAATATTTACTAATTCAAGCATGGGCAAGTTTTAAACTTAAAATTTTAACATAAAATGGCTCTCTAGATCTTTTTAAGGAATTTGTGTGCACACTCTTCTGTGTTGTTGATCATCTAAGGAAGCACATAAAATGGTTTTGATGGTATTACACACATAGATTAACAGCCTCAGTACACTGCGACTTGGCACATAGAAAATGAGTTCTACAGACCGTGCATTTCATTTTCTTCTTTAGTAACTTCTTTGCTAAACAGAGTTAATAACTTCGTTTCTAAAGAGACATAATACAAATAAGACTATGTAAGAACCAAGTGTGTATGTTACTGAGACCTCAGCTTGGTGGAAGGCCAAATACTTTTTTTCTTCGCTCTTGCCTAGCTCGACTTTCCAGTAAAAGACTGTCTTTCCTCTGCTGTGGAGAAAAAGCAGAAAACTTAAGCTCTGATGGAACAAGCCAGATGATGGTCCACAGAGTCCTCAGGAGTCCTGAGGCGTTACATTTCCTGAGCAAGCATGAGGCCTCAGTAAAAAACTGTAACATGCTGAACAGCAAGACCAGCAGGCTCAAGTCTAGTAGAGTAAGGAAAAAAGGGGGAAGTTGGGACTTTGGAATTAGGACCATCTGCTGCCTGAGGGTACGTCCTCCACTGACACCCACAGCATTTGAATCAGCAGCGAGCTGTACAGTAATTTATTCTGTTTATTCTGTTCTACAGTAATTTACTCCTGTGGTGTGTTATTTTATTTGTGCGCTTAAACTTAAAAAATAATATAGGGACATTTATTAGAGGATAAGGCCCAGTATAAAATCTTAATATCTGAAGAGCAACAATTCTTATGTCAGTCCTAATATTAGCCCCAAAGCTATGATCTTAAAAAATAATCAAGACACTAATATCTCTGCAAATATTTTTTTTCAAACTTAAAATTTGCTCATTCAACATAACTTGATATTACTATGGCATAAATAATTACATATACTGCAGAAGCATTTGTTTTAACCTGTTTCACAGGAATTACTTGATGCCTCATCTAGTAGGAAAAAATTTGTACATTATACCTTGTGTTTCCTTTTTTGATATAGTAGCCAGGTTTCCTCTGAAATGTCTACAATTGTTCCGGGCGGCGTGCCATGTCAGTGTATCATTTTCATTAAGGCCAAACATTCTGAAACACTGAAGAACAGAAGTGTGCCAAGGCTGTAATTAGACAGCTTTTCAGAGGTTCTGGTGATAACTTTTCAGTTCGTAACAACCAAGATAAACTGGAGATTTTAAACAAAAGGGGAGATCAGCTGATCTAACAGTCTTTTCTGGCTTGAAAATGTCTTTATGAAAGAAAAGATATATCCTAGGAAACTAGTATAAACCCTCACATTTTAGCATACACTTAAAAGAAGGAACATGTCAGTCTAACAGCTTCAGTGGAAATGAATCTAAAGCAATGGTTCCTCAGCATTTCTGTGTGAGAAATGCACAAGACCTCAGAAAACAAACGAGGTGCAACAAGGATAAGACATGTTATTGCAGCTAAACATCTCAGTTTCCAGTTGCCCTGTTTGTGATACCATGCTTGGTTTTCATAGGATAACCACAGAAAGAGAATGATTCTGACACTAGTAAGAAAACTGAATTTACCATTTCTCGTAATATGATTTATGAGGTTTAATCAAGGTGTTGTTAGACAGCACTGTCAGAGTCAAGCAACATAAAAACAGGAATTTGCTGTTGAAATTATACAACAGAAAAGTTAATTTGGCAACCTGGGGAAAAAAGGTCAGCAAAGGAAAGGTATCTTCATGACAGTCAGAAGTGGTGTCTAAATACTCAGAGAGGAGTCAAGGAAGGAGACTCCAGGAGCTCCTCTTTCAGGAGAAGGAAGAGAGAGACATTTTAGCTTTAGAGAGCACCATAAAAGGGAACAAACTCTGAGTTTGTGCCTCTTTTCCCCATAACTGAGAGAGAGGGGAAGAAAGAGAAGATAGCAGCCAGGCACCTTAAACAAAGGAGCTCTGTCAAACTGAAATCATATTTAGACTTAGCCAAAAGAAAGAGAGATGGAGCTAGATGAGACAAATGAAGTAGATAAGGATTATCTTTATTGCTAGCTGTATTCTTAGCACTGCACACTTGTTTTATAACTTTATTTTATTGAGGAAAATCTATGCTTTTCAAATACATATACTCTCTTATCCTGAAATGTTGTCTTTTGAGAAGGCTGACTAAGAGTGATCTTATACAATAAAGTGTGGCAATGCTTATAACTGGATTACTTAAAAACCTTAACAAGTGTTTGGTTATGTAGAGAAACTAAAAGTTTGCTCAACAGAAGGTGCCTCAGTGGCTTAAGAGCCAGTAGCATAGCAACCACGGGATGAAGAAGTGTCCAAGGGACCTGTGACAGCCAGATGAGCTCAGCACAGTGACAGAAAACATACTACAGCTCTCAAGCTGTGTCTCAAGTTGCTCAACCATTTTGGGCAACACCAAATAATAGCATAAATATAAGATGAAGCTTAACTCTTGTGTGGCTCATAACCTCTCCTATAACTGCTGTGGTCCCAATATAGGTTAACATTTCTATTTCAGGGAGGTTTATTTTCAGATTCTTTAATATACCCAGTCAGAACATATTTTGTGATAATCCAAATCCCTGCTACAACTGTGAAAAACTGAACCAACAATGTTTTTTATTCTGTTCTTTTTAAAATATAATATACTGGCCTTTCATACTGCACCTTGTTATTAAACAGGACCCAATCTTCTGGACAACCACCCTCTGGTGGTGGTGAAGTGGGAACAATGGTTGGACGAACAGTATTGTTGAGCCTTTCACAGATGAACGACTCAACACTGCTGCAGCTGAGATCATTCCATGTACCTGAAGGGAAATCAGAATAAAAGAAAAACAAAAATCAAACTGAGATTAGGATGCAAATGTCCTTTCCTATAAGAAAAATCTATTATAGGAAGTAGAACTGATTGCAGTATTTGTATTTCTCTCCCTTCTCCCCCAGAAATAATGAGTTATTTTTATGTATATGCTCCTAATAAACATTCAGGTTTCCAGCAACATTCAAAATATGAAATATTTTGTCTGAGAAGAGAAATATTTCAATATTGAAAAGCCTTGGCATTGCCAAAGGGGAGTTTTAGTTCAACTACTTAATTTACCCACTCTCTGTAAATTCAGTCTCTCTATATAAGGTACTTGCTCTTTGTTACCATACTACCTGAGCTTCTCCCAGTTTTAAATCTTCCATGTACCTATTCTCCACATGGGAGTGTGATGTAAAAATATAACATTACCATCTCCAGCCCCATTTTACAGATCAGGAATGGAGAGAAAAAAGGCATTCACCTTATTAATTGTAGATATTTCCTATGTAGATATCTACAGCAGAGATAATCACACCTGATGTTCAATGGAGATCTTGTCATTACAGTTCAATGAAGTTACGGACATAATTCTTCTTGTCTTAAAGAAGATATCTAAAACAGGACATAGCATCTACTCTGCAAAAGGTGTCTATGTCCTTCCACTGACCATTAAGAGAGCCTGGGAAGATTATCCCAGCTATAGATGTGGAGACTACAAATGATTAAAAGTAGGAAAGGTGAATTGCACCAAAGGAGAGTAAGTGCTTGGTGAGAATTAGCATAATTATCCTTCCCATCTGCCTGTATTAAAAAATACTTG
Organism: Apteryx rowi; assembly: GCF_003343035.1. NCBI lineage: Eukaryota > Metazoa > Chordata > Aves > Apterygiformes > Apterygidae > Apteryx > Apteryx rowi. Next base: position 764,032 of record NW_020449786.1, read on the forward strand.
CATACTTGCACTCTTTTTTTTTTTCATTAAAATACTGTATAGGATTGCATAGTAATAATCACAGTCATGTCCAAACCCTATATTGTTAGGAACTGCACAAATGATAACAGATAGTGGATGTCTTAGAGAAATAGTAATAAAATGGAGTTAGAGCAGAAAATAATATTGACTCTACCCGCAGATGGTTTGACACTTAACTGATTTGTTCATGTTGAAAATTTTTGACAAAGCTAGGAATCAAATTGCAGATGTAATCCATCATGTGTAATTACACAGAGTCGAATTTTTTAAAAGGGCATAAATGAAAGAAGACAACATGATTTATTGCCTAAGCTTTTTAAACCCTCTATCTGTCATCACTTTGCTCATTATTACCCAGTAGTGCACACACGGCCTCCCAAGCCTATATCACACCATGTAGATAGAATGTTGTTATAGTATCCACCTGTTTGGGCATACATGACCACACAGTTTTCATCATCATTTGCAAAATTGGGTTCATTTGGTGCCCAAGCAACATAGTTCACAGGGCTTCCATCCATCCATCTGAAAGAAATCATGTTGTGAAATAGTAGTTGTTAGTAAATAAGTTAATATTTCTTTTTAAAGGACACATTAGAGCTTTTTATTTTAAATACAATTTTAAAATTAGCTAACAAACACTTTTTGTTCTCTAGTAAAAGAAAAACAAGGTCACCCACTTAGAATCAATAAAAAATATCTTTATGTCAACTGCCTAGTCTGTTGACCTGGACCAGGTCTACACTAATAATCTCAACTGGTGGCTCCAAACTTTCTTGGTCCCTGAGCATTGATAACTAAAAAAAACAAAAACAAAAAAAACCACCAGTGCAATACTGGACTTGCCTTTCCCTGGAGCACAGCAACAGAAACCTGAGGTTAGCTTAGTAACTTTCTGGAACCACCAGCAGTAGTTTAAGACCTTTTATGGTAGGCAAGATCCTTGAACCACATGCAGGGGATCACTGGGAGCCATTTTGTTAAACAAAGATAATCTTTAATATTGTGTAACTGTTGCTTTCAGTTCTGCAACAAATACTTCCTACTTTAATGATTCATACATTTATTCTCAAAAAATAGCAAGAACAAAGTGAAAAAAAAGCCTCAGTGTGCTGCAGGGGAGGATAACCATGTGGGGAATCTGCTGAGGGTAAGGGCTTTCAGACAATTTCAGCTCAATGGGTTTCCAGTTTTGGAGACTAAGCAACCGTATGCGTATTTCTACAAGTAAAATACAAATAAGGAATACAACAGGTGGGGCCCAACTGTTTCCACTTGCAAATCTTCCTACTGAGCCAAATAGGAATAAACAGTGTGTAATAAACTGGGAATAATACAAAGACAATTAGTGGCACCATCATCCAGCAGAGATAAGGGAGAAATTAAGGAGGAAGCAGAGAAAACTGGACAAAACAGATTTTCTGAGCAGTGGATGTGGTGTAGGAAGCAGTAGTTCCAGGAGATGAGGCTATCCATTCTCTGTGGCTTGCAGCCAGGACAGACACCCTGAAAGGACAGGAGAAAGGTTGAGACGAAGAGGCTGAGAATCATCTGACCAAGCTTGAAATCCCAGGAGGCAGCACTAAAGAAAGGGAGAAAAGTGGGGGTGACCATTGCAGATGCAAGGGAAGCATGTCTGTAATTCACCTACGGCTCCATGGATATTTGGGGTGTTCCCAGAACACTTTATTTCTGAAGACATTTATAGAAGAGCAATGACTCCGCTTAGCCTGAAGCTGTCTTGCCCTGGAATCTGACATTACAGCCATCTGGAAATTACCTTCCACGTAAGGGCTATGAGCTCTCCCATACTGATGTTTAGCTTCTAAAAAAACACCATGATACCTCACTGCAGGCTTGGGGGGGTTGTTTTGTTTGTTTGGTTTGGTTTGGTTTTTGACCATTTCAATACTTGATAATGTCTGCAAGTGAGGTGATACTGCCATCTGGAACATCCCTAGAGACCATGAACCTATTTTTTCTCTCATCTAACATGGAAAAGTGGATGACACTGCAATGAGTGCCAGCAAGCATCTCAGCCCCACCAATACAAAAGCAGAGCCTAGAACCAAAGAGAAGGGGAAACAGAGAGTGCAAATATCATGGGAGGAGTGTTACCCTAAGGATCACAATCTTATTTTAAAGCTTTATGCCAAGATACAGCTATAGACAAGTTTTGTCAGTCATTGAACTTCAATGGTCTCTTACAGACAGCCATACTGAATATTTGCATTTAATATATGATTTTATTTTTATTTTTTTTACTTACCGGAATGTTTTATCAAGGCTCACACTTAAGCCAATATAAAAGTTATTGCCCCAGTCTTTATAGAAACTCTAAAACACAAAAAAAAAGATTTTAAGGAAATGTAAGAAAAAAGTTWTTGAATAAAATAAGGAAGCTCTCAAAACTGGTTTAGTTTCAGTTGTACAATTTGCATAGTATGTAACRTTGCTGGGATTATGTGCCTGATCTGCAAAATGCAAAACTTTCATCTGATTTCCAGTATTTAAGTAAAAAGAAAAGCAGACTGGAGGGAAAATCTATGTTCAGAAAATAAAAACACCTCTTAGGCAGGCTATGAAATAAAGGAATATTTTTAAGAGTTTTGGGAAAACGTAGTGAGAATTTCTGAAGAACTACTAGTAAATGTTGTTTTTTAGTACTTATTCATGTGGGAGGAAGGAAGGAGTCATATTTGTTTTGAATAATATAAAAACTTTTTCCAAAGGAATGTATAATTATCAGGCTATTCACCTCCTCTTAGAAAGTACTCTGACTTAAACTTTTTACTGAAAACCTGAAAAATACCAGCAGTTTATAAAAGAGGGAAAGAGCTTTCCTTGAATTTTGTAAAAAGAATGAGGTGGAAAACAAAAAAAGTATACTCAGTGACTGTAATTTGCATCTAAGTAGGAAAGAGGTTTTGAAAGTTGCACTCAGAGTGTTCTAGCAAAGAAGCTCAGGATTTGCCTACACGTGGCAAATAATCAAAATAATAATTATGGTAAAGTTCTTAATAGATAAGTCCATTAAAGGTGGCACTGATTTTTTTAATGACAGGGAGCACCTTCTAACATATCAGAAGCCAGCTGACAAAGGTGCCTCAGTGCTGCACAGAACAATGCATTTTTGATGTAAAACATTTTTCTTACATATTTCCAAAGAAAGTTTTTTTCACTTTCACCCTCAATGACAGCAAGATCACCACCATTCTTCCTGCAAAAATCCCTGGCTTTTTCCATAGGCATTGGTTCCTTGCTGAAGTAGTATTCCTTATGACGATATATTATCCAATCATCTTCACTAACTTCATATTCATAATCTGCAAAGTAAAACATTAAGCAGAGTATCCGTAAAAGAAATTAGCATCATTATATGATAATTTCTTTCTGGTACTGAAAGAACAAGACTTACTGAATGTGGAAGTAGGTTCTGGTTTCAACGATGCTCCTGCAATATAAATCAATATCTGACTTTATTATGTCTCTCAGATGTCCTCTCTCAGTTAAATATACTTTTATAATTATTAGCATTTTAACTCCCAAGAATAAAATGAATTGTAGGAATAATTCAGTAGGTTTATTTTTGTCATAGAGTTTTTCAGAATATGTTAAAAAATATGTTACACTCAGCAAAATACCACGTCATAGGTGATCACAAGTTAAGCCCACAGAAACTATGCATAACTTCAGATTACTCAGTTTGACTTCTTCATCATGCACCATATAGCTCCTAAACTCACATACATATCCCACGGACAAAATTCATAGTTTTTGACTACTTTTATTTAAACTGAAAAGTGTCAAGCGCTTCAGTGTGCTTGGTGATACAGCTGGCTTTCATACATGCAGATGGTGTGATTTGACCTGAAAAGGATGTTCTTATTTGTCTCTACAAGTTTTTTAAGGAAGAAAGTCACCTTACCTTTCTTTATGTGACAAACATAGTCATTCATATGTTCACAAAATAAATCATTCCATTTCATATTATTGTAGCTGTTAAACACTCCACATTTTTCATTCCCATCATAATTGTTTGGTTCTCCACCTGCCCATTTTTCAAAATTTACCTATAGTGGAAACATAGCTCTGTTACTAATTTTTTTAAATCAAAACTATTGTCTTATACTGTCCTGTTAGAGGAGAATGCATTTCACTTGATTTCAAGGTCAGTCTTATGTTTTGGTGCCAGACCTTGTAAGGAGAAAGACATGGCCCTTGTATAGAGTAATGATTCTTCTATGTATTTATAAGACATTAACAAGCTAAGAAATTGTGGCCCTCCTTGTTATCAGGAGAGATGAAGTTGTCCTGTCAAGCTTTGAGAAGAAGCATCCAAGTACCATCCTCTGACTGCTGGGTTGATTATCCTGCTCTAATGTTTCAACTTGAGACTATCCATATGTGCTGCTAGACTAACTTGGGCCTTGCAGACCTTGATATATTAAAGAGGGTGAGGGCAACAGAGCTTAGCTTAACTAGACATATACAATTATTTCCAACAGTAAATGAAATATGGGGATATAGAGATTGGTATGAACAAGACTTGCTTAAGTAAGAGAGACGAGTATTTAATCACCTTTGATGATATTGCATATATTCAAAATGTCATACTGTTACATATAATTATGAACAATCAAAAAATAAAAACTAATTCCTAGAGTGGGATTGAGAAGTAAAGACTTAAAGGCATTTGTGGCTGATATAGGAGAGGTTGTGTGACAAGATATATATGGAGAATTAGACAAACTGCTAGAACAAGAAATTATTTACTCACTGGTGAGCCATCACTCCATATAAATCCTCTGTCAGAGTCCAGGGCATTTAAACCCATCCAGTAAGATGAGCGAAGATAACTTCTGTCTCTGAATGATTACACACAAATATAGACAATCAGACACAGTGGAAAATAGAGAAGAAGGCTATATATCATTACATTCTCAGTGTTGTGGCACTTGAAGTATCACTTAACAGAGTCATAGAAAGTAATAGGAAGCAGTGAAACAGTGCTTCATGGGAAGGATCACAAGTATCATGATACCACAAATATTAAATCAAATGAAAATATATTTTTAAGTCCTTGGTCCCATGAGGGAGCTTAGGCATCTGAATGCAGACCTGSCTGTACTCATATGCTTGAGCTAAACGTATGTATAAGTGCATCAATAAGTCAGGCTTTGCTTAGTCTCCAAATTTTTCCTGTTAATTACGGAAGGAAAGGAACCTTTTACAACGGAAAGTATTCCTTTAATCAAGAGTGTTTCATCCACTGATCAACTACAAGTGAGCTAAAAAGATAAAGTTTATCTTTTTGAAATAAACTCCATTGAAACCAGTTTTGATGTTCCTTCTTTTCTCTTTATACATGTCCCTGATGCTTCAACACAGAGTACCCCTTCCCCAAAGACCTGCTAAGAAACCCTTTTGCTCGCCTCTTTCTACCTGTTTACTTCTTTGCAAAGATATACATTACCTTTGCAGAGTAGAAACTGATCATCTGAAATCTTTTATGTCTTTTAGAAAGGTAGCTTTTTTAATGTTTTATCTCCTATATTTAAACAACGGGTTTTGTGGATACTCACAAGCCAGATATTAGACTTTGTTCATCTTCACTATGAATACTGGCCAGATCTCCTCCAATGGCTCTGCAAAAATCTCTTGCACCAAACCATGTTTGCATTTTCTCCCTTCCCCTCTGGAAAAGCTGCAAAAAGTGGACAGTTAATTCCTATGTCAGGTATTACAGAAATTCAGAAACATTCAGAAATTCAGAAAGCTTCTCTTTCTCCTGGTCCCCTGCTCTGTGGTTTCATCACTTACCATTTAACTGTGCCACCAAAGCCAGTGGTCATCTATCAAATTTGGTCATTGCAACTTTGTATTGCCTGTCATCTCTGTGTCCCTGTGACTCCATTCTGCAATTTCATCTACATATGGCACTCTCCTTTAGGTCTTGCCACACCACCCTGGGGTTGGCTGGAAACATGCTACCGCAGAATAACTATTAGGTAAATAGGGTAAAATCTATCTTTCATACATTTATGGTTTTTATTCACATTTTAAATCTCAAGCATTTGCATTCAGAAGATAAATACTTACTTTGAAGCATGAGCTACTCTGAGGAACTGATTTCCACCCCTCTGGGCACGACGGAAGAGGAGTCGTTGTTGGAGGAGGGGGGGGGGTCACTCCCTGAACCAGTTGCTTGCAGAGAAACATGTTTTTCTCCTCACAGTTCAAAATATTCCATAATCCAGCTGAAGTTCCTGTTCTCATGGCCACACAGCCTGACTCTCTTCCTTCATGAAACATAAGATTTACAAACCTAATTGATAAAGATCTGCATCTTCTCAAAGCATTTTCTATCTACTTGAAATTTGCTTGACCCCACTGTGTCTGGACACCAATAGCTCGTATGCATTTCAATTAAGTCATAAAGAAGCTTTATCACATTCCTCTTATATTACACTATGAAGCACCAAAATATCAAATGAGCAAATAACAAAGAGAAAATGATACCAACAAACACACTCAATCCCAGGCGGCCAATCGGGAATTGGGGATGGCCTGTTCCACCATCCCCTTTCTCTTTAGTGCAAATGGAGAGATGTACTTTCATTTCTACAGCTTTATGCCAGAATAGTTTCAAAACAGCACTTTAGTTTTGAAAACCTAACTTCTTGGGCCCCAGACTAGAAATTCTTCAGTCCCATTTCCACAGCGTGTACCTGGCATTCCTGAGTTCCAGTTAGTGAATGTAACAGCTTCGCCATCAGCCCATTTGAAAGTCCCTTGCTCCTCCACATCTGAGAGAGCAATCCAGAAATATTTTGCTGGATTGAATCCAATTACAGAAGTCAAAAATGCTTGTTCATATCTGTGAAGAATAAGTTCCAAAATTATGTTGTACTAAAATTTTATCATAATTTGTCCATTTCTTCAAACAATTCATAATACCAAATTTGGTAAAGTTAAAGTGATTTCTTAATATGTGAAAAAAATAGCATAGATAGAAACAAGAGCAATTATCTTACCCTTAAAATTCTATTTATTGTGTAAATTTTTTTATTATAATTTTATAATGTAAGTTATGTTTATAATTTAGAGAGATTCTGTTCTCCTTTTGTACTCTACAATGAACAGCATAAGCCAGAGAATACTTGAGTTAATGCATTTGTGTTATTTACTCTATAAAAATAAGTGATTCAGTGTTTTACTGAGGTTTGTGATAAGATCTAGATATTTGAATCTTGTTACTCTAGGAAAAATTCTACTTTTATTCCAAAAAAGGGTAAGTTTCCAGATCTCCCTGTTGCAAAGAAAAAGCCAAAAAGCTCAACACCAGAAGAAATAAATAGTTTCACATTTATTTGTTTATTTTTAATTCCATGAGTTTTAAAACAATCTAGCAATTCTGAGCGGGAGAGGAGGTTGACTCCATTTTTTAATTCCTGGGGTCAGCAATAGTATAGATGTGTAGTAGCAGGGTGTTGAACATTTGTATTGATGACAAAAAGCCCCTGCTTCAGTTCTACCATATATATTCCTGCGAAAGGAATAGTGTCACATTAGACACTGTTACTAACTGCAGACTGGGAGGTGATGATGGTTTTTGGCCCTTCCATCCTGGTTGCACATGTGAAAGGACAAGAATTATGTTTCCTTACCTGTCTTTCACAGTAGCCAGATAGCCTTTGTTTACTTCACAGACTTGTTTTGCTTCTGAAAATGTTGCTGGTACCTGTCCCATGGAATAACAGTAAAAACCATGCTTTGTCCAGCCCTGTCAATGTAAACAGCAGAAACGCACAGGAAGTTTTGTAAAATTGCACAGTGCTATGCACTTCTAAAAGCTACATTAATGCTACATCCTAAGTCAAAATTAATCTCAGAAGCCATGAGAAAAAATGAAGAGGATAATCAAATGGCCTTTGTAACCATAAAACTGTTTCTTCCTACTTGATAAAGGACACACAAGACCAAAAATCGTTGGTCTTCATGAGCGATGGGCCTTGGTTATGATTTGGAGCTGGAATGCATGTTCAGGAGCGCTTTGCAGATCCTCGTGTAAAACCTGGTCTGCTTTTGCATTGTGTAACTCTAGTGGCACTATCATTTTTCTCCCTACCTTTTGCAACAAGCTGTATTACARACAACCTACAAAATAATTTGTGCAAATATCCCTGGCCTTCTGTGGTAGATAGACTGAACTGAGAAGTGTACTGTGCAACCTGCAACCTGTGGGATACAGCACGAAAAAATAATGACATGCTCTGCAGAGAGTAGTTTTTATGGGACCTGAAGTGACCAGCTCTGTTTAGGGAAGAGAACTGGATGAAGTGAGCACATGAGGGAATGAAGAAAAGAAGTCATCCTAAATTTTATTTAAATAATAAAATTTTCCCCTTTAGTCTGAAAAGTGTCAGTACATACAAATTAACAATTTTCTAGGACTCTACCAAGTGCAGTCAAAGTAAATGACTTCTGAGATACAGCTTAACCTTCATGGGAGTGAAAGTGAGATGCAATACCTGAATAAATCACTGCTTTTGTTTTACACTTACTTTCTGGCAGCCTGGGTAAGTAACCTCAGCTTCCTCTGATTCTTCTGCCAAAGGTTTCCTTTTACAGATGTAACCAAGTTTCTTTTCACATGCACTGTCAGCCCAGAAGCCATCCTGAGCATGGTAAGAAGAGAGCACAAAGAGAAGTCTGAAGAAAATCCAGATCCAATATGAACATTTACCAAACCCAGAGAGAACCCAAATCTCTCTACATTTGGCTGAGGTCATTTCAGCTCTTCTCTTTGCCTTGCTACTGTCTCCAATGCCCCCAAGTAGGGAATACAATACAGTGGGGGTAACATTTCCTCAGAGATCTCAGAATTAGTGTAGCATGCAATAAAGGTTCAGTGGCTGATGAGAACAGTAAGGAAATACTCTGCTCCATTCTTTCTCACTAGTGTAGTGAGACACTAGAAAGGAAATGTTGGATAAATTAAACATAAAATACGAAGCATACATTATTTAAGCCTTTCTCCATAGTATTATGATACGTCATTTTAAACTGTGCATAAAACAAGATAGATTTTTTTGTACCTAATTTTTTGTGCCTCCAGTAATATCAGCTTCCAAATTGGCTCTAATAAACGTATGTGTTAGGTGGTTTGGGGAAACATATGAATGTCCTTGCACCAAGAATCATATTATGCAACTATGATCAGCCATGTTGTGTGGGGGTGATGAGTTACTTCAATCAGTTTCAGATGGGAGATTTGTTATAATTTTTACAGAGCAGAGCAAGTCTCAGTGCAGTGCATTGCTTCTTGTGCTCTACCATACATCTTCCTGTATCTAGTCTCCAGGTTCCCTCCACTCTAAGATATTCTGAATCAAATCAAGTTCTTAAAAACCTAAAAATAGAGTCTGGAATCTTTTCTTGATTTTTTTTCACTGACTATTCCCTTTTTGAGGGCCCAATGGACAAAAACATGAAAGAGTGCGACAAAATTTTACCTCTCCCTTCATAATGATGCAGTCTGCCTTATTGTGTGTGTGGTTTGGCTCCCCTTGATGCCACTTGGTGTATGTCACAGGTGTCCCATCACTCCATTCAAAATACATTTGAACCCTGAAATCATTTAGACCAATCCACAGCTCATCATCAGGCTCTGGGAACACAAACGTAATTGTAGGTGTGGTTATGTCTTAAAAGGGAACATCCACATCTCACACCCATGAGAACTGAATGAGCGAGAAAGCTGATTCCCATCATATTTTTTAAAGATCCTTAAGATCATGGTTACAATTAAATCAATAATAGTGACATTGTAATTTCAGGTGAAAGAATGGCCTGCAGGAATACTCACTGTACCCAAGCTGAGACACTGCAAAACTGTACTCCTCGATATTATGAATACTCGCCAGCTCTCCACCTTCTTTTCTACAGGAAGACTGGGCTTCTTTCCATATTTTCGGTGTTCTGTAAATTATATAGCAATGACCTGCGTAGGCCACCCATTCCCTGGGGCATTTAATAGACTTTAAGTCACCTAAAAAGAGTTATTTCAAACAATTAATGAGCAATCCTGCTCAGTGTTTTGTGATAATCAAAAAGAAAATGACTGGTATTGACAAGTATTTGAAATATTGGAGCACATACCGGTAGAGAAGAAAAACAAATGTGTGAGTATCATGAAGAATACAAAACAGATTTTCCTTTCAGCACAGTATTGTCACACTTATTTTTCACTACCAGCTACCCAAGAACTCTTTCACAGAAGGAAATAAATACAAAGTAATTTGGCATGCAGCATAGCAGGGCACCACTTTGTGCTCAATCCTTTTCAGCGAGGGGTACAGCCATGTTTTTCAGAATGGGGCCTCTATTCCTACCAGGAACTTTATCTCTGAATTTTGAAGATTTTCAGTGTTTTTCTCTGGAAACATCAGCTGTTGACAGCCAACTGGAGCTCCTGCGCTGCCTAGATCATACATCCAGAGAGCCCAGGCACATTCATGTTGCATCAGAAGTGTAAGAAATACCAGCTGCACACGTCCTTCTGTGGCTATTTCTCAGTGTGAATTTAGTATGGTCAGCCATCTTGCACTTTGATGAATGCTCATATGATCTACACCTGTACTAGCAAACTGAAGAGGGCAGGAGGTGGGCCCAAGCATTGGCATGTGACCRTCTACATTGTTCAGTCATTATCACGCTCCCTAGACATAGTTTTGACCTTCGCAAACTTGCATTCCCCTAGAAAATGTCCAGGCATGGTTTGGAGGTTAATATGGGTCAGAAACCATTCCCAGTAAGCAGTTTTGGATGCAGCCAATCTGTGAGGGCAAGAGTATAGGGATTCTTGCTATGACATACCATTCATCCTAGGAGCCAGAGAATAATCTTATTTATTAGTATAGATGTGGCTGAGGGAGTTACTGCAGAGTTGCTAGCATGCTGGGAATTCCCATGTGAACTAACTGCACACTATTTTCTTCATGTAGATGTGATGTGAGTCTGCCTCAGGTCCAAAGGGAACTCAAATGGGAAAAGGTGCCCATATTCTGGAACTGTCCTTCCAGAACAGAGCAGAAGGGGCTGGGGAGAGCAGGTGGAGCAGGAACTCTGGATTGCACCTTTTTGCAGGGCACAGCTCTAGAGTGTTTTGCAGACCACAGAATATTCATCAGTATTTCATGATCTGGTTCATATGACTAAACAAATAATCCTGCCTTCTTCAGTACCCTGGAATCTTTTCAAAATGGCCCTTAGTTGAACGATATCTAGATATCATCTTTAAAATGAACAAGATAATGAAAGTCTTCTGAATGTTGACCAAGGTCAACAAGTGTAAYGCTTTTGACAACACACAAGACAGAAGGCTATATGTAGTGTCATTTCAAATATGCAATAATGGCATCTTCCCATTATTTCTCACTCACTGCAAAACCAGTCTTATTTTTGATCAACTTACTTGAGGCAATAGTGGAGGAATCTAAAGAGGCGTTTCTCTTTTGGCAGATATATCCCAGTTTCCGATTACACTCTTGGTTTTCCCATTTGCCATTCCTACCTTGGAAGGTCCCACATATTCTTCCAGATTCCACAGAGGGATTTCCTTTAGGAAAAAGGCACAAAATACAGACAATCCCTATGTTAATGTTGTTAATTTTTATGTCACCACAGGAACAAATGTGCAAGTCTCTTGTACCCACAAAGCCCTTGTCGCATTATTTCTCAGAATGAGAATTCCTAAGAGAGGGGTTGAGGGAGAATCCCTGAGTCAGCCCACAGAGCTGACAGCTCAGACATTTCCCCCTCTTCTCCCATGCACTTCTTGAGGAGAAATTCAGTGTGTCTGGAACACTGCAGCATACAGAAAAACACTTCATAAAAGATCAGCTAAGACACAATTCCTATGGGGTGGTAGTATTGCAAGCAACTAAACCTGCTTTACTGAGACATTGAAACTGAGATAAAAATGTAACTCCATGGGAATGTTTGTGCTTTGGATTTTCCCTGTAGTCACAACAGCTACTATGAAAATATGTAAGATGGTGAGTAAGATGCTAAGAAAATAGCAGAAACCTATTAAGATATCAAAGTTCATCAAGTAAACATCATAAATAATAACTGAGGAGAAAATTTGAAAATGTATTTTATGAGATGTTTCTCTTCAGAACATATTTCATTGTTCCTGAGTTTTTTCTTTGAATTGAATAATATGCCTGATGATAAAATTGTGGGTGGAAAATCAAACACTGAAGGAGGTGCAAATGCATATGTTGAAATGTTTTCTTGGATGAGCTATCTGCTTTTTACGGGAAATTCAGAATTAATGACAATCCATCTCTGGTGCAATCTGTATTACTGTAATACCCTAGTTTTCCCTCTTCTCCCAGCACCTATGACAATTCTATGAAACTGAAGAAATTAGGTAACAGAAATTTGGACAACAGAAGAGAATTTTGGCCCAGATACAGATCATCATTTCAGAAAAGTGCACTTACCTGGAGCCCAGTTTAGATATCTGAAAGGATTACCCCCAGTCCACTGCCAGCCACTGTCAAGTGCACCAAAAAGACCAATCCACAGCTTAGCATTAACACCCAGGTCAGTAGTGAGTCCTAAGTGTTCAAAAGAAATGAGCAGGCAAATTATTAAATGCATCTGATTCTGTAAGTTACTGAAGAAGACTTGAAATGAAATTTTAAAATGTGGAAAAGGTCAGTGTCATAATAGATATCTGTTTTATATATTTTTCTGCTATTTTAATACATTTTGTGAGAAAGTGGCAAGCTTTTTAAGAATGCCGCTAAGACCTATTTTCACAAGGTATTTACCTTTATAAATATTTATAAGTATCCATGTGAATGCTCTTGGGTTGGACCTACATTTTAACCAAACACAGTTTTGTTTTGTTTTTTACTTTACCTAATAAATACATTTCTTCATGAAGGTCTGTGACACTTAGTAATTCTGCGTTCTGCTGCTGGCAGCTTTTCCTCGCTTGGTGCCATGTCAAAAGTGACTCTGARTTTATCTGATAATAGGTTTCTGTCAAAGGATTTGTTTTCCAAACATCATTGTGGATGGTGTCTATAAAATATGGTAACAGCAATTTGACAAGATAGTCATACTTGCATGGAAACAAGGAAAACAAAATCTTCAATGCAGACTAAAACTATGTAGCTGTATGATTTTCTAAACTTTCACACACAGTTTAACCCATTTATATATACTCTATTTGTTCAATATTATTATTAATAATCTAAGGAACTATTTCTCCTTACAAACCTGATTATTCTACATTCACTCTGTTCCAGGTCTTTTCATTTACATAACTCATCTACTTCTCTCACACTTCAGTCCACATTAACCCATTCACTGATATATTCTACCCGTACACACACATTTCCCTAGTTCCCATATAGAAAATCTCAGTCTGCACATTTGATACCTTACCTCAGGCCCCCCTCTTATACTCTCCCTGTCTGCCAACATCACAGAAACAACCATTTCCAGTCAACTGGGAAGCAGGGGGAAGGGTTTGGGTCTTTCTGCTGGGGTTGCTCTTTTCTCACTGAAAAGCTCTCTTCAGTGGTTTGCAGGTGTCCCCAAGCACTGGGGTCCCCAAGGCTGTGTCCTGTGCCCTGTCATTCATGCCAGCCCTCCCATTTGCTGCTCCATACTATGATATATTACTGTCCTCTGACTCCCCTACATCATATCTTCCTTATCCAGTGCACTTCCTTCTGCCTCTCATTTGCCCTGCTTTTCTTCTCCCCTGCTCCTAAGGATTTTCTCTTCCTTGTCCTATTGGTTTCAATACCATCCCATCTGATGGTGATGGCTCTTCCCATGCTCCCCAAATCTATTGGTCTCTGTCTGGAGTACTGCAGGAGTACTCCTCATCTCAGTTGCAGAGAGAAAGAGTGAAAGTCAATAGCAGATACCCCCTTTTCTCACTACACAGCTCACCAGTAAACTAGACTAGCCTGAATCCAGCTTGCTGTCCAATACTACTTCCATGTCCTGAGCAGATTTTGACAATGAAAAGGGATGAAACTTTTGCTTAATGCCTTTCCTGAAATTTTTATGACTAAATTACCTTTTAATGGACAATTTCCAAAAAGTTTGTCTTTATCAAAATCTGAAGATGTTGCACACCAGAGAGAGCCTGCATCATCACTCCGAGGTATGCATTCAGCATGCCATTTACCATTGAGCTTGAACGGGAATACACAAGGTGCGCCAAAGGCATTTCCTCCCAGAGTAAACATATCTAAGGACAGAAATGAGGAGCGACAGCAGTCAGTTGGTATCAAATGTTGATCACAGTGTCTGCTTATAGACAGCGCTTCCTAGTGCTCCCTAGATCTCCAGCTACACGGAGCTGAGTTATGAAAGAGCTTATGTGGAAAAAACATGTCATTACCTAATTACTATAAAGTCTTCCAAGGCTGTTGCACCAATCAAATATGACTAGGGCAAGATATTCAGAATAAAGGCCCAGAATTAAACAACCTTCACTTGGCCCTCAGAATAATTTCTGTCCAGTTAATTTTGCTATGATGCTATCTGAAGCAGTGTTCCAGAAGTGCTCATGACTCAGCTTCTCCCATTGCATACATAATCCTGTTTTTGGATGATGTTTGGGTCTTTTTTTTTCTTGTATATTTGAGGAGGCTTGGAGAGGATGTAACAGAATATTTTTGTTAGTCTTCTTGAGGAGTTACATCTTAAATTTGGAAGTGACTCTGCTGGGAATTGACTCTCCCATCCCTAGGCAGTGTAATTTGTTGTTATCTGAAGCAAATTATGACAAACTTAATTCCAGCTAGAACTGTTGTAGGGCAGGCCCAACATTTCATCCCTTGTTATTTAACTTCCCACCCTACCAGAGTCACTGTAGAAAGAAAATTAAATGCTTGAGCTTAGATGCCAAGTCTACATAACCCAAGAAGGATAGCAATGTAGGAAAAGAGAGATCTGACTCTCTAGTGCTCCTCTGTCTGCATGTTAGGCTTTATCGCACTCTAAACCATTAAAGCACTATTCTTCGATTATTATCAGAGGGTAGTTAAGGACAGCACATATTAAAAGTTATGTTTTTAGGTGTAACCTCAGTTTTGACCTGCATAGCTGTGAATATCTATCTCATTGCTAATACTAAAGAGATTTTTGAAATAATTTCAACTTTTAAATTAATGACAAGAACTATAACAATATTTTTCACAGATAATCCAGGCTTAACCAAAATTTGTACCTGGAAAACAGAGGAAGGAGCACAACAAAAGTCTCTTGCTGGTTTTAGCAGCCTATTACATGAACAGGAGTATGCTTTCTGAGACAGCATTCACATTTACCGAATCCACTCGGGGACAAGTTTCTGGACAGTAAAGTTTGCATCTTTTCTCAAGGTTTAAATGATATTCTTTCCACTGTAGTTTTGATAAAATTAATTTCCTTTTATCTTTGAACGTAGTTTTCTCATCTAAAGGCCAAATGATGACTAAATAATGATCATATGCTGAATTACTTTTTTTTCTTGCTGGGCCTGAGGAACTCCAGGTAAACACTGTTAGAACTGGATCACATTTATATTAACTAGAACATAACTTTTTAGAAACAGTGCATGGTCAAAGCAAGTCATTCAACAATCAATATTTAAATATAACAGAATTCCCCACTCCTTCCACAAACAGATCAGATAGATAGATAGATTTTGAAAGAGTCATAGATCTCCTCCTGGTGTTGCTGTACCAACAGAATTCCCATTCCCCAATCAGATTACAACAGAGGCCTCTGTCTTTTTATACTTTTATTTGACAGAACTGCACTCTTTATGTTAGGCACAAATTTATTAAGTCATATTTGCTTTGCATTTCTACTTTCTTATTTGTAGTCATCTCTGCTACTGAGGTCACTGTCAAAGAGGGACTGCTGGATGACAAGCAGGTAGTAGAATGTTTTAAAATTAGAGGCAGCTAAATTACTTTGAAATGTAGAGATTGATTTTCAGAACTCACCTTCATAGCGCTGAGAGCACACACTGTCTGTGGTTCCATAGATTTTCCACTTGCTCCCTTTGCCTGATCCTTCAGACAGCCTAATTTTCTTTCCCTTTCCTTTGCCATAGTTGAAAAATAAATCCTTGCCTTGGGTTGCAAGTGTGTCATTTCTACATTCCCACCACTGAAATGGATCTGTCTTGTTACAGGCTTCCAAAGTGATTGCAGCGTTGTCATCCTGGGAGAGCACTCCCAAGCACAGCTTCAGCGCCATGCTCAGCAGCTGAGTGGCAGAAATCCACCTGAACTTCTGGAACTCATTGTGCTGCTCACACGTGGCAGTTATGACTGAGCTAGAGTTTTGAGCTTGGGCACAGAGCTTGCTATCTTCATTATATATTGAAAATATTCCGCTATCTATAAAATAAAATGAAAATTCAAATATTTGAGGAGAAATCAAATAGGAGATAGGTTGGTTACTAGCTATTTGACAGTTTTCTACATCAAAAAGTGAATATTTAGAGTCTATAAAGAAAGAAATCAAGGGAGATTTATCACCACTATTACAAATATTGATCAAAATGTTCTTAAGATGCATACATGCACAAACTGAAAATATAGCTAATTCAAGGGAAATTGTTCTTCTTCAGATTCCTCTTTAAAGCACACTGTTCTCAAAATGTCATTCAAAAATGACCTCTACTAAATTTCATGAGTTCTTCAAATTTTCACCATCACACAGCACATTAAACAGGCTTTAATTTTGCAAGTAAAAGTGCTTTTTGCTTTTGAGTTATTAAAAAATATTTTACATGCTCAAAATGCAATCACTGTTATACTTGACCAAAATCACATTGTGTTTTTCAGCTCTTTGAACAAGTGCAGCATTTTTCATTTTTAATTAATTAGTTTGGAAGTTTTCAGCAACTGTGAATAAACTGTTCACAGAGTTCAACTTGTGATTTTCTTAGGAGGGAAACCACAACTTCCAGTACCATCAGTTCAGTTCTGAGCAGTTAAGCTCACTAAGTATCCAAAGTGCCATTTATAGCAACACTTTTAAATAGAAATGTGAGGCATTGCACAAAAGAGTTAAGACGATTGTTTCTTATGACCAACTTCAAAAAAAGGAGGACTACATTAACTACAGCCTGTTCTAATCCTTGACCATTTTTGCAGATGGCCTTGTATTCCTTAGGTCCCACTCTAAATGACAGTAACATCTTACAGCTCGCTTTTATCTCCTATTGAGCTGTATTGCTGCCAAGGTTTCTTGCCAAGGGCAAGTGAAACAGTTAAATGTGGCTTCATAACCCCTTAGATCTCAGGGGTGCCAGGAGTGTTAGAACGTCCTTGGTGTCATCTCACTGAAAGGCTGCAGAGCYACCACCCAAGCTAGATCACATCCCCCCAGCACAGCTCTCCTGCTGTAGCAGTGCTTCACAAGGTTGGCAGAGGATGAGTTAAAGCCAGCTTGGTCTTGCCCAGAAATGTGCCCAGAAGAAATTCTTCTTCGCTGGATTAGATCAGCAGTGTTGGTGAGCTCCTGATCAAGTGATAGCACCAGACTCCCACTGGTTCTCTAGCTGGGAGTTTCCTGAGGGAGAGAGTTGCAGCAGACATGGTAGCATTTCTTTCCTCTCAGCAGTAGGAGCATATGAAATCTAGCAGACAGCAACTTTTAACGTCCTTCTTAAAGCCTTCAGCTTGGAAAAGGATTACAACATGCAACTATCAGTATGCCATAGTTTACATGTGCTGTCTGAGAAATTCAATGCACCACATCAACCAGTGGTTCTGTGCATCATGAGAGGACACTGCCTTGTACATCTGAGTTGTTTTAACTTCCAATAGAGTAATTTTAGACCAGTTTTTGTCCACATTCAGCTAGCTGATTTTCAAGAATCAATATTTTATAGGTTACGCCTCTATCTGCACATTTCTTTCACTCATATCCTTCCTTGAAAACTAGCTTTTGGGATTAAGGATATACAATGCCTATACAGGTATTACCAAATTTAAGAGTTGAATGAAACTGTTTCAAATTACATGCCACAAACAGATCAAAACTACATTCATTCTCCACCAAAAAGAACGTCAGGAAGGCAGAAGAAAGAGCACTTGCAAATCTCCATAGTCAGCAGAAGACAAAGACTTACCAGACGCTTGAAGACATGTACTAAAGGGAAAGAGAAAAATCAGGAGCAGGTAGACAGCCATTACCGCATGTTTCACTTCCTTCTCTCCTTCACCTCAAACTGATGCTGAAGACTAAATTTGTGCCTTGCAGGAAAACCTTTCTGCACTGAAGCAGATTAGCAAATCCTTTTCGGTTTTTAAGGCTTGAAAGATACAGGGAAGTTCTGGGCTGTAAATAAGGAAGTGTATCTTGTCACATGAGTAATTTTGAAATAATACCTTAATGAATAAGCTTTGCTTTCTAAGCTGGTTTCTCAACTGTATATACGTGTCTTTTCTTCCTTGGAAATACTAGATCCAAGAGGTCACATTTCAGTGTGGATTTCTGGAAATATGCCTTACAATTCAGGATCATTACTTTTAGGAAGAATTTGACATGAATGTCTCTTTATTGGAAATAAAGGAAAAGGTGAAAAGAAGGGGAAGCTTTGCATGTCAATAAGAAAAAAGGCAGAGTGCAATGCAGTACTGTGAAATACTGGCTGGGACAAAATTGCAAATCAAGTAGCTCTGACCTTGGAATTAGAAAGAATGAAAATTTCGCACATCTGCAATTCCATAGAGAAGAGAAAAGCTGTAGAAAAAGGGCCTGCCTTCTTAAGGAGGCATCTGTCCCTTCTTTGGATCTATCTCTGGCTATATGCAACAGCTACGTACCCAGATTGAAAGCAGCAATTGGCAAAACCCTGCAAAGAAGCCACATAGTTCTATGACAAAAATAAATTATAACTGGAAAACTGAGAGATTTTCAACTATTGCTACAGTGGAAAACAAGACTGATAAACATTAGTGCCTACATTTATAATCTCTGCTCTAYGAAAGTTAGCATCCCCTAAAGTGCACATTCTTCAGCCATACATGACAAAATTCTGATATTTTCTTTGACAAAACTCTCACCTTTATGATATGTAGAAAAATCAGAAACATGGAGAGGGTGGGGGTGGAGAAGAAGTACTCCTACGGTAGGTTTTTGTATTCTTGAGTATGGTCAAATGAAAGGCCTTCGAAAAATCTCAGTTTCTACAGATTCAGGAGAGGCTGGTTTGGACTAATTTTCCCAATATGCAGTTTGCAGTGAGCACCCTTTAAGGTCCTTTATAAGCTAGGGAAGCCAAACAGGACTTTCCCTGAAAATTGCTGCTGTTGTAGGCAACAGGAACACTGGACACCTACATAAAGATCAGGGATCCCACCTCTACTACTGCTCTGACTCAGATGCAGATGGATAACTTACAGGGTATRAAAAGGTACACAAGGAACTAGAGTAGAATAAGAATTAGAGCAGTAGGAGGAAAAAAATTGAAAGCCAGCAGGTAGAGCTGGACCAAAAACTAGGAAAGAGAAGGAGCCTAGGAAAGACACTGAGAGCTGAGGAAACTGAAAGAAAAGCTAGGACTGTCTTGACAAAGAAACAGATGGACAATTACTGAGTGTATTGTTACACATATGCAAAGATGACTACATCCAGTCTGGAGTAAAAAGTTCTGGTATTCAGCAGCATGGGAATGCTTGACTATGCAACTTCAACCTTCCATTAACGCAATTCTTGCTATCCTTTTTGGGGGACCTTCGGATGTGAGGATGGAGAAAATACTTTTATTTATTAATTTGTCAGGAGAAACATAATGTCTAGTGTTTCTGCTATGCAGACAGGATACACAATGTCCCAGCATCTTGAAAGCTGCAGGGAGGGAACAAATACAATTACAACAGGGAAAGAGAATCTAGTCCTGTTCTGAAGAAAGGCTGGTATTTGGTGAAGGACTGCTATCAATGACCTGCTGAGAGAGGTTGAAAAGAGCAAAACATACTATGGTCAGCTTCACCTTAGTGTTTGTACATTTGTCTGAGCAGATCCCATCACAGACTAGAAAATGGGAAAGGAAACCTGAGGACTGCAGAGATGTACTCTAGCATCTTCCACTTAGCAAGGCACAGCCTGCAAGCCCAGAAGTGGTGAGGAAGAAAGGCTGCAGGGTCTAATGCTGATTCAGCATTGTTCCTTTGCCAATCTCTGCTTCTCAGGCAGGAAATTACACTCACAGTGTGCCAATTCACCACCTTTTCTCTGAAGTCTGAACTCTTCTGGAGAAAAGGGGAAATGAAAATTAAGCTTGATTTTATCAAGAGGCATAGCAATGCGCAAACAGACAAATCTTCACATGCTGTAGCCCATCACCATCATGGCATTCTCCAGCTGCCCACAGAAATAAATTGGTAGTTCCAGTCCAGGTTCTAGTAGATGCTTCCCTACAGAAGTTAAACAATTCATTTTCACAAAACACTGATATTAAATCCAGAAAGGACTATTATGATTATTTATCCTGATATAACTTGACACAAAATTTCAACCCAGAATCCCCATATATAGCACAATCACAAAGTTGCCAACTGAACACAAAATTCTTTTCAAAAGACACTGCTGGAAAACTGAGTAATAATGTTCCTGGCTAAATAAACAAAGTGAGCAAACTATCTTTTTTTATTCTTCTAGATAGGCTCCAAACAGATTGAAAGAGCATCGTAAGGCAGCTTGCACTTTCATGCTGTATTTTCATACTACACCATCAACTTTTTTTTCTTCTTTTCTTTTATTTAAGCTGCCAAGAACAAATACAAGAAATCTTGGCAGAATCAGGGGATTATGGATATGAATTATAGTGGTCAGTCAAAAGTTTCCTTTGCTTTTCTACCCAGCCCTTCCATTTCATCTTGTTCATCAAGAATTATTTTTGTTTCTTTTTACAGCAAGAAAATTTCAAAAAAGCAAGATCCAAATTCCTTTGTGAATGTTTATTTATACAACATACAGGTTTAAACCTTCCATAAGTGGCGGCATCCATTGAGGAAACAAAATAAGAGACCATGAGAGCAACACGATAGTTCTAAGATGATTGACCGATCCAAGCAAGAATAGCAGCTGGTAGGAAAAAACAGCTGAAAGAATTGGTGATGGATCAAAATACATTAAGTAACAAATTATATGGCATCCATATGAGTATGAAACATTGCCAATATTCAATCAAATAGAGCAACAAGGATAATGTCCTCATCCCAATCTTAGAAACATTTTTTTATGTAGCAATTACTTCTCAGGAACATTATAATTTAACAGCAGGAGAACAGGACATAATGCCAGATCACCAAGTGATGTTAGGTAAAACCATTTCATTACAACTGTGTCCAGGGAAGATGGAAATAACATTAGGCTATGGAAAGAGAACAGTAGTTTTGGAACTACTCTATCAACCGTTCTTGAAAATGTATGACCAGTTTTGTTACAAGTTTGACCAAAGGAATAACGTTGTTAAAAACTTTGGATTCTTGTATTCAGATGCCTAATGAATGAGTCTCTATCACTGCAAGATACTAGCTGAAAAAAAAAAAGGAAGAAGAAGAAATTCCATAATGTCCATTTTTACGATTACAAGCCCTCATGGAGAAGTCTTCTATTTAATCCCACGTTAATTAGATACCGGTTACAGTGTTCAAGTCTGCTGGTTTCTCTACCTTCCATTTGAAATCTGCTGTTAGAGTCTGTACTGGTGCTTAAGTATTGGAATTTATCTTAAGCTTAGTAAATGGAAACTTACTGATTTCCTGTGCCATACATGCTACTGCTTCCATGTTTGCTCTTTTTAAATGAGAAATTTGCTTCAATTCCATTGCATTGCAATTAGAGGGATAGTAAATCATGCAGCTTAAATTTCCTCTTCTGAATCTCTTTCATATCTTTATTTACACTCTTTCTAAAAAGAGCAGGCAAAGGATTTAAATCCATATTTAGACTAAGAACATAGTTTCAGACTTGGAACTTTCTCTACTTTTGCTGTATCCATTTGGCCAGGAGAGCAGAACAGATGGAATATTTCACAGAAGCAGCTACACCTACTACTAGCTATTGATGGCATGGAATTTTTAATGCTCTTCAACTTGAAGATGATGCTGGATTTTAGACAGTGTAAAATGAGTAAATGAGTTCAGGACAATCCAAGGTCCAGGAGGTGGGTTTTCTCACTGACCCACATTAGCGGTAGAGTTGTACCTGCTAATTTTGGCAAAGCACCAGGAAATAAGACATCTCCTCATCCTTTATTTTCTTTCCAACAATACTTTGCACATATACATGTGATGAAATGTTGTCTGGAAGAATCACTCAGTATGCACAGCCTTAAAGCTGTGCAGGGCCTCCAAACAGGACTGAATTTCTTTTGCACAGAAACTGCACCTAACCGCACCTCTTTGTGGTTTGCACACCAGCCAGCACAATGAGGCTGGGACTCCAGTCAGGGCCTCTTGACATCGCTGATTTCCCTATCCCTTTCACCTTCTAGCCAGCACCACTTCCTACAGAAGATTTTCTCCATACTTTTGAAACCAGTGACGACATCTCTTTAGTAAACACGATTAGTCAGACTCAGTCAGGAGGTTTTCTGATCTGTGCTGCCTACTGCTCTCATTTTACAGGCCTTCTTCACTTCATGAATCTTGACACTGCCTGGAAAAGATTTTTTCTAAGAACTCAATGGCCTCTTTGTAATAGAAGACAAAAGTAGAAGCAAATGGTAGCAGCACATCCATTTTCCTCTGCTTTGTGAATTTGATGCTGCCTATAAGCCACGTGAGGTGAGGTGAATCACCATTAAAAGTACTACACCTTGAAAAGAATGCTCAAACAACTGTAAAGATGTCACTAAAAAAGGAAAGAGCAGCAGGAACAGAGTCAAGGACTGGGAGAAAGGGAGCAGAGCCAGAGGAGGAATGGGATTCCAGAATAAATTTCCCCTTATCTGAGAGAATGAATAACTCAGATTGTTGCTAAATCACTTAGCTGGCATTTTTCTCTCAGTTTTAAGCAGATAATGCATGGACAGACACAAGAAAATATGGTCAATATATATTATTTCATCACAGTTCAAGATGGAATATGGCTATATAATCTCCTTTTTAACTTTGACTTATTACAGACCCTTACATAGACAAGACTATACAAATGCAAAACTATTTTAAAAAATCAAAACTAGTTATTGTTTATTTCACAGAACAAAATCTGAAACTACAAACCAAACCTTGCACACCTTTATGTAAGGAATCGAACTCACACATGATTTACATTTTACAAGATTTACAAAAATTAGGATTATAAATTCTGCATTTGGGAATTTAAGATTTCCAGAAATGGTAACTGACCTAGTGTGACGGTGTGCTCCTTTCCCCCCCACTGATGTTTTCTCTCCCCCTCAACATGACCTCCCTGTAAACAGCACATATGTAGGGGCTAGTTGAGCATGCACCAACTAAAGCCTGTCTAGTATGCAAATATGAGTCAATCATCTCCCCCCCATAAATAGGGGGCAGCCCAGAGCCCATTGAGCTCTCCTGCACAGCAGCGGGCTGCACTGCAGAACCTCCTCTTGAGCAGGGACGCCTCTCAAGGTTACTCCTTGAGGCTGAGAGATTCCTTACCTGCGACAGATCCTCGATAAGTGATTAATAGCATGCTGAACTTCTGCGAACTTCTCGAAACTTTGCTGAGTTATATCTCTGATTAATTGCGCACATAATTCCTTAGACATAAACCGTTGACCAAGTCTGGGACTAGGACTGGATTCAGCCGCACCTAGGCTCCTCTCCAAAGGAGTTTATAAGCAAGGGGGTCCAGTCTGAACCTCGTGACTCAACAGGAGGGTCTCCTTTGCACACACCCCTTTAGACATAAACTGTTGACCAAGTCTGGGACTAGGACTGGATTCAGCCACACCTAGGTTCCTCTCCGAAGGAATTTAGAAAGCAAGGGGGTCCAGTCTGAACCTCGTGACTCAATGGGAGGGTCTCCGTTGCGCACGCATCTGACCCTGTCCTTCAGGCAGTAAATAACTGAGTGAACCTTGCCAATTGAACCTTGTTAAATCATTCTTATTCATGATTGAGCTCTGTTAAGTCGCTGTCTTACTGCAATAAACGTAGAGCTGCTTCCCTCTTAGGAGTGAAGTACATTACTCCTTTCACGACACCTAGCCATTGTAGAAAGGAAATAAAATCAGCAGTAACTGATATAACTGATCAAGCCTTCTTGACTTCCAGCACACACTGCACAAGCTATGATACTTATTGAAAGGGTACAGGTGAGCAGTTACAACATGTGATCACCATCAGAGCCATCCAGTGCTCCCACAAACCTTCAGGATATGCATAGGTAATGTTCCTCCCCCTCCTCAGTCACTGTTGTCCTGCTACAGCAGGAGGTTTTGCCTTGCGCTCATCCGTACCACCTCTCCCAGACAAGCCCACTTGTGGCCAGTCAGAATACCGGGAGGGAACGCCAACTACACCTTTCCATTCCAGAGGCCTGCCCCCACATTTTACCTAATTAAATCCTAGAATAGATATGCTACAAGAACTGAATACTTACTTTTCTATGTGCGTGAAATTATGGGAACTGAAATTATAAAATAAAGGGATTTATTTTTCCACATGGTTCAAAAAGGATGTGCTTTAAATACAAGCTTGTCATCTAGCAACTACAACACTGCTGTAGCTAAGAAGGAATACTCGAAAGCTGATAGAATTACAGAGATGTTTGTCAAATAGCTGGAGAATCTGTGCATTAGCATGGTTTAAAATAAATCTGGGGCAGAAACTTCAAATCTTGGAAGCATTTCTCTTTGTAAGATCTATCTTACATTTTATTTCCTATTTTGTATCCATTTCCATTGTTCTATTTAATAATCAGTCAGTATTATCTCTTTTCTTAAGACCCACACTCATCAGTGTGGGCCTTCAGATCATAAGATCTGAAATCTTACATAATATGGAATGCTTATGAAATAAAGTAACTGCTGTATGTAATACTATGCACACACTGAAAAATGGCTACTACAGTACTTGCACATGAGAAAATAGCTTTGGCTTAATTCTAGTTGCATAATTTTATTAAAACAAGGCACATTTTACTACATTTTACATTACATATTACATTAAATTTTATTTTATTAGAGTGTTGCATGTTCATTCGGTTCTATGTTGGTCACAAGATCCTTTGTGTCACTAGTTCCAGGAACTGCATCACTATTAAAATACAAATTGTTCTCAAAGTTGTCATTTGTTGACAAGCGATTCTTTCTTCTTTTGTAGAAGAGATAGCCTGCAARGCCAGTTCCTACTAGGATGAGGATCACAACAATAACTACAACTCCTGTTTTACCACGGTTTAGATTAGGAGCCTTCTCGTCCTTTGTCATTGCTGAAAACAAACACAAAGAAATCAAGACAATGATACATACTTCTTATCTGATTACTGGAAGCAGTTTCTTTAGAAAGCACTGTTTTTAAGTAAACATGTTCCATTTGCTTCAGATAATGAGTGACAAAGGTAGTAACATAAAATTAATTGATTTTTAAAGGTTAACACTACGTGTCATGTCACAAAACTTTTTCTAAAACACCTGCATTTGAACACTGAATGGAGTATATTATATTCTACTAGGAAATAATATGCTTGTAGGAAACAGATGTTCAGGTATATCTGAAAATTTAAGATACATAATACAGAATATGATGCATTGTGTTTATGATCTTACATGGGATTATTTTCATCCACTTGAAAGAAAATATTCTTACCCTTTGTAGGCATTTCAGCTGGTGGCATTTCAGCTGCTGGTGGTGTTTCAGCTGCTGGCATTCAAACACATTGAAAAAGAATTATGTTATTATTATATTTCTGCTATTTATATATTATAATAATAATGTTTTTTGGGCATAATAAAAATTATATTCCAAGAAATGTACAGTTATACGTACCGCTAAATACTTAAAACACCTTGGTTTAGTCCATACAAAGCTTTATACACCTATCAAATGGCACAGCACAATGGTCCTTATACTAGTAGATATGTACATATGCTAGCAGATGCAAAAACTCCAAGAGAGAAAAAGGACCATCAACGAGCTCCATGGAGACAGACCCCACACCAGTGTAAAGCCACAAGAAAGTCTACAGAGCATCTTGCAGGACAGAGATCTTCAAACATAATCCTGACTATAATTACAAATTCTTGCAGTAGCTGGTATTCTATATAATCACAGTGAGTGTAAACACATTGGGTTTGCTAAGGGGCCTTAATAGCCCTCCCTACACAGATAACTGAACCCAGTCCTGAACATCAAAGTTCCTTAGTAGAGACCACATCCAAACTAAGATGTTTGCAGCTCATTTAAGATTTAAGATCTGGACCATGAAGTCAGGCTTGTTGGGGCTATCATTTAAGATGAAAATCCACATTTTGCTGTGTGGACATAAATCAGTCGATAGTAAATCCTGAACCATCATCTTTTATTTTGATGAAAGTGAGCTCAGAAAATGAAATAATTTTACCAACTCCTCCAACTTATGCTGCCTGACTTCATTAATGATCCAATAATCCTTGCTTCTGTCAGTCCTGCTAGTTTTACATTTAGAGACAAATATTATTCAATTTCTAGCTCTTCAAAGTAAAACGAAACATGTTTATTTGGATGCTTCCAAGAGCTTTTATCAAGATAAGCATCCATTAATACTGCTGACAATAAAAAGCAGCTTGTTACTTGTTTGCATTACACCAGTACGTAAATCCATGGGAAACAGGGAAACTGGGAGCCTTCTCTGTTTACAAGCTTCCGAAGTGCCTGCTAGAGGCACTCCACATTCTCTAACAATGCTATTTTATGTCCAAAAGCACCCCGTAAAAACAATCTCACAAATGTAACAAACAATACAAGGAAATAATTTATATTATGCAAATTCTGAAAACAATCTTCTGGCTGCATTGCTTAATTTGATAGGAAAATTTTTGGAATACGGAGGCATTTCCTTGCTTCTCACAGAAAGTGTTGACTGCCAGGGCTTAGTATAGCACTGATCATGGTTACCATGTACTGTTGTTTTTTACTGAAAGATGACTATATGCTAAGACCACCTACATTTTAGACAAGTACTATATTTACAGATACCATTCCTGAAAACTGAGAGTGAGAACCCTTGACCATGATATTCCTGGCCAGTATTTGTAGCACAATCAACAAGCACCTATTGAACTGCTGAACATTTCTTTTGAGTACCTTTGTTTATGGAAAAAAGTCAGATTTTTTATGGAATAGACCTGTTATAGAATTTCAAATCGCTAAGGTGAAAATTACGTGAACAAGTGGAGTGGAAAGTAAGGTATATTTTACAGGAAGACTTCACTCCCAGCTTTGAGTTTTGCAGCTTCTTCAGAAAGGAGCAAACTGGTGCAGTTGCACAAGTGCAACTAAATAGGATGGCCATTGATTGTAATACTTCTTACGTATATCTACGACTATTTCCGATGATAGAAAATGGAAAATAAAGGGCATTTTCATTTGTCAATCACAGTGTAAAAGGACAGAGAAATAGACTCTGAATGGATAGTTATATCTGACAGTTCTGCAATATTTCCTGTACAATGTACAGTCATCATTACAAGCATCTGAGTGAGTCAGGATAATTTTGCATTTGAGAGCAGATTTTTAGAAAGGATAGCAGAATTTCTCCCATTTCCAATCTTCTGGAGGAAGTAGGCATAATTCAGCTATTAAATGTATTTCACTCTTCTCGTAAATGTTAGTAATACAAGCTAGAAGAAACGCTTAGGATGACGTTTAGAAACATGTATGCACTAGATGTACTTGCTGCCAAATTTGCACATTCAGTTATTTCAGGACACTTTCTCTTTAGTACATTCAAATTCTGTTATTTGCTTTGCTTTTCATTTATTCATCCTCTCAAAACAGACAACACAGAGACAAAAGGTCCGAAAGGGTTCATTAATTCACAATCCATAAATATTTCATTCACAGAAGTGCTACTGCATACTCAGAAAGTGCACACACGTGAGCCTGCCAGAGGGAAATATGCAAAGAGGATTCCCTGGATTTAGCAGAGGAGATTCCCTGAGTAACACATTTTCAAAGAGATGAGACTAACTCACGTGTGCAAAACGCAGCACTACCAGTGTGATTACTGGACAATTATTGATACAGGACAGGCAAATTTATCAAGTGTATACACTAGGTACAGTTACAGATACTTTTCAAAACAGCTCTGAGGGACATCCATTTCTGGAGCACAGGTCAGAACTACTACTTTCTGACAGAGTTATTCTCTCTTTTTGTTGGCATGCAAACGTGCATCCCCTCCCATTTATAAAACCACAAAATACCCATCTCAAACGCACTGTGTATGGCTGCTATCTATTAATACTAAGCAAAAAAGAAGCACTTTCTCTCCATACATAAAATAAATTAATAAACATAGCACTTACTTTTTGGTTTTTTACAAACATAGCCTTTATAGGAACTGCAAAAAATATTATTCCAGTACCCGGAGTTTGCATACATTTCAACACAGTGCTCATTTTGTTGAGGTGAAGGTTCTCCTACATTCCAGTTGACAAAATTCACTGCAGTGTTGTCTAGCCACAACCATTCTCCTAATTGGAAAAACATTGAATATGGTAAAACAAGATAGTGTTCATTTTCCTGTTGACAGCTGCTCTGCATTTATTGCCTTCCCAAGGAATTTACCTGTGGCCACTTTTGTGGCCATTAGACTGTTTGGACTTTTGGTCTGACACGTTATGGCTGCCCTTAAGTTTTTATGTCAATGAGATAACATCAAATTTTGGAAAATGGCGGGCCAGTCTGACTTGTAAAGTTATTAAGGAGAGAAAGTTTAAAGAAGTATTGCCCATACAACTTGCTGCATTGATATGATGTCAATTACTTAGTCAGTTATAGAAACGATTGATGTCAACACATAATTTATCTTCAACAGAATGCTCTTTATCTAAGTAATTTGTAGGGGGTTAGGGGTTACTACTCTTTTAAAATCCCCCCTTAAGTCTTTCTAATTCCCTTTATTTTTCAGTTTCTGCTCCTTCCCACTGACCTTACATACTTTGATTTTCATTTCTGAAGATCTGCTTCAAAAATCTTGTGATCATTGTTGTTTAACAATGCTGGGACTTTCTGTCTCTTTCTTCCTGTTCCTTTTTTTTTCTTTCTTTTAATAGTGTTATTTATTTAGAATAAATGTGCCCCTTGTGACTCTTAAGTTGTACTCAGACAAGAAAATTCTTATACTCAGCTTGAAAGTTAATGTTTTATTACAAGATGCCTCATATTTTAACTTGTTATTTTTTTAATACCTGTCCCTATTCGTGTCAGTGCATGACATTTTRATACCACTTTTCCAAAAGTACAAAATTTAGTTATGCTGAAATCATGATAATCATTATCTAGTGATACAACGGCATCTACTTGCTGAATCAGCTTCATGTTGATGATTACTGTAAAAATTGTATTGTTCTTCAACTGCCCTAGAACTAATTTTAGAAACCATTTTTGCGTGTCAATTAACCACATGGGTAAACCTCAGCTTTTCTTGATATGTATTATGTTTATAAATCATTAATCTATTCAAATTCTTTTCTCCTATATGGAAGACCTTTCCTTTTCTTTCTTTTTTTTCCCAAGATTCAAGTAAAATAATCGAGTATTTGTCTTCTCCTCAACTGGCAGGCAGTGATAGGAAAAATCTTCGAAAACTCCAGAAAATTGACCTAAGTCCCCTGAACTATTCTGCAGCCCTGCCTCTGACATTATTAAACTGGAGTTTTTAGTTTGAGCAGCACAAACCTGAAGTAGCCGTTAGGTCTATTAAGACAGAAATAACTATTTAACTGAATATTAATTTTATTAATGAATAAGCAATAATCAGCAAAGTGAGATTTAATTAAATAAGCCTATTGCCTGTTTCTCTTTCTTTTCCTTCCTCACAATGAGGCAGAAAATAGAAAAAGTTATGATGCATTATTCCAAAGACATGAATTCCAACTTCAAAGTGAATTTGTTCTGAGGGGCAGTTGAAGCTAAAGATAGGTCATTCAGGATGGTGAGACTAGATGTAATGTTAATCACATTATTCTCTAGCATAAAAATTAGAGTATCTCAGTGAAAAGCACATCAACCCAGTGGCCTCTCCAGATCTGAGAAGAACCATTTGACTTTGGCTCTTCTCAACTACCAACATGATCCAGTTTGTATTCTGCTATATGCACCCTATGCCTTACTGCATCCTGAATTCCTTTTCTTGCTTCAAGATGAACTTGCTGGGCCTGGTCTTTCTTTTATATATTATCAGTTATTGCTTGATTACCATTGAATTACAGCTTCCCCCATGATGAGACTATATTACCTTTCCAAATTTCACTTTTATGTATTACCAAGTACCACATAAAATTTTCAACACCCATATCAAACACCCTGTGACAATTCTTCACCAGAAAAAATGTTTTACAAAAAGTAAAGAATTTACCATCTACATTTCTGTACATTCCTGTCCAAAAAGTTGATATTTTCCTTTCAAGTGGTTCAATGGTGTATGCCAGGAAGTTGGCTTCAGCTGAGTCTTCAACTGACACCAAAGAGGCCCCTGAAAAACATAAGGAAAAGAAAATGTCTTAGAGACACAAGTTTCACAGCAAACATGAAAAACAAAAACTCTGGATAATTTCTTATGAAGGGCTCTTGCATTGTTGTTGATATATTTCTCAGCATTTCCATCACAGTGCACTAGCATTTTGTTTCCTCATCCACTAGAAAATAGCAACACAACTGAACAATGACTCAAGGCAAAATATAACAGGTAAATATGTGATCCGATATAAACTTCTACTGATATGTTATTAATAAAAAACAAGTAACAAAAACACCTACAAGTTTTTAATAAAAAATGCCATAACTTCAATCTATGCACAATGTAACTTCATACATTAATGATTAAATGTTTTCTGAGCCTTTGTATAACTCGCCTATAGCACAGTCTTTGCTGATTTTCTGGGGTACAGTCATAAGCATGCTCTTTAACCAGGTTTACTTCCACACATTTTCTTTGTAGTCAACAGAGAAAGATTTTCCACAGCATGATTCATAGCACCTAAATTAGGTTCCTGCTCTGAATTACCTTCTAAAAGAATCTCTTTCTCCCCTGGTGATGGAAGAAGTGCAGGGAATTTAGCTCCACTCAGAGAAAATTGGAAAAAGATTTTCATGAAGCCTGAGTTTTTACTGTGGGGTGACAATATTTGCACTGTTCTTCCCTGTCTTCTGTATTTATCATCTTGGTCATCTGTTGCCCAGTTAGTGTATCATCCAACTGCAACACTAGGCATTCTGCCATAATGATTCATTCTAGCAAGGTCAAGAAGTTGTGGCACGGGGCCTGTAATGCACCAGCAGAGCAAATGAGACTTTGTATGGAGTGTTATTAAACAATTGATAAAGTGCATCTTCTGTTCTCTTTCTGTGCGGGGTTGGAATCCAGTCAACAGATATGTAGCAATAGCTATGCCTGGCATTTCACTGTTTTGATTAGGCTGCTGAATTTTTGAAGGTGTTTTTCCTCAGGTAAGGAAGACAGTTACAGAGAATGAAAATATAGAAGTCATTTGGATTACTACTGAGCTAGTGCTAAATTCTACTATGGTTCAGAATTCCACTATGGGTGAGATGTAATTAGAAAATGCCTAACTGCAAACAGAAAACTCAGAGTGCAAGTAGGGACAGCAGAGCATGGAAAGTTCCTCTTTTTTGCAGCAGTCTTTATGTTTTTCTAATTGTTCCTCTTTTGCTGAATGGTGTCAGATGTTTGGTTGCATCAAAGATTAAGGGTAACATTGAAGGGGAAGTCAGTGCTGTGAAGTCTGTGTATAATCCCCTGCAACTTTTAAACTGCACTTAATGACAGTCTTTTACCACACAGGCTGAAATGGTCAGTCCCTTTATTCAGGAATCTTAGTCTAACACAAAAAAGCAATTTTGATGTAACTGCAGATTCCAACAACAAAGATGTAGGGCAGCTGGGGACTAAACTGAGCCACCTGCTATCACAGGCAACATCATCACTCAATTCCTTTCAAACTTCACCTTAAGACTCTTTCATTTCTTTGCCCCACTCTTCTTAATCAAAGGCTGTTTCAGAAACTTAGACTTCTGAAGACAAAAAAGTGTTCTTTAATTTCTAGCATAAGCCGTTCAAAATCATAATCCTAACACTTAAAGCAAAGAACAAATTTTCCTGATATTTGCACAGCTGCCAAGATCTTTTTGAGTATGCAGAAGAACAAACATTGCAGCTTCCAAAGACTAAGCATCTGCCATGCCAACAAAAGAACTCAGAAGACCCATGGAATTGGGTCACACTGTGACAACTCTCACAGTCTTAAAGATTGAGCTAYAGCAAGAGAGTTGTATTTCTGAGACATTTCTGTATTTAAAAGTAAACAATCGAGAATCTCTATCTAAATATTATGCAAACCTTAATGAATATAGTAAGATTTAAAGAACATATAGCAAAACTTGAACATTCCCTCAGAAATCCTAAAAGCTCTCTTAGCTGTCWATGTACTAGCTCTTGAGAACCCAAGAACAAACCTGACTGCTGGCAGAAAGGGTGAGATTCATCTCACTCAGCTCTAGGTGTCTACATGTGACATGGGTTTCAGTGGTAGGTTTATAGTCAGTGGAGTTGAGGCTGCAATTCACCTGACCAAATGTCAGTGTATATTTCTGGTGAAGTCAAATCAGTAGTCAGCTCCACTGACTGCATGAACAAGGTCTCTGTGCACTCTAATGGGAACTTAGATACCTAGGTTGCATATAGCCACCAACACTGTAGATACAAAGTTTGGCAAGATGAATCTTACTTTACTTGCCCAGAGAAGTAAGCTGCAAGAATGAAACAACACCCCTAGTTTACTAATATATTATCCATCCTAGACAGCTGTAACTTCTTCATTTCAGTGGCATAAAACTGGAATAACCAAGAAGTAAATCAGATCAGGAATGCAAATGATATGGAAAGCCATTAAAACTGCTGTGGATGAGGTTGACTACCTCCTATCAGAGTCAAAGGACAAAGGTTCCACTTCTGTCATCTCCATTCCATACTACACAGCTCTTCCAATGCCTGGCCCCACACTCATGAAAGAGTTAGTGTGTGCCATTGGTAGACAGCTATTCTCCATCTCCTCCAAAATTAAGGCAGCATTTGGATGCAACTGTCCTAGAGAACACCCCTTGTACCACCCTTGAAATTACAAAAATATATAGCACATGCTCAGTTTTTCACAGATAGAAAAAACAAGTCAGGAAGATGTGATCTTTGATTAAGGAGGATACTCACCTAGTCGGAGACATTCTAAAGATGCTTGGGCCCAGTTTCTTGTAGATGAAGATTCAATGTAGTAGCAATGACCTCGGAAAGGGATCCAAGACTTGTGATCTTCTGATTCAGGGCACTTTCCTGGAAGTTGGGGGGGCTCAGTGGGAGCTTGAACTGGTTTAAAAAATAGAAAGGGCACAGTTTAAAGACACAACTCCTTATACATTCTTTTATCATGAATAGGTTATTCTCACTGAACATCGGAAAATTCACTTGAAATAAGTCTTAAACAAAATGTAATCTTGGTAATCTGCACTGCTTACTATAACACAATAATAGAAAAAAGTCTGAAACCGGTGAACAAAACATACTGCAGCTGTGCATCACACTCAAGAAATCTAATTCAGCAAAGAACCCAAGCATTTTTTTTTCTTCAAACACATTATTAAGTTCAGATCAACTCTCTACTTCAATCCAATTGAATTTTAAATATTTTATCTATTTAGTTCTTGATATAAAAAGCAGCATTTAAGTACATATCAGCAGACCATTCAGGACAATGAACTATAAAAGGAAAATCATCATAATTGCAACAGTTTGATTCAAGTTCTTACCATCAGGCTTTTTGCAAACAGAGAAGTAACTTTCATTACAGGATCCTGTCTTCCAGGCTCCAGCAATGTCTAGATAGACACAACCTATTTTCTGCTTTGGTTCCCCTTCAGCCCACTTAGTGTACTTCATTCTCCAGTTATCAATCCACTCATAACGCCCATTGGTCTAAGCACAGAATAAACAGGAATGATTAAACCCTAAGCATTAACCATTGCTTTGTGAGTCAAATGTCTGTCTGTCTAGCAGCTTATGCCAGAAGTTTTCATTAGAAATCAATAACAAATGCAAATGGGCCAATCTTTTAAATTTATGTTGTGACCAGCAGCCGTTCATTGAGAAGTACAGTGGGGCAACAAATACTTTTCATCAAAAGGAAATGCAAAGTAAGTGACATTGAATACATTTTGGACTTGACAAAACTGTTAAATAAAACTCGGAAATAAAAATTTCACTAAATATAGTTTGTAGGAGTGAATATCTGATGCTTAATTTTTGTACTAATTTTCTTCAAGTTTCAAGAAGTGCAGATTATTTTAACTTAAAGTGTACTTAAAACTGAATATTCTCCCACCACAGTTTATGAACTCAATGGATCATCCTGTTGGTTAGGTTTGAGGAAAAATTTTTTTTTTGGAAGATGTGTTTTACATTCATTCGTTTGTATTTCTTTCGTGTGCTTAGTCAAATGAAGGGAATTCAGGATAAGTGCCTATGCCAAGAAGAAAGAGTGGTATACTTTAATATTTGGAAAGTATTAAAATATCAGAGAGTGGGGAGAGGGGAAACAAATAATACATTAAAAAAATGAAGTAAACAAACTAATTGCTCGGCCAACTATCCTCAGAATGTTCCAAAAGTCATTTCAACAGCACTTTATTCTATTTCTGAAAATCAGGTATTGCTTAAGAATTTTATCCCAAAGCAAACACTGTCTACATGAAGAGATATTTCAAAATGCTAGCCTAAAATGTCTTCTTTGGAAGTGCACAGAGTAGAATGTCACAGAGAATAAGTGTAAAAGATATACAATTTAATCCGAGTAATGGAAGAGTATATACCCCYACCTGTAAAAACTGACGGTATATACAAGCACTTAGAACCAAGATGTAAACTAATAAGCTAACAATAAAGAGATAGTAAGGCTTTCTAGTTCCTGTTTTGTCCATAAAAGAAGCAATATCATTTTCAACTGGTTTGATGTTCTTACCACATTACTGTTAAGACCAATCCATATCGGCACCCCATATTTTAATATCTTTAGCCACAGGAACGAATGACTGTAGGGGTCTAAGACGCTGGAAAGGTCAAATTGATCACGTCTGCAGTTTTTTCGTGCATCCTCCCATTTCATTTTGGTATGGATGAACAAATAACTACTGTTACCATAGCGGATAATGCTGGATGGGACTGTACTTGTAGAAGGGAGAAACTCAGATTCTATAAAATAAAGGAGGAAGAAAGGCTTATGTCATATAGTTATTCAAAAGGGTTTATGATTTGACTGCAGTAGCAAACAGGATAAAACAACCTGCCTCCTTTCTTCATCTCATATTCCCTGACTTTTGACCAGCATAGGTTAGGTATGTTATTCTTTAAGAGAGCATCAGTAGCAGAAATCAATTACAGAGCGGTGGAAAGGAAAAGAGCTGCGTAAAGCAGCCTTTGACAAGGCGAAAAGGAACATTCTGCGTAATCCTCCAGGCTAGTATTACTGAAATGAACTGGGATTAGAGTAGGTTGCGACTGCTTTAATGAAACACTTTTCCACCAAAACAAATGTGTGGTATAGACCATGTTGTTTTCAAAGAATTTTTCTGTCAAATGTATTTCTCAGAGATAGAGAAAAGGACCTCTGTAGTAGACCACTCCTTAGAAATCAATCTGATATTTAATTGCAGGTTTTTACTGATTTTAAATTTTGTTTTCTAGGTGAATTAGCTCAAGTTCAGTGCAGATGAGCTACATTTGCCCTCCAGATAGTTTATGCTACATGTATAAACCCAGTGTTTTCCAGAATATGTTTTGAAAGCCAATGTGTTCAGAAAATGATTAGAAAAAAATGAGTAGACAAAATGACAGAGCAAGTATCAGAGCAAGAGTCCTACTAAAGACAAAGATATAGATACAAATTCCGGCCCAGGAAGTTAGTAACATGACAGTTACTGGGAAAGGTCAGCTGAGGATAGTCTCTCTAGCTGGACCTTTGGTTTGACACATATGATCCTTGTGTTCCTGCCTGAAAAACAATTTGTGGATATATCTTTATTGGAAGTGAAATGATGTTGAAATCCAGAACTTAACACCCAAGCAAAAACCTGAATATACATTAGGTTTGATTGTGTTTTAATTGAAAAGACAAGTACCTGCATTAATTTGGCATATATAACCTCTGTTGTTATCACAACTCTCATCAGCCCACTTCCCTGCTTCTTTAACAGGATTGTTTCTCATGACAACACAATCAGCCTAGGAGGAAAAAGACACAAGATCAGTTACATATTACCAGAAAAAGCAAAAAAGAAACTTTTGTCACCCTTTCACATCTTCAGACACAAGTAATACTGCAGTTTTACTCTCATATCCTTGTAAGATTTAGTAGCTCCAATTTTATGATGCTGAGGTTCTGTTCCTCTTGTGCTTTGCAAACTTCTTAATGTTGCTCTGTCTTGCACAACACCAGGGTGGATAGGAAGACCAAAGAAATGCTGGTATCCTCCCAYCTCCAGGCATACAGAATAGAGAGAAGAAAAGCCACAGACACTTTAAAGAGAAGTAAAGCAGCTATTGCAGAAAACACCAATTAACTTTGCCCTAGAAAAAAACCTTCATGCCATGGCTTGACAATCAATGGGCAATGCAACAGTTCTGACATCTCACTCTCCTCTTCAAATTTATTCTTGCAAGCTATAATATTATACACAGCAAAATTAGATCTGCTCCTTCCCAAAGGCAGCCATTAATCTGCAGGTGCCACCCTTATGGTGACATTTCAACCTCTCTGAGACAGACACATTGGACAGAACCTATGTGAGCACACAGTAAACAAACATTGACTAATGCAAAATGCTGTATGTCTACAAATATCTTTTTGCAATGAAGCATCCATATTTAGCTTATTCTGCTTACATATTTATTTTGGCTGTCCAGGAGGAGATGCACAAAGAAACATTTCATTTGCCAGTGAAATGCATTAAGATTTAAATCTTTCTAACTGAACAGTTGCACAGTATTGTGCATTAACCCTGACAACTTATTTTTTGCTGAGGTTAAGTATATTTAAAAATAAATCTGAGATTTATAAATCAGAGACTTCTTAAGTTTTCAGAGAAGACTTTATAGAAACCTTATTACTTTTCATAAAGAGGGAAAAATATATATTATTCCTCCCAAAAGTAACATTTTAAGCATGCTGTTTCTGAATAACTTCAAATTTTCCCAAATTTTCTCTCTCAATAAGAGAAAAGAAGCTCAGCAATGCTACTTTCAAAAAGAGGAAAAATACCATTGTACACAAAAATAAGTGTTTTTTCAGTGGAAATTGTATTCCGTGTAAACACAGTGAGTCCTATAATGTATTGTAGTTCCATAGCACAGTACCATCTATGCATGTGCCACTAGAGACCAGTTTGTATGACAGAGAAATAGGGGAAGTGATTTTTTTTTTTTCAGAAAAACTGAATGGCTGGCTTTTTATAGAAGCAACATGTTCTTTCTGCAAATCTGACTGACAACGTATCCATGTGCTTGCATGTAAGATATGGCTGTGTGAGGRTAATGTTTGTCTGCAAGTGCCCCTTGCAAGCTACATGCAAACTGAGAAACCCCTAAATTCAAGGATAACTGTGGTCACAAGAATAGGAAGATGTGCTCATTCAGTGCATTTTTGCAGCAAAAGCTGTAAGGTAKGAGTCCCCTGGTCATCTTCTTTACCAGAGCCTAAAAGAGAAGGCAGGATGAACACAGACACAGTGCAGCCTTCATGTACACAGAAAACTGAAATCTGAAACCAATGTTTGTATG
The DNA here is from genome assembly GCF_003343035.1 of Apteryx rowi. Classification (NCBI taxonomy): domain Eukaryota; kingdom Metazoa; phylum Chordata; class Aves; order Apterygiformes; family Apterygidae; genus Apteryx; species Apteryx rowi. The sequence goes on from NW_020449786.1 coordinate 802,126, forward strand.
AGTGCACTTCAGATGCTGTAGCTAGCTGGTACAGCAACTTCCAAAGGGCTGAAAGCCCTTCGCTCTACTTGGATTTATACTTGACATGCATAAAAAGGTTTGTAATTAACAATTTTCTCAGTGCAAGATGTAACCCCAGTCAAAGCTGTTATTAAATTCTGCAGATCTGAAAGCAGTAAATCCAATAGTACCATGTCTCAAAACCCAGCAAATGCCTAAATGCATTCTAAATGCAAATTGTAGTGAACATTGTGTGATTTCTATTCACCTGGCCATCATATGAGTATAAATCCATATGTCCTGATGGGAAGCCTTTGGCCCAGTTTGTAAAGTAAACTCCCTTTCCATCTGTCCAAAGGAACCTCAGTTCATGATTTATATCATTTAATCCAATCCATGTATCAGTCTCAAAATCCTTCATATGAAAGGTGAGGAAAGCTAGAGTGAAAAAAGAGAAAAAGAGAAATAGTTTTAATGAAGGACAACTGAACCCAGCTGTCTGGCCTCACTGAGCCTGCTGATAAATCCAGATCTGGACTAGGTTGAATTATACATTTCTCTGAAGGACAGAACACTTCACTGTTGACAACATAAGCAGAGACACCAGAGTTATTTATTTTACAATAACTAAAGGTAAGATAAAAAAGAGGTGAGTTTTGAGTTTAATGAACAGGGAACTAGATATACAACTTCTCCCTTGTTCAGAATACTTCACCTAAACATCTAACCTGGTGCTGGGACAAATCCCAAAAGCATGAGAGGAATGCAATCTCTCAAGATATTTTTCAAATCCTATTCTTACAAATGACTCATAAATATCCAGCTGTGTAATTTGCATAAATTTTTGATAATCTCACCAGACTGGTTACCTTACAGTGGCATCATACAGAAAACACAATGGAGCACCAACCTGTTCTTTTACAGAACTACAAGAGTGTTTCCTCTCTCCCTGGAATACCTTGGCAACTGCCTACACTCTCTCAGCAGGGAGCAGAATGCAGAAGAGACATACTTAAAATGATCCTCAGTAGAACTATTCATCACAGGCAAATCAGTTACCACAGTTTTGCACAGTAAAGGAAGGTGGTTTAGGCTAGCGTGTCTTAGCTCACAAGTAGAGCAGGCTAGGTCAGCTGGCAATCAACAATCCACTAAGCCACAGTATATCAAGCACTGTGATAAAATGAACATATCACAGCTTTTACCAACTGCTACAGTAATAGCTATGGCCTTACCCTTCTTCTCTACAAACAACAGCTGCTTTTTCTGTCTGTTCTATCACCTGTTCACCTTTCTTTGGTCTTTTAAAATGAATGCAACGTATCCTTCCAGGAACAAAACCTGTAGATTTCTTTATCAAATGTTAGCATTGTTCTTCCAGAAACTGTTACAGGAATTCAGGCCTTTCCTTACATACCTACATTGCCAGTAATAATAGTTGTGTGCTAATAGTTCTATATCCATTTCTCTCTCAACTGAAATTCAAGCCCTGTGCATGAACCACCTGAAATCTGTACTGTAGAAATTATGTTGGGCAAGAATTTAACTATGTTTGAAAAGTGAAGGTTTGATTCTTCATCTCCTCACATGCAGAAAACACAGGTAGTGCAAAGTTCATGTTAGCGGTCTGAATTTAAAGTAGTTAATTATCAGAGTACAACACTGATTTGTTTCATTATGGTTGATTTTTCTCTGTGCTCTTTTGAGTTCACAAACAGTACATGTGCAGTATTCGTTTCTCAACAACATAGTATAAAAGAGCATTTCTAAAAAGAGGGTGTTACTAACATCTATAAAAATCTTGCCCCAATTTTAATTTGAACATATCCCATATTTATTCAAACACAGGATAATTTCTGTCTGCCCATCTACCCCAGTCAGGGATGCAGCTSTTGTGATCATTATAATAAGCTCTCCTAGTGAAGAAAATGGTATATCTACATGCTGAGTTATAGCTAGGGGTATGAACCATAAAACCTCTGTCCCAAGGTGCCCAGACACAGCAAGTTCTGATCCCAAAGTTACTGTGCTTGGCTGAGATAATACAGAAAGTCATGCAGTGAGTTAATGCTACCTAGTGAAACTACATCACTTAATTGGAACTTGCTGTGTCCAGCTGGCATCATTCATAGGCAGAAAAAGCATTACACTGATTAACAAGACAATATACATGTACATACAATTTACATATATATACATGTATGTATACATATATATGTATACACAAACATGTGTGTGCATAACACATATACATACACGTGTGTGTATACATATGCATACATACACATATGTATACATACACACACACACATATACATACAGACATAAGTCTAAGCCTACGTTAGAGTTTGGTAGATTCAGGTGCAGACTTCATTAGAAATTTCTAAATATTATATGTCTGAGGACCAAAATCAGGTGTGCAGTCTTTATTCAAATGATGTCCTTATTCATGCAAATATAGCAGCCAGCCTGTTAAGATTAAATGTTGCTACAGAACCATACATAGTACCTTGCACTTGTTCATTAGGGACAGTAGCCAAGTTTCCCCCTAAATTCATGCAAGCTGTTCGTGCAGCATGCCAAGTGACACGTTCATCTTCTGTAGATCCAAATATTTTGTAACACTGAAACAAGAACAAATTTCCCAAATATTATCTTTACTCCAATACCTCTTACAGATCAGAAGGCACTGCTTTAAGCAAAGCAGGATGGAGAAAGCACAGTAAAACAGCACATTTATCTGAAAAAATGCATTCAGCTTAAAAGCGCTTTTTGTGCTCATTCATTTTCTATGTAAAATTAAAGCTCTCAYGAAAATGTTTTCTTCAGCAAGACACATGCTAGCTTTGATGTGAAATCTCTAAAAAATAAGCAAAACCTGACTTTTTGTAGACAGTCAACTAACGCTGGTAAGTTACATACTACTGATACTAGTCTGCCTGGTTTTTTTATTTGACTCTATAAAGCATACCACATTTTTTAAAGTCAAGGAAGGCAAAATGCACTCAGTGCCGGACGAGCATATGGTTCGGTTAAAATACATCAAGATCAATACACCAAYATTTCACAAACTCCAGCTAACCCTTTAGGAAATGCATATCAAAAGACCTGAAGACATGACTAGAAAACGACTTTCACAAACTGCAGCCAGATAGGCTCATATGCCACTTCATGAGAAGTGTAAAAAACAAAAAACACTTTTCCTGCAAAATAGTGAATGGACAAACAAACAAAAGCGTGCAGACCTCAACCAGCCCTCTGGAAAGGAAAAATCATTCTAATAAGAAACAATAAGTAAAATAATTCCTTTGCTTTCTGTCTAATACTTCACCAAGCATGCAACATGCCATGTATTTGTTATGGTACCTTATTCTGAAAGGAAAGCCAAGTTGGATGACATCCTCTTGGAGTTGAAAATGTTGTTGGAGGAACAGTTGAATTAATGGAACTGTTGTGCCTTTCACATATGTAGGGATTTGGATAACCACAGTTTATATCATTCCAAAATCCTGAATGCAAGATAAATGGGGAACTGTATGACACTATATCCAACGTTGGTTAGATAGAAATCAATTTCAATTATTGTTACACAATGATCAAATGAATATCAAATCCTCAGTGTCTGTTAGTTTATGGATCATTTTATATCAGCAACTATGAGAACTGTGCCACTTTATACCCAGTTTAATTATGGAATATTAAAAGCAGTGTACTATTTAAATCAGGTATTAGAAATTTCATTTTTATAGTAGCACATTAGACCAATTTTAATAAAAAAATATGAGAGTTGTATAGCAGTCACAAGCACAGGCCTCTACCAGACCTTCTCCATGCTACATTTAAGATAAACACAAGAGTACAAACTATGAAGTCCTGAATATAATATCAAGTTCCTCTTCTACAAGTTTGTAAAAGAACAAAAAAAAGGTGAAAAGAGGTGCCTTTCGGAAAAAAAGTTGTGACACAAACACACAAATAACAAAATTCAGAAACAAACATATAAAACTTACCTAAATTCTTATACATGACTACACAGTTTTCATCATTATTTGCAAAGTTGGGTTCATGTGGTGCCCATGCCAAATAATTCACTGGAGTCCCATCCATCCAGCTGAAGAGAAACAATCCAACAAAACCCATCTTTAACATACAAATAGAAGTGCTTTCATATCACAAGAAGTCATTTGGCAAGATGTTTAATATGCCCATTTGCAGGTTAAGGTGTACAAGGTTTTTGGACCAGTTCTAATTGAGAGGTATCCACAATACATGAGTTAATTGAGAAAATACTTTTTTCCTCTTTTTTTTTAAACTTTGATATTAATGGAATTAATGCATTACCCCATAAAACTGAGACATACGCAATATTTTCTATTGCAGATACAAGGAAACCAGTAATTTACCTGACAGTGTGATTATTGCCAGAAAATTTAGAATACCTCTGGTAACTACCCTTCCAAGAATGGGAAAAACAAAGAATATAGTATCCATGTAATCATGAATATTGGTGTGGAGTAACAGATGCTTAGCTCATTGCACTAAACTTACTCTCTTTGCAAAGACACAAGATAAGTGTTGAAGTTATGTTTACTCTGGATTTATGCAACATGCTGATGCTTTTGCAGCTGATAGGACAATATTCAAAATAATCTTTCAGGCCAACATGAAAGCCAGACACCATTTCAGCATGAGAGAACCGAGATGCTCATCATTTCCCCCAAGTCATATATTCCTTGTGGCTATTACAGAGATAAGAGATTTTAGTCGTAATACTGGCAAAATGCTTGATCATTCCCTCATGCACAGGGAAAATTGTGACAGCCTGACAAACCAACTAGAAGGCAATCACTCTGACAATGTGCTTTACCATAAGGTAAAATCTGAACACTGAAAAAGCTGTACATCTATGTAGATTAAACTACAGAGAACAAAATCATAGCCAAGCAACCAAACATTTATTAGGAGACACATTCCTCTTGGACTAGAAGTGACAGAGGGGCCTAGGCTCACCCTATATGACTTCCTGCACATATGCAAGGCACTTCACCTAAAAGCATATTCATCTTAGGGTCCCTACAAAAACAATGGAATGGGAGAGACACCTCTCTTCTTCTTCTTCAGAAGGTGATTTGGCCCAGCTAATATCTTAATCATCCTCTGAAGGGGCATCTTTTTCACCATGGACTATAAGAAGAACCAAGRACTACTAGGCATCTATCCAGGCACTTCAAGATCCAAATAGAAGTGAAATGAAGTCATGCCTAAATAAAAACCACATGCAAAAATTATGGTGCTGCATACTGACATTCAGAAAAGCTTGCAGAAAACCTGCTTATCCTCACCAAGCATCTTAAGTTATAAAATGGCAGCAGTTATCTTTGCTCTACAAAAAGAAAATAGGAGTTTTGTTGCTAACTTGCAGTTGCATTTTCCCTTTAAATACAGTCTGTTCCCAACAGATTGTAAGGAGGGAAAAGAAGAATGTTTTTATGTACCAAATATCTTACATATTTTGAGTGGGGGCATCTRTTTGTATTTTAAATATAAATCAGAGAATAAAAGAAATTATAACTTTTTTATAAAAGCTCAAATACATTATCTCCATTGTAATTTTGCTGCCAGCTTTGGGTGAAAACTATTAAGGAAACATGCAGTATTCCTTTTGGATCATCTAGACATGGAGCTAAATCAGCACAGACTTAAACCACTTGAAAATATAACCATGTTTAAATCAAGATTCAAACCTGGCTATGTCCTGTGAAACTCCAGATCCTTTCAAGGTAACTTATTCTTTGCTACAAGCTACAAAATCTTACAACAGTAAAGCAGAACTTTCCAAGTCTAGCAGAGCTGATGTCAACTTCGGAAAAGTTTAAAAAAATAAAGCTAATGTTTTAATATTGCTAAAGAGTAAGTCCAATTTTAAGGTTTATCAGTCTACTCTAGCTTCCAGTGGTGTCAATGAGGAATGCCATTTACTTTAAAAGGAGTTGGTCTTCTATGAATAAAGAATTTCATCCAATATCAACAGGGAATGCTTTTTAACTCCTTATATTAGCTATACTTTGTTGGAATATGAACAAGGCAGACAACAGCTGAGGGCAAAATAGAAATCAAGCTTCTTTCCTGCTATAATAAAATACAGAATAACAGCATTATTAGTGGGGTGAGAATCCCTAGCAACAGATGTGATTCAAAAAAATTTGGATTAAATATTAGGATAAAGTGTGTAAAGTAGTAAAGATACTACAGAACACATTTTTACAACCTTACCTTCATAATCAAAAATTCTAAGCATGAAATTTTAGTTCCAGGAAGTTGGAAGAAAAACATTTTCATCTGCTTTGAGACACCACAATTTCACTCAAGTACTTCATTGTGCTTGCTCTGCTCAGTGGATTTGTTCTTGATTTTGAAGCACAATGTGAGCTTGATGACTCTAGGTGACCTACCTTGTCCGTTGATCAACACTCAGTTGTAAACCAATGAAATATGAATCCTCTTTGCCATTTTTCAGGATCTAGAATGTAAAAATTAAAATTTTACACATTTCCTCTTTTTATAACAGAAATGTATTCTGTAAATAGTGAGTAATCTACTACTGAGTCACATAGGTTGTGAAATGTTATATGCTTTAGCTACAAAGCTAAATTTTAAAGCAGCCCCAGTCAGTCCTCAGTTGAGCTTCACTGTCAGCCAAAAAGTGTGGTTACTACCTCACGATTTCTTACAGTCTTATTTGAAAGTCACTGCAATCAGCACCTCTTGCACAGTCTCTGCAGCTGACATCACCTGAGAAATGTCCTGCAAGGGCAAAGCCCTCCTACAATTTTGATGTCAATTAATGCAAGACTTTCGTGTTATCTCACTGCCACTCTTCAGCCAGCTCGGGGAAAGTTCTATGTAGCTCAAATCTGACCTTTAAACGCACTCCGGATTTTAAAAAAACTGGCCTCCAAGAGACTATAAACAGGGAACTAGGCCCAGTCACCTAGGAAATAATACTCTAAAAGCTCTTTCTGGTGGCATAATCCATGACTCACATTCTTCTTACCCTATGTTACAGGCCATAGGGAAAAGGAGGCAAAGGTGTGAACTTGGAAACTGTCAATCAGATCAAAAAAAGGCTGCTAGGTAGACCACATCTCAGACCACACTGACAAGATCAAAAGCCAATGTTTGAGTGTTGCATGTAAGCCAATATCTGTTTTGATCCATATCTTAGGATATCTTGAGTTTATCTGTTATCTGTTGATGCTGTAGCACCTTTACTTGCAGTTAGCTCAGCCTACCTTACAGAAACAGAGTAGCTCAAGAGAATAATACTTATTGCTAAAGTGAAGCCACAGATCAATTAAAATTACACACTAGGTTTACGTTAACTGCATTAGCAGTTGCATACAGATGTAATGTGGTGTGACTGCCATGATGAGTTAGTTAAAAACAGATGTGGGTTTTTTTTAATTCTTACTGTGCTTGTTACTATAAAAAATACCAAACAAAAACTGTCCCTGTCTCAGCTTTGAAAAGATCCCAAAAAGACTTGATTTGACCTTCGTACTAATCTGGCTTACTGCTACTGCTGTTTCACTAACTTCACTGTCATAAAACTAGCAGGGAGAACATGAGGATGAAAAGGGTTTGTGCCCATGCTCACTTATTCTGGATGATTTATTCCATAGCATTAAAGATTTTTCTTACATATCGCCAGAGGAATTTTCTTTCACTTTCACTCTCAATGACAGCAAGGTCTCCAAAGTTCTTCTTGCAGAATTCCCGACCTTCTTCCATAGGAACACTTTCTGTGCTGAAGTAATAATGTTTGTCTTCATGTATAATCCATCCATCCTCGGTAGTCTTATACTCTGTAAGATAAAGGGTAAGCTAAATGTATTGTTCCTAAGAACAAGATACTCTCATTAGCAGAATTTAAAAGTGCATTTAAATGCACAAACACAAATAGTAATAGTAAATACACTTACTGGGTGCAGGAGATTCTGTTGGTTCAGGTTTTACACTCGCCCCTGTAAGAAAAAATATTTATTATGGTCAAATAATAAATTTCTGGAGCACTCTTCAATTTTAAATGCATATTCTTGTTCCCTTAGGGTCTAAAACCAAGCTATTCCTAATGAGCAAGGAGTTATAAAATACCTTGAAATCCGACTGAACTGAATAGTTACATTTGGCATTCACTGGATGCAGCATACCTTACATCCCAAAGCACTAACTCTGTTAAGCCAGGCCCTGTGTCTCCCTCCCGCTCCTTTCCCCAGGTCATTTATACATGAATTCTGGCTTAAACCAGAAATAGCATGGGTTATCTTCTTCCATGCTGCCCCAGCTACTACAGAGTGAGGTTCTTCCCATCTTTCTCCGGTTTTGAGAAGAACTACTATCCTGGATCTTAAAAATTTCCCTAGATAAAATCTCACTGGAACAGATATGCTCCCGAGAAATTAACTCCTCCTTTCTGACAAAAAGACTTCATGCTAAAGAATTCCCCTGTTTGTTTTGGCTACAGCATCATGGAGATACTTTGTCATTAGTATCTCAGGAAAACACTCCCTGAAGATCTCTCTGGAGATCTTTATAGGGTTACCAATTTATTTTGTGCTAAAAAATAATAATCTCACAGATATGGGCATGTTAGAAAAAATTCTCTGAGTGCCTGAAAAATCCTTTCATCAATATAAAGCAGATCTAGTAGTTTGTTGTCAATAAGCTGATAAAGCATCTTCATTTTGTTTCCCTCTAACCCAATAAGTGACTGTGGTAAAAAACTTAACAGAACACTTTCTAAAATACTCAAAGTTAGGAGATACGCTGCTTGTGGAACTCTATTTCCCTAAATTAGAAACTTTGGCTTGATGTCTTCAGAAAATACAAAGACCTCAAGAAGATATTGCAAGAAACCAACAAATGAATACAAAACCCAGCCAAAGCAATATAAAACATCCCCAAATCAGGCTTCATCTTGCAATTATAGATTCAACTAGTTGATCAAACAGTATCTGGCCAAGTAAAGGAGCGAGGAAAGAAAAGTTTTGACACTTAAAAACTCAAATATGTGAACTGATTTGCAAACTATTTGCTAAAAATGTGAAACTTGACTCAGAAAAATTTATTCCAAAACAGAATTCATTGGAAAAGGCATGAACTTCTCTAAATGAAAAGTCAGAACAGAATGTGAATATTCAAACTACCATTTCCTGTTTTTCAGGAATTACATTTCCTTTTCTGAAATCAGAGATAAAGATCAGTGAGAAGTCCCAGCAGGGCACCTTTGGCTCTGTTTCTCTGAATATATCAAAGGCAGGTAAATCCTTATACCATTTTGATATTTCACTATCCACAGGGTACCATTCTGATGAACAGCTTTGAAAATTGTTGTGCTCATAGCTAAGAAAAAAAAATCAAATGTGATTCTGTTCTTACTATATGTATGTATAGGAGGAAGCAATACTACCTTTTTTGATCTGACAAATCCATCCATACAGATAATCACAATGCCTGTCATTCCATAACATGCTGGAATCGCCACTAATCTCTGCACAAAGTTCAATTCCTTGATAATTATTGGGCTCTCCAAAGCCCCAGTTTTCGTACCTTACCTATGATAGAAAAAGTTTTGTGATGATTCCGTTGTATAGAAAGACAATAATAGAGAGAGGGAGGAGACAGCATTAGACCGCAGACCCACAGTCTATTTCTAATATCAGTTTAAAAACTGAAAAGAGAGGAAACCAGAACTTCCCCCTGCAAATGCTGGCATTTCAAATTTGTTTTCAGATTGCAACCCGACCACAGCTTATATCACAGTTATTTCCAATCACAACTGGCAGAATACTGACATTTCTTATAGGATGTAAATTCTGTAAAATTCATCTGATGACAATAACAATGTATGCTATGTGTTGATGCTAAATTAAATAAACATCCTATATTAGCAAAATATTAGGATATTATTGAGACACAATAAAAATGTTGGCATTTTTCCTCACAAAAATATTACTGCAATCTTAATATTCTTGTACAAATTGCAAATTCAGTTTAAATCCATTTTCTGTATGGTAAACTGTTCCACSAAATAAATTTTGACCGACTTTACAGGAAAATACATCCACATCTCCAAAACCAATTTTGTTTCTACAGTTTTATATCTTAGTCTGAGGTACAGTCAAGTCATCCTGGCGTAAAACAATTGGAATGTAGGAATGTAGGCCATTTCAGATCAAGTTCTAAATAGCAAAGAAGATAAATACTAAAGACGGACTATTTTCCTCTAAAAACTTATATTTTATAAGAACAGCCAAGCAAAAAAATGACACGAAAAAATCTTTTTCCTCTTACTCAACATGAATTTAGTTTTCTTGTTGATTTAATGCACCTTTCATTATTAAAAATCAGTATGTTTTAGCCAAAAATCAACATGAGATTGTTATTCATAAGCTTTGCTAAAGAAAGCATGAAACAAGAGGGTTATGATTAAGTATAAAAAACACAAACACATACACTACACACACTTGAGAAACACAAGGAATGCAAATAACAGTTGTGAAAATTAAACCACTCACTGGAGATCCATCACTCCAAACAAAGCCATCACCAGGATTCAAGTAATATAAACCCATCCAGAAGTGTTGGTGGTAGTACCCATTGTTCCTAAACAAAAAAAATAAATATTCCATTTATAAGCAGTTAAAGCATAAAAACAAAGCTAAGAAGGACATTAAAATATTTTTATAACCTATCAGTTCACAACAGTTGATAAGCTTCTGTAAAGATAATCCTTAAAGTTATTAGAAAGAACTGCAAACACTGAGGAAATTTTGCAAGCTAATTAAGATGCAGTCATTTCTAGCTGTCAATAGTATCCATTAACTAACACAGATTGAAATACCGATCATTTTATAGAGAAAACATCCAGATCCAATCCTACTCCTGGAAATCCAGTCAGCTGGCTCAATACTTTTGTTCAATGGTCCCATAGTCGTCGTTCCTCCACTTGTCAGCTCTCCATTTTCTCTTTAAAGGCACTTATAGCTTCCAAATGCATTAACCTTTGTTATCTACTGCAGTTGAATTGCATTTAAAAAAAAATTGTACCTTAAACTAGTTCTTGTCTGAGAGCAGACAGGCTTTATGGATTTATCAGAATGTACTCATATGTCAATATGTTGTAATTCAGCATCTGATACTTCCTCATGATAGGCATGTAGCTGGGATTCTAGTATGGCTGCAGCATTTTGCAAGGCTGCCATGTTACAGTCTGGCTTCCTAGTTAGACAGACATGTAATTGGTCACTGCATCCAGTCTACTCAGGTCATGTTGCAAGTGTTGCCTTTTTAAGAGCATTTGATCGCATTCAGAAATCTTTCACTTACTTTTTACAGTTCAGGGACCTACTAACCTTATTTAGATTCCCTGCGCAGAACAAATGAATCTGGAGGTGCTTCCGCTCTCTGATTAGTTCATAAAAGCGAGGAACAAACAATACACTGACTAGATTTATATCAAGATTGTTACCCTATTTGTACTTAAGTTGAACCAAATGACATCTGTGGCAGTTTTATAATATCCCCAAATCCACTGTAAAACTTTTTACACCAGATCATAAATGTAGTCTCAACAAGTTATCTCGCCAATCTCTCTGTAGCATTAGCTTCTTGCATAATTGCCACTAGTCACACGACTTCTGCTATCTCATCACCTCTGCTTTCTTGCTATGTGTTTGATACAGATGCTGATAATGAATCCAGACTGGCTTATGCAGAAGTAAAAACATACAACTGAAATCAAACACTTCAGAAAGATCAAAACACTAATTAAAGTGAACAGATGACCACACTATAGATACTCACGCAATAGAACGCCATATCACATACTGTTCTTCTTTACCATTAATGGAGGCCAGATCTCCTCCTATAGCTCGACAAAACTCTTGAGATTCAAGCCATGTTTTCTTTTGCTCTCCTCTTGAAAAAGGCTAACGAGAACATGTTTTACAATCAGATATAATAGACCATAAAGATCACAAGATCAAGAAACACCAGCTATTAAAAAGCCATTTACAATTCATTTATTCTGTGGGGATTACAGAAACTTTGTACACAGGGTTTTTAAGTGTTCACCTGTGTGAAACAGGTTTCATATGAGTGTATTTGAGCCAAGTTAGCAGACTGCAGTATCGGCTGCAAGCCAATACATAGGAGAACAGCACTTTTAATCTTAAAAGAATAGGGAGGGGAAATTAAGACCTGAAGATCAGAGTTTAGGGGAATAAAGACGATGTCAGAAACAAGAGTATTTTAACAAGAGGGGATAAGACCTCTACATAATCCATAAAGAAGCTTACAAAACAGTAAGAGACATTAGTAAACAAATTTTTATTATATTTATGTGCATCAAACAAGCAGAGACTACCTTCAGAACTAAGCAGCATACTTACTTTGAAACAGAAACTAATACGACTGTTTGAGTCCCAGCCTTCTGGACACCTGGGAACAGGAGTTGTTGTAGGAATAGGTGGAGGAGTCACTCCTTCTGCCCACACTTTGCATAGAAATTTTGCCTTTTCTTCACATTTTATTACATCCCATAATCCACCTGCAATGCCAGTTCTCATGGCAACACAGCCCAGCTTTCTTCCTGTTTGTAAACATGAATGCACAAAAGCAACATTTCAGGGGTCACTGAGAACTTAGGGAACTCCATATTCTAACCTGATGGAAATTAAATCTTTGTCTGTACAGAGTCAAAAATGTTTCTAATACATGAGAAAACAGTCCAAAAAACCAGTGGTTCATCCATATCTGAGATGCTGAACTGTACCTCACATCAAATCACCTCTAGTAGCTAACTCTGGCAACATCATTACCCGTGATCCAACAAACTCTCTAGAACTGAAGCTGTGGTTAGTGCTATGTTCTCAAATTTGTCTAATTTGACTAAGATTTTTGCTAATGAGCTTGCTATGTATGGACCTAGTGTTGGCTTCATGGTCTACATAACTTTACCACCTCACCTGACACTTTCTAATCAGCATCTAAAGCATGAAAGTTAAAGAGGATCAGAGGATCTCCTGAAAGGCAAATGCAACGTGCCAGAATCTTGGAAGCTGGGAGCATCCCCCTTGTGATGCGATTGTGTCAGAAATGGAAAGGCTTCCTACCCTGATAGGTATGTTTTATTAGAACACAAAAACATTAGAAAAGTTTTGATCAACAAAACTTAGCAATTAAGGAAACCACAAGTCTTCTGGGAAAGATATTAACTAAAAAAGATGAATAAAAACTCCCTTGCCCTCTTGTCCTTTCCTACAATCCCATTTTTCAGTCCAATAACTCTTAGGAGCTTCTCAGTATGAATGAATGCCCAGTGCTCTCTGAGTCCCTCCAGCTGTCTTCTCTCTTTGCCTTCAAGGCTTGACAAGGATATTCTATTCCAAAGATACTCCTGCTACTTCTGATCTAAAGTTGTGTTGAATGTTTCCCTGCTTGCCACCTCTCTTACTTTCTCATGTCTACCCTGCACTATGGAGACTCAGAGATGAGCCTGTTCTGTTCCACTCTATCTTCCTTCTATGAAAGTGTGACTCCTGTGCAGCAACTAACCTTCCTCCTTTCCATTCTTGCAGTTTGAAAAAAGTGAGGTTTTAAGTTTTTTCTGAGACCCTCTGAGAAAAATGACTTGCACCTAGCAGACAGAACCAAAACCACTGCAAGGCTGTTAAGTATTAAAGCAAATGAAATAAATCTGATATTTAACAAAACTTACAGACCTTAGGCAGACTGCTAGTAAGATTTTATATTTTCACATTGCAAAATAATAACAATTGGAGTGAACATTTAGGGTGCCCAAGATCATAACTTCAGGAATCATTCAATCTATTTTGGCCCTAGTGAACGACTGTTGAGTCATCTCCAGGTCCTCACCTACCACACACTGACACAATTTTTCTACATTACATTCTCCATAAATTGCTACCCACATCATTTTCACCTCAGATCTGTTCCTAATCACTCAGCAGCTATGTCAGCACTCCCTGCTGAAAGCGGCCCTGAGATCTTCTTTAAGACTGGAGACGCTTCATGCAGGCTTCATGCACATACCTCAAAACATTCAGTGAGCAAATGTACTATGAGACATGGCTGCACAGGCAGGACTTGCAAGCAGGGCATGGTATGCCTGCGGAGACTGCTCTTCTAAAGCAGTACAGACATAGTCAGACTTCCTCACAACAGCAGCAAATCAGAAACTTTTTTTCAGTTTAAAGTTTTTTTACAAGCTCACATTAAAAACTCACTTCAGGACCAAGCAGGAAGTCAGCAACAGCACTTACAGCATGCTTGAGAGAGCAGCCAGAAACTTTTGAGAACAGTTAGTCATTATACCACCAAGCAGGGGCTACAGAATGAGTTAAAAATATATAAGTAACGAGCAATGCATTTTGGGCTGTGCACTCATTACACAGTGTAGAGCCATAGCTACCAGGCATTTCGGAATTCCAGTGCGTAAACAAGACAGATCTGCCATTAGTCCACTTGAAAGTTCCCTTTTCTTCTACATCTGAAAGTCCAATCCAAAAGTATTTTTCTGTTCTTAGCCCAACCAGGCTAGTCAGATAGGCTTGTTCATATCTGTTCAAAAGAACACAACTGTTAAATTATACTGGAAAAGAAAAAAAAGTTTAAATGGTTTGCTACTTTCCCAGAATTACCTTTTTACCTTCTTGAAAGAGTAGCTTAGATGGATTTACTTGAACAAAGCCAACAACAAAACATTATCCAATAGTTATTTAGTAAACTTGAATTCAAGATTATTCTATCTTCTCTTCTGCTGTCCAATAAAGGAGGTGACATAATGGTGGGCTGGCATGAAATTGGAAAAGGATGGGGAAGGAAGAAATCTGACATGACTTTAGTAGAATACCATTGCATTTTCTGAGAGTTTCTAGTACCCTTGTATTTTAATGACTTTTCGTTACAGACAAATCCAAAACTGGAAAAGGATTCTCTAGCACTACTGGAGAAATATAGAAAAGTAGAGGCCAGATTTGTACTGATACTGAATTATTAAACTAAAGTGCACTGCAAATCAGTCAATGATCATATGGAAAAAGTTATGCTTGAGAGCCAGACCCATGCAGAGAGGAAGCCTATCACAGTTCACTACAGTGTTTAAGAAGCAGTTCTTGCAAAATCAATGCAAATAAAAGAAGTCTCCCCTTAACAATGGTATAGTCTAAAGACCACATTAATGTTAAGCCATTTTTATCACATCTGCAGTACTAGAACATTTCTACTTAGACATTACAGAAACAAACAAGAGAAACTAAAGCACTGAGACAACCACAGGCATGCTTTTTAACCCTAACTCTCATTTTCCCAACATGCCACATTCAATAATGTGCACCAGCTGCTCAGAAATTTACCATATATTGAACCATGGCTGAATTGTAATGGATTTTCAAGTACAAGGCATTTCTGTCTTCGCTTGATTTCTTACATAAAACTTTGAAAACGTAGCTCAATTCTAAGAGCTGTTACGTGAAACTACTTTTTGGGTGGAATTCAGAGCCATATCTCTTCATTTAATAATCAAATTGGATTCTTCATCCTTCACTCAAGCCAGCACAGTTAAGAAACAAAAAAAGTAAATCTATTTTCTTCCTCAGTGTAACAGTCTAGATCAATATTGATTTCACAGCCATCACCTATTTTTACTACAAACCGAATTCCTGGATTTGAACATATATTCAAAAACTCTGAGCAGTTTAGTATCTACAGACAGCTGTCCTCTCAAACCTATCTTCTCATTGATTTTGCTCTGGATCAGAATCTTTATTCTGATATTTAGATGATGTTAGACCCTCATGTGATCCCCTCAGGCAAGCAGACTTTTACATACCTGTCTTCAATAGTTGCTAAAAAAGCCTGATGCCTTTCACAGGTTTGATTTGCTTGAGAAAATGACACGAATGTATTTCCAATGAAGTAACAATAAAAACCATGTCTTTTCCAGCCCTGTCAAAATAAACATTAAGCAATCACATATGCTGCAGCTTTTCTAAACTTCTTTAAAAAAGAAAGAAAATAAATCCAAAACTGATTTATAATTCTATCACCTAGCTGTAAGACAAAGAAACAATTAAACTGAAAGAGCCAGAAGGGAAAATAATTTAACTAGGTAACACATAAAACATAACAGTATTTTGTATAATACTGAGGTGATGACTGATTTTCCTGTGGGTACCTCCATTTCAAAGTCAGTACCAGGCTTTGAATCTGTCTTTTCTCTATCTGCTTATCTAACAGTAAGTAACTCCAGCTATTTCATTCCCTGGATGGGAAAGCAAAGCAAAATATGGTCTGGGAAATTTGGATATGGTTCTCTAGAAAAGCACTGTAGGTCTTCAAAAGGTCTTAAAAGTGCAGAAGTTATAAATACTGTACATTCATTTATATATTACCTATGTACATTAAAACTGTACAGTAATGAAAGAACACAGACCCTTAAATGTTCGGTCACTTAACTGTGGTCACTTTAGGTCCTTGGATTGCAGTGCTTATGATAGCCTTATGTCCTTACTGTGGTTCAAAGTCAGAGATGACCAAGTGATACTGCTGATTACTCAGAGTGCCAGATCTTGGCTTTTTATAGGTTCCACAGAAAGAAGAATAAGCTTGTTGAAACCACTTACAAGAAGTAGTGACAACTACCTCTTTCACTATATACAGAGATGGGGAAAGAAGTCAGGTTGAATTGCTTGTCTCCTGAACTGAGATAACATTTGTGACAACAAAAATGGACTTCACTTCCTATTGTAGGCACTCAGAATGAATCTCCTGGCAAAGCTGGCAAATAATAAAGCACTTTACTTGAGCTCTCTGAGAATCATCTCTACATACCAGACAAATCGATAAACAGATTTTTACATCTTTGGGCTTAACATTATAAATATAGTTGTATATATTACATACATATAGGGAGGAACAAAACTTCTTTAAAACTTTGTTTCATGAAATGATTTCTGGCATATAATGACTTTTTAATCAGTGTCTCCCACTTACAAAGGCAGATGTGGCTTTGCTGTGAGCCTTCAGTGCTCAGTATGGGACTACACCTGACACACAGGCATTGCGCAATCATGAGAGCGCTCCTGAGACGCAAGTTTCAGCATGGCTTTTCAGAAAAGGATTGACAACTCAGACAAATTTGTTAATTATTAACTAACTTTAAGACTCTCTTCTAGTGTTTTGCTAATCAAATGCTATTAACTTGGAAATATGCTTACATATTTTGTAACTAGCCAAGTTTGCTGTAACTAGCCACAATTCACATACATTTCCTTCTGAGGGTCTTTAATTTCTCACCCATGAGAGACTTCTTTTTCTACCAGCATGCACTTAGTCCTCTAGGCAAAGATGAAGGAATCCTAGTGTTATGGGTGTTACCTGCTCCACCAATTGAATATTTGTAAGGCTCCCAGGTACTCTTTTTCAAACACAAGGAATAAATATCCAGGCAAGCTTTCCCTGCAGCTGTATAAAGCAGACTTTGGAGGAAAGGCAGTGACTTCATGGAAGAAAAAAACTCAGATTCCCTATAACCTAAAAAATTGTAGGAGGTTTTCTAGAATGATTGAGCGTTATGTTACCAGAAGGTGAGCATTACAAAATCAGCAACAGATATTTGGCAGTTCAGAAGGAGTACAATCAGTTAATTTTGCTTAGGCACTCATAACAAATTCTTCAAAATAGGGAGCACTGCCAGAGGCCACAGCACAGCCTGCAGAACATTATGAAGACAAGCAGCCTCATTGCTGTGACTAACGTTGAAGAAAATGGTAGACAGCAGAAGAACAACTGCTGACACAGGCAAATTCCTCAAGAAGGCTTGATTGCAAAGCAAGGAAAATTGGCCTACTGCAGGAACTACAGGTTTGAATTTTGGTTTACGTTCTGGAAAAGGAAAGGGAGCATCAAGAGCCAAATGACAGTCAGAACCTAGAACTATTCACATGTATCACATCTGTCATGGAAATGAGAAGGCCAACTGTTCTGATGATGACAACAAAGACCCATTTTTCTGTTATTCTCTGTTCTTCCAGAGTCATCTAGGTGACATTTTCTTCTCTCAATCATTCTTAGCAGCCTATTCAGCTCAGACAACTTATACGTCACTTACTCTCTGGCAGCCCATGTCAATAGTTTCCTCTTCTGCAGGAGCTTCTGACATGGGTTTCCTTTTACAGATGTAGCCAATTTTCTTTTCACAAGAATGGTCTGCCCAAAATCCATCCTGAACATAAGAACAGAATATCAGTCAAGTGGGACTTAGTCTTCCAAAAATGTGCTCTACATTTTTAAGCAGTTAATGATTTTCTTCTATTTTTAAAAGACGCAAAGCCTACATCTAACTTCATTACTTAATTCCAACCTCATTCCAACCTCTTTTCTTGTACTGGGGCCAATTCACCACTGCTTTACACGTTCCCTGATTATTTACCCTGATGAAAAGTGAACCCGAGGAGGTGATAGCAAAATTCCACTATCTTTACACAGACTACTGATTTAATAACCGTGCAAGATGAAATGGAGGGGTCATCTGTCTCCATAGAATCCCAGCTGAAACAGGAAATGTAACAGAAGACTACATTACAACAAAAATAAGTTCAAATAAAAACACATCTCAGATCACCAAATTCAATGAAAAATAGATGGACAAAAATCATAACATAATGAACAGGCACATTATAAATATAAGTGCTTTTTAATGGCACTGTTGCATGCCTTACTGTTACAATTCATTTCCAACTTCCTGTCAGGGCCCTGGGGGCACTAATAGGCCTTAATGGCCTTGAGCAGCCTTACCTGGGCCTCTGCCCACACCCCTGCCTGTGGGCTCAGGGGCTCAACTTAAGCTCAGGCCTGGTCTCCACCTCACAGAACTACTGTCTCCAGCTCCATCACAGCCATGGCTGTACCTGGCTATGGACCTCACGGATCTGGACTCTGACTTGTGGACTATCTTCCTACTACTTTGTCACTCAGCCCTGCTTTGTCACTACAGACCTGCCTGGCAATCACTGGACTGTGTCTGACCCTGTTTGTCTTCACCGGTCCTGATCCTGACTCAGCTACTTGGTTTGACCTCAGACCTGACTCATCACCATGGACTTGCCTGAGGATCCAAACCCAGGGCTGTTCCCAGCTCCTCTGGGCCTGTCCTGTTCCCTCGCTGGGGGTGGTGGGACAGTCCCTGGCTGGTGAGGCTCCTGTCCTGCCGACTGTGTTACCACGCTCGGCTCATGGCCTCAAAGGAGGAGCAGCCAACCGTCACTGCTCCCTCTCACTTCCTTCTTTTTCATTATCCTAGAAGACTAATTATCTGCTGCTAAATATGAGCAGCAGAGAGACCAGCTACATAAAGCAATGGTTACAGAAAACTTTTATAATAGTTCACATTCTCAAGGAACTAAAGAACCACATAGCTGGAAGACCTCAAAACATCCTCTATCTCAATCCCTCAAAGTGAGGGAGGAAGTAATTTAATTAGAATATCCCTGCTGCCTTCCAACTAACCTGTTGTTAACCACACAAATAAATCACCCTAAGTAGCCAGTTCTGCATTTTTGCTAAATAAACAATTGGAAGAATTTATCCCATCCTCTGTAACAAGCTGTATATATTTGAAGACTTATTCTCTCTTCCAAACTACTCTTTTCAAAACAACAAAAAAAGTTTATTTCTTCAGCCAAGACCTACATCATGCTTTCCATATTGCTTTTGAACACTGACACAAATGAAGGAGTGACAGTCCTACTGAAGTAGCAAAATGGAAAAGCAGGCTGTTATTTTTATTTATAGCCTCAGCCATAAATATATCTCTGCTGGAATTAAAAAGGCATCTGATGCTCAGATAAAAGTCTCACTTAATACATATTCACTGTCGGAGGATTTCAAAATCCTTCTGTACTGACAGACACTGTGTTAGGTAAAGGAGGAGGAGGCTTGGTCTAGCAGAGGCTGCAGTCCTCTGCTCCTTCCTGAACTAAAGGTCTAGCAGCCTGAACTGGGTATTTTCCTCTGGTTCTTGGCACAGTATTAAGCATGCCAGCTTGACATCAGATATTCTGCCTCTGAAGAATGGCCATGCGTTATCCAGCTGCACTGAATGCTGCCACTTTTAGCATGACACATATAACATGACCAGCGAGTCCAAATCTTCATGCTTTGTGAACCTGGCCATATTATTTTAATACCCAGCCRAATGTTAGATCCCTTTTGTAATTTTTGTCATCTATGAAAAGATCTGACTATGCACACATAAGCAATCACACACCACTGTGTACGTCTGTAACTATTCTTGATGCTTCATATCACATTCCAGTGGTGCCATCTGAGCATATACTTCAAGACTTACAATACAAAGAGATGGTGAGGACATAAATGGATTGACTTCCATTTCTCCTTCCATTTCCTCATCCACTAGCTTTCAATGTGTGGCCAAATGGAGATGGCAACAGGAGGAGACATTAGGCAGATCAACGGTGGTTCTTTCAGGGCTTAGCATTCAGAGTGGCATGAATTCACTATAGACTATATTGTTATTGCCCTTGCACCAGAGGATGCTACTAGAGCAAGTTRCAATCTCTCCCTGCCCTGCCTTTCTCCTGAAATCTCATGGAATTAACCAAATTTGTCTTTCCTCTACCCATGCAGCAGAAACTGAGGTAGCTACTCTTTTCTAGATAAATGCAACAGGTGCTGGTATTTAAACTATTAGAAGAAGGGACTTTCTTAGGTTTGCAGCAAACTGGAATCTAGTTGGTGGATCCCCGATTCTGTGCACAAATATGGATTTTTAGCTTGAATCCAAGTTTCCTAAAATTCTCTAACACTTAGTTTGGCCAGCAAATGCTATCCAGATCCTCCCTCAGGCAAAAACTGCTCCTTGCCATTTTTTCTTGAAAGTCTTCAAGGGAAAGAGGTCAAGTCTTTCTGATGAAAATCAGACATCCATTAACGTGATGACTTTGCCAGCGCATTTAAGTTGCCCTAAATGTTTTAAAATACTGTAAAAAGATAAATGAAACAAAAATGATTTCAGGAAGGATCTATGAATAACAGAAAGCGATCTTAGCACTCTTTTCAAATAACTATCCATATTACCAAATGCTTGTCAGCCTCTAACTTCCTGTAACACTCCCTGCACCAATACCTCCCTGCATAATACCATAAAACCCCAAATTTCACACCAACAGATAAGGGTAGCTAAAGGGCACAGTATGGTAGATGAGATAAAACCTCAACTAACTGCTCCTTGCAACTCAACACCTACATGAACCAAGGCCAAGTGACCCTGCAAACCTCCCCTTCCTGAATTTCAAGAAGTTCTCCAGGCTTTACCAGTAAAAAGGTCAAGTGCCTTTACCTTGGCAGTTGAAGCAAGTGCCATTTCCAACCTCAGGTAAGCTGACTGACCCCAACATTCATGCATTCAGCTTTTTGCCACTGCCTGAGCCTATAATTCTGTAAGTTAGACAAAGCATCTACTACATCATCATCTAACATTGGCATAGCCACTGCCCAGGAAGCACAGACAACAGAGCATGAAAATCCTTATGCTCTTAAGAATCTGTTTGTTCAACTACTATGCACATCATAGTCTGGTTGCCATGGAAGAAATACACATTTAAACACTTCTCAAAGTATGACCACTACTACAGTGGAGAAGAATTCAAAAAAGATTATAATCTTACTCATGCTTCTGACCAGGGCAAAATTCTTCACTAAAACACACATCAAATTCTAATCTTCCGGACACATMTGACTGCACATGAAGTTCCTTTTCCGTGCTGAATTCTTAATGAAGCAATAAAACTGCAGACCTCAATTCTGCCCTGGCCAAAAAACACTCCTACACACATAGTTCTGTTCAACGTAGGGAGATTAATATGCTGTAGTCTTAACGGCTTTCTTCTTCCATGGATACTACTAAGGTTTTACTCTCTCAAGGATGATGTTCTTCTTAGCTTCCTCATTCCTTTCTGGAACTGATCCTGTGGTCTCTTTTTCACCTTCATCTAAGAATGCATCTGCTACCTCCCCAATGTTGCCTAGAACTTCCTCCTAGACCTGCTACAGAGCTGGCTCAAACCTCTCCCACTGGACTCAATCTCACTTTCTGAAGTTGAGTGTGTGTGCACCAGAATGATGCAGAGATGTATGAACCAGCTCCATGCACACTCACCACCACTGCTGTTGATGATGGCACCTAACTGAAGTAAGATAGGAAAATCAGCCTTTTGGGAAAAAGACTTCCCAATTTCCTTGTATTTACTGAAGTTTTCTGTTTTGAAGTCTATCAGTTATTCTGCTACCCTCACACCTTCACATTCACTTTCCTTCAAATTTTCTTCCATCTTGAGACTCTCAAACAGCTTCTCACTATTAGGTAAGAAATACAAAAGCCTTTACAAAATTTTTGGATCTTTGCCATTAAATGTGCTTATGCCATTAAATGCTGTACATTCCATGAAGTATACAGAGGAGTTGGGGGGGAAAAAAAGACATTATTTTTTTCAATGCTGTCAATGGCAAACATAAAAATACAGTCCAAAATACAAAAGTAAATTATATTTATATCTTTGTTTGTTACCCCAGAGATATGAAAGCCTGTTTTTTTCTTATGTATGAAAAAACTATTCTAAAGTTTGATATTTTGAGACATACTGGAACTAGAAGCAAGAACTGAAGTTTATTTCATCTTTTCTTTAATTTTGCTTCTGAGTGTATGCTTCCCCTATGAGGCAAGCTCTGTACAATCTTCAGGCCAATTGGGGAAAAAAAATTAATTCTCCTCTTCAATTTATAAGTGTGCTCACCAAAAGCACAGCCCTTAAGTCTTAATTCTGCAAAATAAGAAAATGCCTTTGTTATRAGAAAATACCTTTTTTTCACTCCTGATTAAACAGGTAAACCCTGAAGGAGGTGGTAAGTAAGTTCAATGGTTTTAATTTTTATCACAAAGAGGAAAAATACCATTTTGCAACATCACACACTATGACTGACTTTTATTCCAGATGATTATCTCAGCTTCTGCAGTAGGCCTAGATTATCTGTCATGGCCACATTCCACAGGGCAGCCTTTCGAAGCAGCGTTGTAACTGCAGGTATATAGTCACTCAGTAAAGGCTTCCACTAATGCCCTTAGCAACTATTTTCCTCACAGCTGTTAATGTGCAGGGCAGAAATAAGCATAAAATCTAATCCACCTAGACTCCAGACCCAGGATTTATAACTTTGTCTAGGAAAAGAAAGCTAGTGCTTCTTAAAAGGGTCTTAAAACAAACTTCTAATTCTACTGTAAAGCACACAAACATGTGTAAATGTTTTTCTTTGGGAAGCTATGAAGACATATTGGATGAATTTGGATTTTTTCTAATTGACTGAATATGGGATATACAGCTAATTTAAGAAATAGTACTGGCAATTTTTAATGATGTTAGAGAGAAATGTATGTTCAGATGAAAAAAGTTTCTTCTGAAGGCCACATGCACAAACTGAAATCCAGAAATATGGATCTCGGGGAAAGTAGCCTTCAAGGAAAGCCAACAAGGCTTACTTCTCAGGGAATCAAAAACAACAACCTTCTGGCAACCTTGAACAGGGAACTTTCATCAAAAAAGTAATACCTATAAACTTCTACTCTAGGCTGCTTCAAACAGTAATATCCCCTACTCTTATGCTCTTGAATAGAAAAAAAGCCCAAATGATAAATGAAATGATGTGATAATTAAGCCGATGGCTGCATGACTTTACCTTTCCCCTCATGACGACACAGTCCTCTTGCCTATTGTTTGCATGAGTGGGTTCTCCACGAAGCCACTTGGTGTATGTCACAGGTGTGCCATCACTCCATTCAAAATACATCTGAACTTTAAGGTCATTCAGCCCAATCCACAGCTCATCATCTGGCTCTAAAACATATGATTAATATGGTTGATAAACAGGCCTTTTATATGATATAAACCTTTATTGCCATGGAACAGAAAAGAATTTATGCTCAGGAAGGTTAAAAGGCAGTCACAGGAAATTAAGCTTCCCTATTTCATAAAGAAGGCAGACTGTTCCCAGAATCACAGAAGGGTTGAGGTTGGAAGGAACCTCTAGAGATCATCTAGTCCAATCCCCCTGCTCAAGCAGCGGCAACTAGAACACATTTCCAAGGATTGTGTTTGGCTCCATCCTCTCTACACTCTCCCTTCAGATACTTATACGCATTCATAAGATCCCACCTCAGTCTTCTCTTCTCCAGGCTAAACAGGCCCAGCTCTCTCAGCCTTTCCTCATAAGAGAGATGCTCCAGTCCCCTAATCATCTTTGTAGCCCTATGCTGGACTCGCTCCAGGAGCTCCATGTCCCTCTTGTACTGGGGAGCCCAGAACTGGACGCAGTACTCCAGATGGGGCCTCACCAGGGCTGAGCAGAGGGGGACAATCACCTCCCTCGACCTGCTGGCAACACTCTTCCTGATGCACCCCAGGAGACCATTGGCCTTCTTGGCCACAAGGGCACATTGCTGCCTCATGCTTAACTTGGTGTCCACCAGCACTCCCAGGTCCTTCTCCGCAGAGCTGCTTTCCAGCAGGTCAACCCCCAGACTGTCCTGGCGCATGGGGTTGCTCCTCCCCAG